>NC_139318.1:32055000-32540000 GCF_056507025.1 Lutjanus erythropterus | reverse complement strand
ACATAGATACACACAGACACTCACAAACATAAACCCACAGACACACACCTTTTCTTCTCTGGAGTGTGAATGCATCAGTTCGTGAATACATTTAGTCAGATTTGTTTAGTGTGAGACATGCTGACAGTCTAAAGTGTCACTGTGTGTGTGTGTGTGTGTGTGTGGGGGGGGGGGGGGGGTTAGTGACCCAGGGGATGGAGAAGCTGTCAGTGTGAGGGAAGCAGCGCTGCCAGCGATGTTTGTGTGGATGTGTGTGTCACAAACATCATCAGCTGCCACAAACACAAAAGCTGCTGGAGCCGCAAACAGCATTTTTTCTGACACAACTCTGAAACCAACATAAAATGTCATCAGACGAGTCAATTTGATCAATTTATTCTTTTGTTCTATATTTGGTTTTGACATAAATGTAATAATTTAAAACCCCCGGCAACACTTTCCATTATGCTCATGCAAACGTTTCCATCCATCCGTTTTTATGTATATATCCAGTCTGTGCGCCCCCGCCCCATCACTGGCAGCTACATCTGAAAAGAAGCCTATATCAACGCTATTACAATTGAGTCAGCTAATTTAAGTTTGCAGTGGGATTAAATATTTTGTTGTGATGTGAGAAAACACCAAGGCAGAATAATAAGAGGATTTCCTGGTCTTCCCATTTGCCTCACATTGTGTGAACGCAGCATAATTTAGCTACCTACCAAACTGCAGCTGTGTTAGTATCAGTTTAGCAGATGAAGAGCTGAAGCTAAGGCTAAGTTAAGATACTGCAGCTTTAGCCTTCAAAACATGGGTGCATCACCTCCACCAGTAGCTGCAGCTAACTGCTGTGTAGACACTAGTTTTGTCAGTTAAGCTAAGCAGTTTAATATAAATTAAATATTAATTTATCACTATCAAATTAAATATTAATTTATTGTAGTAACTGTTTGGTGGTAAATGAAAAAGTTTGTCTCCTTTTTTAACCATTGATTCCCTTTTTCACCACAATTAGTGAAGGTTTAAGGAAAGATTAAAAGATTTAAATTATTTTATTATTATTTAAGAATTACATACAAATTATAATATTTTCTAAATTGATGAATTTATTCTGAATGGCTGAAATGAGCTGAAATTCCCATCAGCCTCAGTAAATCAGTTTGGGTTATCTGCACCGGAAGCAGCCTCCTTTAAGCATATTTGCAGCGATGGATATTGAAAGATAAAGACGGCTTTTTCCATGCAATCATTTTATCTTTAATTACGTGCTTTATTAATGGCACTTTTTATATGGAAATGTGATTATATTAACACAACATCCATATTGTAGCTTTATTTAAAACAGCTCTGCTTTTAATTTGGCACTTTTCCTTAAAAAAAAAAAAAAAAAAGGGACGAAGTGGCTATTTGAATATCTTTGATGTTCCTTTCAGTGTGTCTTCCTGATGCAGATTCACAATCAGCTCCCCGCCTGCCTGCCTGTCTGTCGGCTTTCTGCAGGAGAGATAGCACTCTCTTCATTACGCGCTTCATTAATTTAAATGCTAATTGATTCTGCGAGGGCCTTTCAGACTGAGGGCCAAGTCCTGTCTTTCCCCATTGATTGTGTGTTAGTGTGCGAGTGTGTGTTTTGTGCACCTGCTGGATCCTGGAGTGACACGTCCTGACAGAACAGCCTCTCCTGCCTGTCTGTATGCCTCAAGTGTGGCACTGATATGGTTTGAGTGCTCCAAGCTAGAGACACAAGTACTACACACACTAGAAAAAGAAAAAAAAAAAACACCAACATCCAGGCTCAAAGGACAGTTTCAGGGCCCGAGAGGTGAAAACAAAAGCAGAGAAAATGTGAGTAAAGGCAGTTGGCATACTGTATGTAACTGCACGGATAAAACAGGAGGATGCAGGGGGCAGTTAAATCATCCATGCTCGGTTGCTAGGAGACACAGGGGCTGGATGGTAGAGATAAACGGTGGGATCCACCCCTGGCGGCGAGCAGAGGGTGGAAAAGAGTGAGGAGGGGGAGGCAGGGGGTAAGAAAGGGAGTCTAGATAAGGAGGGGAGGGGGGGGGGGGTGAGTCATGTGACACAGACGGCCGCATCCATTCATGTCAGATAAGCTTTCATTTCTCCCTCCAGCACCCGTTTTCCTTCTTTTTTTCTTGTCTGTTATTCATAAAAGTTAGTCAGAGTCTTATTTTATACACTTTAGTCATTCAGCTTTTTAAAGATCTCGTCCAGGCATGTTTTAAGTTATAAAAATACTCATGCTTTGAATAATAATCTGTGCCTGATACACAAAATGCATCCACTCCCTCTTCCTCACTAAATAGACAATCTATAAATATGCAGATATTTTTACTTTCAGAAGTATGAACACAAGCTGTCTCCTACTTCACTGAGAAGTCCACTTGAATATGTGTACTGAGGCTTCAATTTTCCACATATCGCTTGTTTAAGTTGCATAGTAAACCTCGGTTGACATCATGATCATGATTAAACTCAGAGTTACGGTGATCAAAGACAAATGTTTTCTCATTTTTCTAGAGATGAATAATGAAGTAAAATAAAATTGCAGTTCAGTCTGACGATCAGGTTAAAGCCTTTACAACGGAATATTGACTCTTGATATACCCTCCCTGTCTCAGGTTAAAGGCTCCTGGAAACAAATCTGCTTAGTCAGTTTCATACTACAAGTGATTATTTTTTTTTCAGGTACTTCTTAGGTAGAGTTACTGGAAATAAAATCAGGAATTTACTTTAAACAAGGGCTGAGAAATATATCTATACTATATAAATATTAGGATTTGAGACTATTCATATGTATCATGGCATACATCAGCCAATAAATGAAGAAACTGAAGTGAAATGAAGAAAGTAGAGAAATGAGATAAAATAATGACATGTTTTCAAACAATGTCTATAGTTTCTCGATCAGAGAGCAGTGACAGGTTTATGTACTGTACAGTAAAATAACAGTATTTTTAGAACATTTCATCCCAAAATGTTTATTTATGTAGGTTGTGTAAAGAAAAGGAATACCATTACCAGATTTTTAAAACTTTTAAATAAAATTCAAAATCAAGCACAGGTGAAACAAACGTGTCACATTAATCATTCTTTAACCTTGAAATGAGACTCGCATGAACAACCATTGATAATAATAATAATAATAAATTTGGACATGGAGCCATGCTTTCGAGTTTCTGCCCACACAACCAACCGACTCAGTCATGAGCAGGGTTCAACTGTCCATCATGACCTGAAAGACCTTTTTTATAGCATCAGCATGATACAAACTACCTAAAATGACAGAAACCAAGTTTGGGAAACACTTATTTGATATGTATTTTGATTTTATTAGCTTGGCTTTCCAGGGGGGCGATTAAGATTTTTTTTTTTTTTTGCTTCACTTTTGGGGAGCTGCATCTTTGTGAAATTTGTGAATGGAAATAACTAACTTTTTAACAAGAGTTTCAGTGGTAGAAGGGTAGCTAGATGGAGCTGTAAATGGGTTGTACAGGAGCATGTAGTCTGAATTTCACATATCTTTTTTTGACTGCTTTTGTTGTGCTGTCTGCATTTTATAAAATATTTAATAAAGAATGAGTCAAAAAGTACGTTTGCCAAAAATCAGGCAAAATTGTGCCCAAAAAAATATCTTTCAAAACCCACCATGTGTGATGTATGTACCACAGTTCTTCCAAGCCCGCAGGTCATCAGAAACAACACAGTGGTATGTAAGGCCCAAACTCAATGTAAAGTACACTTTGACTTGATGATAATACAACCAGTTTAAAACTGGTAATCAAGCCTTCTGGCACAAACTCTCCAATCACAAATTATCGCCATCAGTGATTACCTCATCACAGTCCTGTAAATCTGTTAAATTTATGCCAGAACAGGCTTCTTTTTCCCATCCGTTTCCTCTCACACTTGAACACATCATTAGCAGCAGAGATTAGAGTCTAAATTTGAAAGCGAAACTTTTACTTTTGTGCTGAACTGTCTCATCAGTGGTGGTCGAGCCTCTGCAGCTGGTGCCAGGGAGGGAAACCATGGCTGCCACCACGTTGAGCACAGGAAAGAGCTTCATCCTGCGCCGTCATCCCTCATCAATCCAGTCGACTCCGGTCAGCCCGGCACAAAAAGACAAAAGGAGGAGAAGAGCGCTTCCTCCATCAAATATGAGGGAAGCGGCGAGCTCTGAGTGCAGGTCGTGATTAGTTGTGAATGGGACGCAGCGGTCTGATTGGTGGAGAGAGCCGGGGGTCAGGCGTTCTGCCAGCAGCTCATACAAGGCTGCTGATTGCTTTTCATCCACTGATTACAGTAATTTAGATCTGCAGTAGGCCAAAGGGGCCTGCGTCTGGCAGCCTGGCTGCTGCTGCTGCTGCTGATCTGTCTGGAGGGGGGTGTGCAGTTTGCTTAGTGATTTTTTTTTGTTGTCAGAAATGAGTGAATGAAGCTGGAAAAAAGACTCAAAAGAGAAACATAACACAAAGGTGCGATTGACATGTTCTGTGCTGCGAGGAAGTCTTGGTGGTATGATGAAGCTGACAAAAATATAAACATCTGTTTGAGTTTGTTGAGGAAGAAAATGATGAACTATTTAAATTATTTCAAAATTCTACATATTGATTCTGAAAAATGATGCTGAAAATAACTGCAGATGATTGCATTGTCAAAAAAACATTTTTTATTGCAATATTGCGATATATTGAATATTGCAATGTAATTGCGATGTATCGCAATATTTGATATATTGATATATCTGATATAGTGTTAGCTGCCTACTAAAGATTTTAAATCTATTGTGTTTCCATGCCAGAATTCATTTCATAATAATCTGTTTTTCAAATGATTAATATCTCATTTTGGATTTATTAAACACTTAATTCACAACCATCATCAATTTCCCACATGGTGTATGTTCTCTTTAAATAAAGATTACTATTATTATGTTCTCAAAATGCAAACAGCAGAGCTCTAAAGTCTAATTTTGTGAAAGAAAAAACAGTAAATGCTGTATCACACCGGTTTTCTTCCTTTTGTCTTTCAAGCAGCCATTTGGACACGCTGAGACCTTGAATAATCAGAGTTGATGAGGCAGTTAGTGGCGAATGGTTTTTCCAGGAGCGAAGGCGATGATTAATCAAGGAACTGAGCAGCGCTGGCCTCTTCACCCACACACATTACAAGGTTAATCTCTCTATTGATTACAGCAGCAGAATAAAACCAATACTTCACTACAGATTTTCTCTGTTTTCACACATGTATATGTGAGCATGTTTCCTTCTCTCTGTGATGCAATCACAGATGCATGAGGATGATGAATGATGTTTGTTGATACCATCTTATTCTGCCACACCCATTACACCATATTGGTAAAATAAATCATGTTTAGCACAATATTAGATTTACATTTATTGACTAAAAGGATATATTCCAAAAGTTCTTCTTTCTACAGCAAAGACTAAGGGTTTTTTTCACTTAAGTATTTAAAACAATGACTTGTAATGGGCATAAGTGTACATTATATATGTACAAATCCTGGTTTCTCTGAAAGACTTGGTGACTTAATGCATGTAAACTTACTACTTTATGGTCAGTAAAATTTGAGAAACATATGAAATGATTATTTGCTTTCAACAACTACAACTCACATGAGTGCTAATTTTTTTTAGCTATCTAGCAAGGAATGTATGGTTTTGTTAACTTTTTAAATAGCTAGCAAACAATGCAATGTTTTGTTAACTTCTTAGCTAGCAAACAGCTGGATTTCAACATGCTAGTGAGCAAACAATGCAGTGTTTTGTTAAGGAATACTTATCAGCTAGGTCCCAACAGCACTAAACTTGGATTAACTAAACTGAGATTAGTTTTTAATTGTGCAACAGAGCTCTGCTTGATTTTAAATCTGAATTTATTCATTTTAAACAGTTTTCCTGAACTCTGATTTGACGTAATCTTAGATTAAAATAATCTTTGTTGGTGCAACCCAGCCTACATGGAACAGGACCTTAATTAGCATTATTGGTAAGACCTGGGTTCACCATATTACAAATCAATATGGCTGCCATGAAAAACATCTATTCAGTCAAGATCACTTTTTGCAAGAGACTAATGAATGAAACCTATACCCTTTATCCCAATTTGAAAAAATAAATCATGTTTAGCACAATATTAGATTCACATTTATTGACAAAAAAAGGACATTTTTCAAAAGTTTTCTTTCTACGGCAAAGACTAAGGTATTTTCACAGAAGTATTAAAAACAATGATGTGTGTAAAGGGCATAAATATACATTCTGACGTCTGCTCACTGACGTCTAAAATCTTCACCACAACAAATGCTGGACATTGGTGAAGACAATAAGAGGTCCACAACCACATAAATGTTCCTGTAACTGTCCATCTTTTAGTCTCCCTGGGTATTTACATATAGATAACACTGTTTCAGAGATATCTATCCCATAGGATGCTCTGTCTTTTTCTCTCACACACAAACACATTCACATATATACAAACACAAACAGAGTCAAGGGAAAATGGATGTAGTGTGTGAACCCCATGTTTTGGTGACGCCACATCATGTCGTTCAACGTGTGTCATGTGTGTTTAGACAATGTGTGTCCATGTGCTTGGCTCCTCGGGGTGTTTGGCCTCACACTGTTTGCCCTCTGGGATGCTGCTTCA
Source organism: Lutjanus erythropterus (assembly GCF_056507025.1). Taxonomy (NCBI): domain Eukaryota; kingdom Metazoa; phylum Chordata; class Actinopteri; order Lutjaniformes; family Lutjanidae; genus Lutjanus; species Lutjanus erythropterus. Next base: position 32,533,325 of record NC_139318.1, on the reverse strand, counting down.
GAGGTGACCTAGTTCTCCTGATTGTCAGCAGAAGGCAGTTTCATCAGCTCGCTTTGTGCCGAGGCACTGAACTGTGCCTGGGACCCTGGGACAGGCCAATTGGACTTGTGTAATGAAGCTCATCACACACATGCATGCACACACACACACACACGCACGGCTGCTGTCGCCGGGTCCAGGGCAGCAGAATTTATAACAGCCATTTATTACCTTCTCCTTTATCAAAGAAATGTGATTCCTTGCCGTGTTTCTGATGCATGCATCCACACCGCCATTATGGTCCATTATTGGGAGGTGACAGAGATGGAGAAGAGGGTGTTGATGGATGTCGGTGCTGGGCCGGCTGTCATTACTCCATCTATCGAGTGGAGTGTGCAAGACACTTCCCACAAAATGGCCGCGGAGCACCAACATGGCTCCGATGGCGAGGAGTAAATGATTCACATCTGATGATCGGTACAAAATGTTAAACACATTCATTTGCCGCTCACGTGTTTGGAATACTTCACACGATCACCACAAACAGTCCGACTGCAGTGACTTCAGTGCCTCTTCACAGCAGAGAGTATGAATGAGTAATATTTACACATGAATTTCATCTTACTGTACTGTTTAGAAGAAACAGATGTAAAGAGGTCCATCAAACAAACAACTTAAAGGTTAACTACAGTGTTTTTCGACCTGGACCATATTTTCCCAGGCTTTTGTGTTTAAGTGACTAATGGGGACAACAGTTTTTGAAGCTGGTCCAGTATCAAGGGAAAACACTACAGCTGGCAGAAGTAAAACTGAGTTACAACGTAATCCTAAATCCATTAAAAGTGCTTGTTTTTGCCACTGAGAAGCTCCGATTGTTATTATAAGTGTTTGACAATATTATGGAAAGGATCACTACAGAGATAAACCTTTTTTTAAAGAGTAACCCCTTGCCTAAACTGCAAACGTCACATCAGCATCACGCTCACGTGACGATCTCATTCATGCCACACTGAGGTGCCTGTCTATATATTATCTGTCTTATCTATTATCTTCAAAGCAGCCAGCAGCATATGAGCAGCCAAAGTTTCCATGTAGTTTGCCATTTGTGTGAATATTCCTGATCCATTTTTCCATCTACATGATATGATGGTGGCATAAGTACAGCAGTGTGTGTGTGTGTGTGTGTGTGTGTGTGTGTGTGTGTGTGCAGTGGGTGTGGATGAGTGAGAAGGAGAAAGGGAAAAAAGAGAGTGCCAGTGGCTGCACTCAGGACAGGCAGGTGTTAACAATCTGAGCAGAGGGAAGTTCAGCAGTGAAGTTGTCTTGTGGCAGTAAATGTACAGTTCGCCCACAAATAAATACTACAGAAGTTCGAGAAGTTCCCATGTCTTGCTACCCAACTGCTTGGTAAAGTGAAGAAAGACTCTGTGGCATTTATGCGCCTATTGTCGAAAAAAAAAAAAAGACTTGAAGTCTAAATGCTTCAGGTTGCATATTATGACAGCTGGGACATGAGACACACGGTGCAGACAGTGGCATGGATTCAAATGAGAGCCTTTCTGCTGTGTGAGGCGTGTGAGTGAAGAACACTTCTGACATGCATGTGGTTGAGACAGAGCATTAAAACAGCTGTGTCTGGTTAAATAAACGGGTGTCTTACTCTTTAAAAAAGGGTCTATCTCTGTAGGGATCCTTACCATACTGTTGTTGGACACTTAAAATAACTTATAATAAAATCTGTCAGTGACAAAAACAAGCACTTTTAGTGGACATACTTCGACGGTGCACAGTTGCTTGGAGGGATTATGTCATATCTCAGTTTCCCCTTCTTCCTCAATAGTGGACAGTTTTAAAAATGCTGTCCCCATTTGTCATTTAGGCATAAAAACATGGCAAAATAGGATCCAGGTTGGAAAATATCAAGTTAAACTTTAACATGAAAAAATATGTACAAGAACACTGCAAATCCCCACACTTAGTATGGGTGACTTAACACAACATACTGTTACACTGAGTGCAGCAACACATCCTAAAGTCTCTCTAGCCTACACAACACTCATCACATACAGAAGCAACAGCGGTATTACATTCATATAAATAATAATAACCCCAAAAGTCACTTCAGCACTTTCGGCTTCATTCGCATGTTTAAAAATGAGAACTGAAGACCAGCTTCACTGTGTGTCCTCATCAACTCCCTTTAGAGGTGCAGTAACTGTCCTTGAGGTTGTGACACCAAATCCCTTGGTGTCGGAAAGAAATAAAGAAGTCTCTTTGAGCACCGTTCAGCACGGGTCAGGGGTCCTTGGAAGTCCATGGATTTTTATAAGGCCCAGGAGATCGCAGGGTTTCACAGATAAGAGGATATCAGTTCATCTGGGTCTCTTTTCCCTCTTTGAATGGCACAGACTAAAAAGAAAGGAGTCGATACAGAGAAGTCTTTGTTTTACTTTGTGATCAGAGCTGGAAAACTGTCAATGGAGAGACAGACGTGTGAGCAGGAGACAAAAAGCACATGTGAATGAAGGATCAGTCAGTTGATTAACTGAGTGGAGGTCCCGCTCTGTTTTCCAGGTTAGCTTCAGTTCCACCAGCTTTGGGTTTTCAGTACTTTTTTCAATACTTTCTTGTTGTTGTTTTTTTAATCATCAGTGTTTAATTAAAAAAAGTAGAACATGATACTAAGAGTCCATATCCTGAGCTGAATGGAGTCTGTCTTGTGTTTACATGCACTTAAGTGACTGGACTACGATCATCTTTCTCCAGTAAGCTGATGATTAACCTGGTATTAATAACTGGATTAAAAGTATTAGAGAAACCTGATTTCTCCAGGTAGATGTCTCTCTACCATGTACATGCATACGTGGATTTCTATGACACTTTTTACAAGTGCATGTGTGACAAAAGACTGCAGACAGAGAGTGACAGCAGAGTGACTGGATGAAAGAGGAGATCATTCTGATGTTTTAAATGATTTAATCTAAAACACTTTGTGTCACTTTGCTCTTATTTTGTTAGCCTTCAGCAACTACTCAATCACTGGAGCTTAAGTTGCTCAATGTTAACAAAATTGTTGGCAATTGAGCTGCAATGATTAGCCGATTAATTGATTAGCTGTTTGATAGAAAATTAATTACTTAGTCTTTTGATGATCGATAAATCATTTAAGTGATTTTTCAAGCAAAAAAGTCAAACATTTGCTGCTTCCAGCTTTTTAAATATAAGGTTTCACTGCTGTTCTTTGTTATTTATTGTGTCTTTGGGTTTTGGACTCTTGGTTGAATAAACAAAGCAATTTGAAGATTTCACTCTGGGTTCTGGGAAATTGTGATAAGAATCTATCACAATTTTTTACTTTTATAGATTTAACTATTAATCGGGAAAATAATTGACAGATGACTTGCTAATGAAAACAATCACTATTTGCAGTCGTAGTTAGCAAAACAATCTCACCACGAGGACCATTTTACTGGAGATTTGAACTTTCAGTCTCAGAATAAATATTGTTTTCTCCTGCATAAAACAACAAAGTGACACCAATTTAGCCATGAATATATGTGGAAAGCTCCTGAATCATGTTTGAGCTCTTTGCAAAAGACTGATGATGAATGAAACCCACAACAGGAAACACGTTGTCTGTCTGGCTGGCCTGAGAAAAGGGGTGGGACTGTTGGGCTCTCTATAGCCAGAGGTGCTCTGCATCCCCATCTGCTCGCTCATGGTCAGAAATGAGAAAAGATGGCGATCCAAACTGCCCAGCCGCTCGCTCTCCTCTGTTTTCTATGCAGCAGGTTCTCTGTCGGAAGTAATGAGTCACGTCAGCAGCTTTTTGCTCGCAGCATCGCAGCCCCGTGGTAACACAGGAGAGGAAAGATGGAGTGAAGGAAGAAAGGGAAGAGAGAAAGAGGGCAATGTATGTTCATCTGATCATAGACAGTTTTTAGGCTCTGCTCCTGGCAGATTCTCCATCTATCTGTTTCTGCTTCCTCCATCTGTCCATCTGTCTCCTTCTCCCTTGTTGCTCCAAGGATGAAAAGGACAAGAGGAGACGGCTGGGTGGATTTCATCTTTTTTTAGGCTCTGCCTGTGTCCCGATCTGTCCGTTCATCCTTCACAGGCCTCTGCTGGCGTTGGGTTTCAGCTTGATGACCCACTCTCCTGCGTGGTTACTGTTATACAAATCCAGGAGGTGTGTGTCCGGATCCAGGCAGTGTTCACCTGCAGAAAACACACAAAAAACATTAACGAAAGCTCAAGATTTTGCAGAGGAACAAAATAAAAACAATTATTTCTGTTATCGATTAATCTGCAAATTATTGTCTCAATGAATTGCTTAATTGTTTGATGCAAGAAATTTGTGAAAAAAGTCCATCCCAGTTTTCCAGGGTCCAAATTGAGGTCTTTTAATGTCTTATTTTGTTTGTCAAGTCAATAAAATTGTAACATAAATTATCAAAATTATGAGAAAAAATATTAATAATTATTAGGTAAAAAGACAAAATTACAAGACAAAAAGACATATTTATGCCATAAAATGTTAACTTATTTTTGAGAAAAATGCATAATTATATAATTGAAAGTTATAATGAGATAAAAATTCTTTATGAGATAAGAAGTCCAAATAATCCTGTGATTTTGACTTTTTATCTTAGAATGTCTATGTTTTATCTGATAATTATGACTTATCATGGGGATATTTTGTTTTTTTTACGGGCAGAAATGGGTTTCCATATTCAAACGATTCATCAATTATTAACATAGTTTCTTTTTATTTTTCTGTCAATCGAATATTTGATTAATCTTCAAATTTTTTCAGCTCTAAGTGCAAATCAGGATTGTTTATATCAAAACTGTGACCGTGAGTCAATAATCTCAGGGACTGACGTGCAGATTCAGAAGTTTTACATTTTAGAGCTGAACTGACTGAACAAGTTTTTTTTCTTTTACTGTTACTGTGTCAACTCCCCTGTGACAGCACAGACGTGTGTGTGTGTGTGTGTGTGTGTGTGTGTGTGTGTGTGTGTGTGTGTGTGTGTGTGTGTGTGTGTGTGTGTGTGTGTAATAAGCATTTGTCTGCTCTGATAACTGCAGATGCACTGCTCGTCTCTGTTTGGCGCTTACAGAGTTCATTACATAAGACCTTATACTCTCATCAGCTCAATGAGCAGAAAGACATGCAAATGTCAGCACCACTCCGACCGGAGACAACGGTGCAGCCACTGCTACTTACCGATGTTCCCTCCCACTTCATACAGGGCGCAGTCTGGATACGCTACAGAGCCGTTCCTGTTGACAGACGCATAACACAGATGTATCGTCATTAAGTTCAGTAAAGGTGGATCAAGCACATAATATGTCATTCTTAAATAGGAAATATATATATCAGGTGACAAAAGTGAATTTAACTGATATGCACATTACATAACAAAATTAAAGTTACAAATTCTGTTTGAAAAGATTCTGAAAATCTAATCTAATGTGCCATTTCTTCATCAAATGCGGTGGTTTTGTGGTGAAACTTGTCAAACAAGAAACTCGTCATAGTCTACTTAAAATGCAGTTCAGCCATGGTCTGAAGAGAGCATGTAGTCATTCAAACTGTCCCGTATCGTACCTTCGCATTTTGCCCTTTCCATTTTCGGGGCTGCGGAGGGACTGGCGATGAAACTGTGCGAGCAGGTCTGATGCTCGAGAGTTGATGCTGAGCTGATACTCCATGGTGCCGCTCACCAGATCCCCGACCTGGATCTTCACCGTACGGCACAGCTGCAGGGCAGAAAAAAGAGATAAAGAATATTTGTTATTATAATGACTTTGGATAGCATAGGTTTGTTATACTGGAATGATATAAACAAGAATTATGCCCGATAAAGTTACTGTTTTTCCAGGTATAATCAGTATGTGAGAAGCATTTTGTGTATGATGAGATCAACAGCATGTATTAAAGTGTGTACATTACACTTGTACATGTGTAATGTACATTCATCTTTATTATGACTGTAGTGTGGAACTATTGCCCAGGATTTGCTGTTCATATACTGTATGTATAAATATTAATTTGTTTCTCAGAGAAACATGCCACAAGAATTGAGATTTGTTATGATAATTTAAGGCTGTAATTATATATTATAATTGTATTATATTACATATTATAATTGCGTTTGCCTTAGTATTCTCTATACCACAGGTCTGATAAAGCAGCTCACCTCTGAGGTGTTTTTATCAGGTTTGGTAAAGCAGCTCACCTCTGAGGTGTTTTTATCAGGTTTGTCCCGGCTGTCTGTGTGGATCTTCCTCAGCAGGTTCTTGATGCGGCGGTCGTAGAACTGGTAACGCCGGTTACTGTTCTCATTCAGCTTACGCACCTGGCTCATGAGGAAATTAGGGATCTGAAGAGAAAAGCAACATTTACTTGTTTTTTGTGCAGAATGTCATCTACTGTTGGTAGTGCAAGTACCTCATATAACTCCACCCCATAACATCTCTTTAATTATTCTTTATTACTAAGAAATCTGTTTAAGCACATGTATGAGCGCATGTAGAACATGTATAATGGTCTCTAAATAATTACACTATTAGATCTAATGTAGAGTCAGTAAATCCAACACTCCTCTCCTCCTGCGGTTGAATATGTGGGAGGTCATACCGTCCAGAGGAGGTCCTGGTATCTGATAAGGAGCCTCATAACATCAGCTGCTTTCTCCGCGTGTCCTTTCTCTGCTCCCTCTGTCAGCCTGCTGGGGACGGCCTTGTGGAGGAAGAGGTTGGGAGCCATGATGGTCGCTACAGCCCACAGGTTCATCCTGTTCCTCTTCTCCTTGGAAACCACCTTGCTGAGGAACTCGAGGAGGGCCTGAAGGACACACAGATGGCAACATAATGGAGACTTGCATGCAGATGCATTAAATCGAAAGGATTCAGTGATTTATGGAATTGATTCTTTTATCAAATTCAGTGTAACATGGAGGTTCTAGGAACATTCTAGTTTTATACAGTTGAAAAACACTTTCTCACTTTCATCTGAACGTCTGAAAGTGCTGAAAGGCCACTTATACTGAAGCACAAAATGGAGTAAAGTGAATTATCACAGTGACTGAATCATCTGTAACACCTCGACTGAGAAGTATGTTAATGCACAGTAAGTTTCAGCTGCCTCCACTGGAGTCAAAGTAATTAGTTCAGGTGGGTTTCACGCTCCTGGATGCCATAAGCGGAGCTGACTGCACACTTGTGACGATGAAAGTGAGTCATGGTTAATGCAAGCCGTTACATAACAGAACAGAGTGTTTAAAATGTGGATTAAGAGCAAAACACTATAGTGCTGCATTATGAAACAGCGCCTTGGTATGTCATGTTTCATGAAAGTGCAAATTGGGATTAATCCCTGACAACACTAAGAAGAGCATGACGGGTGTGGTGAAGAATGCTAAACAAAGATTAAAGGCTGAGGCTCGTTTAACTGTTTTGGGGTCATTTCCTCTGTGAATTTCTTGCAGTGTTTTTACATTTGTAGATGAATTATTCTTTTAAACTTGACTCTTTAATTAAGGCTAATTTTCAACTTTTATAGTACATGGAGATCGGCAATTTTCTCCAAAAGTAGTAATTATAAATGCTACTAAGTTAAAGTATGCATTAAGTATTATTCACAAAATCTCAAAAAATCACAAAATCTTTCCAAATTAATTTCAAATTTCTCTTACTGTACTGTTGTCTGTTTCTGAATCTTCAATTATTAGGCCATATCACTCCAAGAATTCAGCTAACAAGTTTTTCTCAAAGGGGGAGCCATTATGAGGAGACTAACCTGGCTAGCTGACTTTTTATCTAACTAGCAAACAGTTGAGTCTAACACATGCATTAATGTGCAAGGAGCATTTTGTTGTTGCAATCAGTCAAGGTGGAGCTTATTTTGAATATTTTATGTATTTCTGGGCAGTTCAATCTGCACAAATGCGTCGATTTAAAAAGCTAATTGCCTGTTTTGTGTGCAAGTTTTCCTCTGAAATGACGAGGAGTAGAAGTATTTAGTGCTGTGTGAAATGGATATACTTCTGTGCAGTACAAGTACCTCAAATTTGTTCTTATGGTCAGCAGAATCTATCAGTGTCCTAATAAAGGAAACTGGTTTCAAGTTTATACAGTGTTTACAAATCAGGCTACTGCTGCCAAAAAAAATGCGTGCATGAAAACTCATCATGTAAAGAGAGAACATCAGTGTTCAGTCTATTATGCAACGTGCCAAAATGAAATCTGTACATCTACTGTTTCTCAGAGCGTGACAACTATTTTTGTCTCTACTTCATGAAGTGCATTGTTGAAAGTGTCGTGACAAGTGTGTGCGTGCGTGTGTGTCTGTGTGTGTACCTTCAGTGTGTTCCTGTTGGGCTCAGGCAGCAGCAGGATGAGCAGGTTCAACATGTGGAGTTTCTGCTTCAGCTCTGTGATGTCTGAAGGAGGAGCAGGGAGAAAAGGTAAGATGGGTTTTGTACACACACACACACACACACACACACACACACACACACACACACACACACACACACACACCCTCTTCATTTCCTCTGTGTTTGGCAAAGAGTAATGGGATATCTAAAGATTAATGACATTGTGACAGGTGGCCATTAGGTTTGTTAGCTTATGTCTCTGTGGTCACACGTCATTTATCACTTTGCACTGATCCTCCTCACAAACCGCACATCAGTGAGTCATCAATCAGATTATATTAATATCAAAGCAGTCTTTTATTTAGGTGAAATTAATGTGAAAATAGCAGATCTTTTTCTGTGCTGTGTCACGGCGCTGCATGTATTTGTGGCAGCGCAGGGACGACTCTTAAGAGGCTATCAGCTTGTTCATCTTAATGTGGATTTCTCAGCCGGAGCAGAAAAGATAAGTGTCACACGGCGCTGTCATCACGGTAAGGAGACTTAGGTAATTATGATGTGAACCCCGCTGAGCTGTCTGCAAAAAGTGAGCATCAGATTGTTGAAGTGGTGTAGAGGAGGAGAGGAAGGATTGTTGTATATGGCTGTTTTATATGCAACTTTCCAGATACAGTCAGTCAATAACGCACCCATCATCACACTGATATACTGTATGATCTATCACAGATCTGGTTATTATGTAACTACAGAGGACCGCTCCCGCTGATGGTGGTCATCACAACTTAAAGTTTTGATTTTGGGGTGAACTGTCCCCGCTGAAACCTAAAAGTAAAACCAATAATAATCGTCAAGAAGTGTCCTCTGACCTCTGACGGCGCTGAAGGTGTTGAGGTACTCGGCGGTGAGCAGAGGAGCGGGCAGTTCCCGGATTAACTTCTTGAGCAGCGCGGCAGCGTCGTTTGGACTCACCTCGTCCCAGCTGACCTGCCCTGAGTAGAAGTTGGTCTCCAAGTTCTGCTGCAGCAGCTGGACACAGAGAACAATGAGACATTTTCAGAACAAATGACACACCGTATGTCATATATAAAGTTTTCAGTGTTCATTAATGTTTTTTTGAATTTTGAAATATCAGATCTTGACACGGAGAGTTGTTTTCCACTCACAGAGCTGACACGGCTCTGGAGCAGCTATTTAAGACTCCTTAGTGTTAAATTAACTTTTGATCACCGTGACAGTAGAGCACAACTTATTTCCAGACAATGTTATCAGTCTCTATTTGAGGCGTATATAAGAGTGCTATCTATAAGCACTGTTAGCTTGTTTTCCTCATTCTTATTTGACACCCTGTTGCTGACAGATGCAGCTATAGATTTCTTATGTGTTATAAAAATTCAAAATTTCTGAGCTTTGGATTAAGCGCACAGAATCTTAGTTAGTCCTGCCTCTGTATGTGTATCTACAATAAGGAATAAAATACGTTGTACTCTGCTAAAGGGACAAAATGACAGGATATGCTGAGGGTAGCAGATCCTTCATGAACAATTTTTCAATAAAACAATCAAACGTGTGTTTCTGAAATACACTGTTGAGAGTAACTCTTTGTGTTTGACACCCTCTTTTTAAGCTTGTTAAGGTCATACTGGATATTGTTCTTGTCTTTGCAGTCACTGTACTGAAAGGGTTAACAAACAAAAGGATAAAGCTGTTAATACTCCACACAACATGCATGCAACAGGCATGATATTATTAAGTCTAGGTTCTCTGGCGCTGTGATTTCCTTCTCGCAGCATCACTGAATTCACAGTTTATGATGCTGTTTATAGTATCATTGTTATCCTTGACCATCAAAACATAAAGGCAGACATCACCTTTTCTGTGTTATCATCTTTGGGTCAGAGGATATGATGCAAAATAAATAGTAGTGTACCAAGCTTCATGCTTTTCTGAAAAAATAAGCATCATTCTCACATATTACCTGAACTAATTTCTCTTTTGATGAGAAAATTAGTAGAGCCAAAATAATTAAATTTAGTTAATCTGTCCTAGTAATCTGCCCTGTCTTTCTCCTTCAGGGCTAAATGGCGCCCTCTTCTGTCTGCTTTGATCTAATTGATTCACCATCCATCTAATGTACATGTGCTGAATTAAATACGGCATCATAAGGCAGTAACTGAAAAAAAACTTGATTGATTTCGTCTCACTGGACCCTGTTTTTCTAAATGTCAACTACAGTTAAACTGAAGCTGTTTGATTTTCTCACAGTGGTTAAAGCACTTCTGACATTTTACAGTGTCAATATGTTGGCTGCCCTTCAGGTTCATTAATATTTTTTCATTCCTTTACTTTAAACATAATATACAAAAAAGGACTTTTAAGATTTTGCGATAAAATAATGTGGTGCGATGGCAGAAATAGATGTAGATCCAAATATTGTACCTTGATTCTGGACTGAGATCCTGGAACCCGCAGGATCCCCTCAGAATCAATGCCTTTCTTCTCCAAAAACGACAACAACTGCAGTGAAAGAGAGAGGAAAGAGAGGGGGAGAGACATTAGCAGAGAGTCAGGCATCAGGAGATAAGAATCTCACGCTCACCTCTGCTGGTTATTCTCAGTAACTGCTGCTACATACAGCAGGGTGTGGTCAGAGCATTTCACATTCAGAGGACACTGAGATGAAAATATGTGCTCTATCTGAAGCAGCGTTTGAAGGTTCAACAAAGGCAAAATAGGATCAAAGTATGATCAAAAAGATAAAAGATATGGTCAAAATGTCCTCCTGTGCCAAACTAGGGGACAACAGCATATCTGATGTATTAAAGGCACATTCAAAGGCTAAATTAACATCTCAGGCCCACATACAGTACAGATAGTTCATATAAATAGGAATGATCTTCATTTTTTCAGTGCATCATATATGTCAGGTATGGAATTATTACCGCCTGCAGGAAGAGAGGAGTCGAGGTGTTGGGCTTGATTTTCTGATCGTTCTCCAGCAGCGTGGCCAGCGGCACCCCGAAGAGCGGGCTCTCTGTGAAAGACCAACGCGTCAATCAGTTGTTCTTGGCAATACACTGACATTCAGTCACAGCTGCACAAGGGAGACATTTTGTTTGCCGTCTTGTGTATGTGTGTGTGTATGTGTGTGTATGTCTAGATCCATACTGCCATGTCACTGCTTGCGTAGTTCTGTGTATATCAGTCGACATGCAGCTACTGCAGTGTGTCAAAATATGGCTGACCATAAAATGCTAGGATTACTTAGGGGTGATTCATGTATTATGAAAGAATGTGTCACCATACTTTAGTCTACTTTTCAGTGCTGTTCTGTAGGAAAGAGTGCTAGGGTCAGACATAAGGGGAAAAATGAGAGGAGGAGGAGAAAGCTAAATACGATTTCAACTTTATTCTTTTTGTTTCAACTTTATTCTCATAATGGAAATTCTGAAAAAATCTTTTTCCTTTTTATTTATTTTTTCTTGCACTAATACTGCGGTTTGACTTTATTCCTGAAATCTCGACTTTATTTTTCAAATTACAGCTTCATTCTTAACTTTATAGTCATTATGAAGTTTAAAAAAAATCTTCCTCCTCTGATATATTTTTCCTTATACCTGGCACTAATGCTGACATTTTGACTTTATTCTTAAAAATAGAAATTAAATTTCAAAACTCTTCCTCTTCTCTTTTTTCCCCTCAGTCTGTCATAATCATGTACAGAGAAAATGTAAAACACTTATTAAACTGGCAGGAGCACATTTAATTCTAAAACACGCTCAATCTGGAAGTCTTCCTAAAATTAATCCATCACATGGAAATAAACAGATGTTACAGGAGGAAATCTCTGCAGAAATTAAACAGCTGACAGTTTGAGCAGAACTACTGCAGCAGACAACCAGTCATGCGGCAGTGTGACTCATTGTTATTCTTTGATTTGATTGGCTTACAACCAGAGATAAAATGTGAGATAAATACTGCACATAGTTGAAATGTTATTGTCTACGAAAAGATTCTAGCCGTCTTAAAGATGTCTATGTCCTTGTGTGTCGGGGTGTTTACAAAGAACTTGTGCCTTCGTGTACAGGTGCTGCCATACCTGGGATTTTCCTCTTGCTGGTTTTGTGCCTTTTGACCTCCAGCTCTAAGAGGTCGCACAACGCCGTCATGTCGATGAGAGCCAACTGACGCACCTTCTTCATGTCAGTGTGGGAGAGATCCTGAATACGAGTCACTCCTAGACGGCACTTGGGGCAGATCACCCGCTGGGAAGGTGAGAGTGAGGAGAGGAGAGGAGGATTGAAGTTGAGAGGAGGGAAGTGGAGGTGAAGAGGGAAAGAGAGAGAATGGGATAAAGAACAGGGAGAAAAGGAAAGAAGAAGAAAACTGTCTTTAATAAAATGTGGCAACAGTATCCATGCAGGTATAATTGACATGTCTAAAAACACTAATTCTTCCTATTTGCTGAGGAAACATACTGCATTTATTCTGAAACAGACATAAATCTGCTTTGTGACACAACAGCTCTTCTTTTGTTTTGAGCTAATTCCCTCATTCCTTTATTCTGAGTAACCCTGTTATCTAACCAACAGTGGGGCCGATTAGAACAACTGACTTACAATAAAATTTGTGTACAAGTGTGTGTATTAACAGGTCTGACTGACCCAAAACTCAAATATTTTGATCCACATAGAGACAGAAGTGTGCAGTGACACCTAGAGCCCTAAAGCCCTGAATTACTAAGATTATTATTCCTGATCAGCTGCAACAACTTTTACTTTTCAATACGTTTTAATACCACCAAACCCAATTATGATCCTGAATACAAAGGGGACCGATGGACCCAAGAGCATGATTTGACTTAAGATGAAAGAGCTGGCTGTCTGCAGGCTAAATTAAAGGCAAACTAGCACAAGAACACAACAACATGCCATTTTTTAGTAAATGTTGATTGGTGACTGAGTTGAAAATGAAGCAAAGTGACATTGTAAAGTTAGGGCTAGGGTCCTATATGTATGTGAAGTATGTGAAGAACTTCCCCACCTGCCAGGAACCTCTGGACGAACTCAGAGTGTTTGCACCACAGGGAACAGAGTCTAAATGAAGTCCCTGCCCGTGGGGTAGTACTTTTCAAAAGCACAGGTACTTTAGGGGGTGGGGCTTGCAGTGCTGAACATTAGTCTGCATTTTAAAACCATAAACCATTTACCATTTACCATTAACCATTTCTAAAATTCTGCAGCCGCAAACATGTCAACATGGAGTTAAAGAAGAAAGGCAATGACAGATGGACTGACCAAAAAATCATTAGAGATCTCAACACTAACAAACATACACCCCTTACATTTTTTCAAGGACATGCCTTATTAGAAACCACCCCAATATATAAGACTGCCATTAATATTTCTGATCGGTTTGGCAATGGAGGTTTTATTTATCTCAATTTTTTTGTCACCAAGTTTTAGCAACTAAAGTTGGGAGAGTATTGTCAGTCTCTATTGAGAGATGCATTTAGACTGACTTGTGAGTCTATGGTTGGTTGTCTTACCAGGCACAAAAATGACGGGTAAAAACGTGTAGAGCTTTTTCATATGCTGGTGCACTAATTTGCCTAATGTTCGCAAGTCTTTAGACTGTGGTGGAAATGCAGGCAACAACAGGCCGAAGAAATATTTTAGTTTCTTGAAACAGTAGTTCCAGGGACTAAGAGTTCTGGGTACTTTGGGTGGAAACGTGTCTATTGACTTCAGAACTATGTGATAAACAGCAAGAAGCTGCAGCGTGTACTGCAGAGGTGAGATGCTGGTAACTGCAAGATGAACGTACAGTCAGTAGTGTGTGAGTTCTCAACCTGTGCCTCATTTGAATCTCAGGTTTGTCATGACTTTCACTGACAGCGGCTGAAAACCCCCACTACCGAACACAAGACAGACTGTTGACAGTAGGGTTTATTATCTCTCATGTACTGTATGCACAGTACTCTGCCTTCCCCAAAACTACATAATTTAAATCCTCTTTCCTGTCAATAGATTACAGATGTACTGTCACAACCTCCACATGAAATGAATATAGGGAAATACATGCAGAGAACCGTATGTCAGTGTTTCCCTTTTTGACCACGTGCAAATTATCTTCCCACTTCATTACATAACTGGAATTTTTAAAACAGTCCCCATTTGAACAAAACATTCTTAAACTTTCCTACAGTACTGTCGGCCTGGAAAACAGGAGTAGGAGGGGACAGGAGTGTTTAGGTGCTTACAGGCAGGGTGCCGTCCTCTTTTCGGCGTTGGACATTGATCTGTGGCAGTTTGGCCTGTTTGAGGAAGATGACGGCCTGTTCGCAGTAAGCCACATCGGTGATGAAGAACTCCTCTTTAGGAGCGCCATGCTGATGCTCTGGCGTCACGGCTGAGGAGGAAACACACGAACACCAATCTATTAGTTCACTTGAGGAAGTCCTCTCACAAAAAAAAATTTAATTGAATGCACGTGACATGAGGGAACAAGAGGAAGAAAAACGACCAAAAAGACCTCAAATATGAGGAACTTTATCCACACAGTCCCGTTATCTTTTATCTGATGCTTATCTCCCAAAACAGATAAAGAAAGCATCCGAAGTTTCCTCAGAGCTGTTCACATGAAAAAATGTTAGATGTCACTGTCACTCTTACTTTTACTTGATTTGTAACAGTGTGACTGTCCTTTTGGTGTTCTGTTTACTTGTCTACAGACTCCAACCTGCTGCATGGTTTCACTGTGGAAACATCAACAACTGAATATTTACTTGTTGTAAACTTTAAGAAAGCAGACACAAGAGGCATTTTTTGAAAATACTGGGTACAAAAAACAGGCTATTCCCAGGGTTCTCCAAATCAAACTGAAGAGTTTTTAAGACCTTTAAAACATTTTATTATAATACTCACAGTCATATTGCCTGGAAATAGATGTAACAAACTTGTATTTTGTGTGCTGCAGCCATTAGGGTTAAAACAACATTAGCTTGTTTGTAGCAAGGTGCCAAAGCTCATGCATTGTTATGTGTAATTATTTTGTTTATAGCTATAATCTTATAATTTCTTATATTTGTATTGTGCACTGCCTTGGAGGTTGACTCAATAACATTTTGCTATGCATACTTGTATTCATGTGAGACTAATAAATCTCTTGAAATCTATTTATTTAATCCTACAAAAGAACAAGATAAAATATAAGAACTTTATAAACAAATTCCAATACTTTTATGGCCTTAATATTAAATTCAGTACTATTTTAATACACTGAAGTCCCCATGGATACCCTGAAAAACTCTAATCTCGCTCAAAAATACTGAGATTTGACAAGTGAATTCAGCACCGTGAGGACGGGACTTTGTCCAGCAGCAGCATGTAGAGACACAGAGTTATCCGGGGGATTTATCTGAACCAATTAGGAGGCAGATAACAGGGCTGTGGCCTGATCCTCGCAAAACAATCCCCTCATCAGAGCCTCATGATTCTGCTGCTCACCTGACTTTGTCAGTTAAGTTTTTTTAAGGTTGAGACAAAATTAAAAATGCCTTTTTATCCCTTTTAGAACATATCCCCGGTCATATTGTGAACCTGTTTAACAATACATGCCGAAGAAATACAGTAGATCAGTTTCTTCGTATTCTTATATCAAAATCCAATCATGTTTACTTCCTGTAAAACAAAAGAAGACGTGTGCTTATGTTGGCTTAGACCAACCAATTCCAGCCAACAATACTGTGACATCCACCAATCAATTAATCATGAACTTTTAACTCTCAAATTAAATTTGGAAACTTGGAGATACATCATGATATGGAAGCGAAGACTTTAAAGACACATAAAGACATTCTGGCTTACTGCAAGTAGCTCTTACCTGATAGTGGCGATTTGGGGACTGATGCCATGCTGTTCTGGGCGAGGTCTTCACTACGCTGGGCCTCAGGCAGAAGGGTCTGATGAGAAAGAGTATTTACTGACACTTCACAACACATATACAACACTTTCTTATAAACTCACAGTTAGAATTATCAGTCCTGTATTATTTTCTCCACCACTGGGAATAGCAGTAGTGTTGCACATTGTTCACTGAGGAGATGGTCAAGGATACACAGAGTGTTTCCTTTGATAAAGGACTGATAAGAATCAGAACAGTGTCTCTGTTCCCCTCTCAGGGCTGCTGAGACAGACAGGGGGGACAAAGCATGGCCTTTACATGTGATTTGCCTTCATTGTCACAGGTCAACCTCTGCATGGAGCAAGACAGCACAACACACCGGGACAATAGAAAATCCCTCACCGAGTACTGACAGTCTCCAGGGAAAATAGTGGGTATATTACATTGTACATCTACATTCTACATCTCTGCTTGATGTAAAGTTGCATAACACAATAACAGGAAACCTGAGACTGGGAATGAGAGCAACAGACGAATTTGTACATTTCAAAGAAATCTTCCTCCACCAGGATGTCAGCGGTCGTGGCCAGTTACAGAACAACACCAGTAGGGATTCAGTCATTTTAAACAGTCCTGACCTGAGCGATGGGGGAGTTGAAGACGTCTCGGACGTCGCGCGGTGCTGGTTTGTTCCTCTTCCGGAGGGAGAGTGTGTAGGAATCCAGTCGGCGCTGGACGGCCTCGGCCTGGGTCCGGGTCAGAGTGGACAGCAGCACCGCGTTGTCTACATCCTCGCTGTCCTCACTGATGAGGTTCGATAAACCAGCATCAGCCAACCACTGCTCCTCCTGTTCGCCCTCTGAGAAACGTACAGATACATGTAAATACACGGGGACAACAGCAACAAGATGTAGTTATAATCAAATTTAAAATGCAAAATGTTACAACCCTTAATTATAATTTGGATGTAGAAAGTAATATAAAGTAAAAAAATTTTACCAGATCACTGGACCGGGTTGCAGCAGCTATTCAAAAATGCATCATTAAGTTTATGCATAGTCTCTAGTCCTCTGGCTGTAATCACTACAAGCTGATTTCAAGCCAGGTATTTACTAAATTTCAACTGAAAAATGCCTGAGCTAGTACAGACTTTAGTAATATGTAAACTGATTGCTAAGAAACATCTTTAGCACAGTCCAATCAAAGGCAGGCGACTGTGTAAACACGACTGTAGCATCACAGGTTGTAACTTAACTCCCACATATAACTGTTTTATGGGGGTAAACAATATATTAAACTTGACTGACGTTTTTTTCTAAAGTAGGTAGGATTGTGTTTTACTTGTACACAAAAGATCGATACATATGTGTGTTTCACAGTGAAAAATAACCGCACGATAATCTTTAAGCATTATATATTTCAAGTGGTCTGAGAGAAAACTGGAGTTCTGTTCTTCCTCTTGGCTCTCTTTCCAGGCTTTAGAAAATCTATCCGGTGACTGGAGACTTTGGCCAATCACAGGTTGATAAGATAGCTGATCGACGTTTTGGGAATGAGACTCAGCAGTCAACCATTTTTCACTAGAATCGTGTATTGCACCTTTAGTGAGAGTAATTGTTTGGTAAAAACAAGTTTGTGTGGTGCAACCAGTTTTAAACCACTGATGCTAACTCCCCACCTTGTAAACACTGTGTTATAACCAGGTTAAATCAACTTGCTCTTGGACACCAAGTACAGTTGTTAGTCAGTCGGTTCTTTCATTTAATAAAGAAAAACATAGTTTGTTTACCCTACTATAATACTAATGACACACATACACATTTACACACTGAAATCTTCACTTCAGAGGGTTTACTCATTAGTGAGAAATTAATTTATAATAACATATATATTAACATATATATCAAAGGATCTTTTAGAGGGCAGAATTAACACAATCAGATCATTTGAATGGAGCATTTACTATCAAGTCAGCATTCATGAATGGCTATTTGGCTTGTGCACATAAAACACTGCCTGCCCGCCACAGAGTGTTTGATAGTGTTGTCATGGTGATGTGTGCTACTTTGCTGCATGAGCGAAACCTGATATGTTGCCATGGCAAATGCATCCTGTCACGGAGGATGTCGGTGGCAGCTGTGTTAAACACCAACGGTTTGTAATTCTTCCACATAAACTTGTGATGACTCCCACCTTAATCCCTTTCTATCCATTCTTAATCAATCAGCGCGGGATTTGCAGGATTTACCTTCTGACTGTCTGGAGTCTCTCCTGGTGCAGTCGAGGTCCGTGTAGCCACTCCCCTGTCGGATGGTCTCCACCTCACTCCAAAATGAGTCCAGGCAGAGTTTGTCGGGGTGCTGCTCCTGATCCTGATCCTGGGCGGGTGGCGTGTGCGTGCTGCGTGCGTCCTCAGCGGCTGCCTGGTCCTGCGGGCTGGCCCAGGGCTCCACGCTCATCTCGGTGGGGCTGGGATTTCTGGTGCAGACATACACACACGTAAAGAAATCACACGCGTGCATGCAAACAAACGGGCAGAAACACAAAGACACATACAAACACAGGAGGAACGGTGAGGACGGAGGCGACGAATCAGCCGGGAGAGCCCAGAGAGGAGGAGAGACAAAAGGAGTGGGATGGAGGGAGGGCCGGAGTGAGGAGCGAGGATGGTGAGAGCGGACACAAAGGGGGGTCTCTATTGTTCTTGCAAAATGTGTCCCAGAGGCAAAGTACCCTAAAAATCCACTAGATGTCACTGTAAGAATGTGAGATCTGTTTTGCTGTGGGTCACACCCACTTCTCACTTCATCTGCTGAAACAGATACAAGAATCCCACTAACAATGGAAGACAACATGCAATGAGCAGTTTGAGATGAAGAAATCATATATCAGAATCTTTTCCGAACACAAGCAGGGAAAATGCAGCCAGATTTTCATGATCAGACCCTTAAAAAAATTGCATTTTGGTGTTGGTGCTTTGTATCATTCCTGGCATTGTTTTAACATTTAAATGCGTGTTATGAAAAATGTTCCTTAAAAAAACCCATTGCACTGTACAAGTATCAGCAGTGTTATATGGAAAAAATTAAGAAATAAGCGTAGATGAGTGTCCTTTCCATCAACATGGATGACCCTGACGTGTACAGCTACCTAACTGAACCTTTAGGTTATGCATTTCTGACCTCTGTCACTTTTTTTTGTTATTGAGACACTTCATTTTGCTGTTTTGGTAATCTGTCATTACTATAAACTGATTACATCCATGGTGAAATGGAGCCACTGTCTCTTTTTTGATAGCTGTTTGTGCTTAATGCTGGTAACATTTTACTACAGAGAACCAAGAAGCGTTTTCTCTCACTCTTGTTCCTTATACATCATGTTATTTAGTTTGTTGTCTGGTTGTTTGCTTGTTTTGTCATTGTTGAATTGTATTCTTGAATATGAAATACAATACGATACGATATGACACAATATGCTACAATGCAATTCGAGACAATACAATTCAATACGATACGGTACCAGATACATTATTAATCCCCCATGGAGAAACTAAATGTTATAAATATACAGGACAGACAACAGGCACAGAAAGGATACCCATCTCAAAGCTAAACAAGATAAAGGGAAAGCACAGCAGCATAATAAAACAAAGTAACCATTAAAGAGACTGCCAGTATATGTTCATGGTTGTATGTAACAACAACATCAATATTTTCGTGGATACCACTATAATCCTCAGGACCAGCTCCTTACTCGTCAACAACATCAACACCATCAGCAGCAGCGGTGACCGTCGTCTGCAGGGGTTGATCCTGACATGATAAATTTCTACATTTTCCTGCGCAGGACTCAACAACAGAGGCTACTGTTCTCCGACAACAATGGGGCACACTCAGCTGCAGACTCACTCACACCCCCCGGCACTAAAATGTGACAGACACAGGAAGTGGTCAGCTGACTCACTCCGCATGGTTCAGTCGCATTCCTCTAGTCAGCAAACCTCAAGAGACATGTCGAACTGCACTCGTCCATCTCTGAGGAATGCCAGGTGGCATGCGAGCCATGCCAACATGACTGAAGAGAGACAATGAGGTGATAGTTTTCCGATGTATCAGATCTAAAAATACCTGTCATACTTTTTTAGCTGTGACGATCCTATCAAGATGTTTCCCATACATGCCCACATCAACTACAAGTTAGCTAAAGCCAGATCAGGTTTGTTCCAGATCAGTGCTTTGGTGTGTTAAACCAGTTTCATGGTGCCTTGGAGCAGGGAAAGAGGGGTGGGGGCTATGATGACAGCAGTTTGAGTTTCAATAGATAGCTAATTAAGTGAAAGCCTCTTTTCAAAGAAACAGAAATAGAAAAAGGAGAAATAGAAAGCAGCAACTGCCCTTTCTATGTATACTAGACAGGCATATACTGAAGGGGCTGTTCAAACCAAAAGCAAAAATACATATTTTTCCTCTGGCCTGTAGTACTATTTATCCATCCAGTTTGTTTCGGTGTGAGTTGCAGAGTTTTTGAAATATCAGCCATAGAGTCTGCCTTCTCTCAAATATAACATGATTTCTGGAAAGAGACACCTTGCTGTTGTGTTTTTCATATGGATTTTTGGCCCTTTGAGCACCACAAGCCGAGTGCCATCTAGTCCCATTATATTTGAAAGAGGACAGACATCTCTACAGCCGATATCTCTAAAACTCTGCAACTCAGACTAAAACTATCTGCATGGATAAATAGCAGTGCAGGTCAGAGGAAGATAAAAAAGTATTTTTGATTTTGGCGTGAATTGTCCCTTTAACTTACTCACTGAGTAATAGTAGACCAAACAGAGATATATGACACAAGAATCAATGCCAGTTATTGTGATTGGAAAAAATCTGGTCAAGTATATGAGGGTGTGTCACTATCCCATAAAACTAAACTACAACTACCTTTTAATGTCATTAAAGCCTACACATTAATTACAACTATCAAATGTTAACTAAAACGAGTCAGTGGCAAATCCTTATTGCTTTACTGGCTTCTAAACCAGTTTGGCTGCATTCCAACATACATTGTAGTATATGATGCAATGTGACAATGCAATTTGGTCAGATCTTCCATTATACTAGAGAGACATTACACATGCCAGAAAGACGTCCTCCCTCAACATATCAAGAGCATGAAATTACTTCACTGCATTACAAAAAATGAGATCATAGATCCAACATGTTGGATCACTATTAGCAAGCATACTGACAACACTGGAGGCATTAGATACTGGCCAGACAAGACAGATCTATCAATTATTTATCCAAATAATCAATCAAGTCATCAATGTTCAGTCTATAGAATGTCAGTGGGGAAATTCCCATCACATTTGACTTCAAATCGCTGTTTTAGTCCAGACAGCAGATCTCTTTACAATGATATAAAACAGAAAAGCAGCACGTCCTGCAAATGTCTTAAAGACTTAAACCAGGGCAGCCCAAAGGCTAGATTTGGCCCACCACGTTTCTAGTGAAAATGATATTAACTAAAAAATTATTGTTTTATTTTTGTTGGGTAAAAATGGCCTTTGAATGTGTAGGATTCCTAATTATTGATTATCTTTCTTACTCTGAGCACAGTCTGACACAGAGTGACACTTGGCACAGGAAGTCAATCAATTAAGGGATCTTGGGACTCTGGTACCTCTTTGCATCAATAACATACTACAAATGTTTGCTTTTGGCCCATGGCCCATCATTAGGTTTCAGTTTTGTCCCTCCAAGGGGAAAAGTTTGGGCACCACTGACGTAAACAATTAAACAATAATACCCATTGTTCTTGACTAATTCTCTGTAAATCGACCAAGTGTTTCAGCTCTAGACTGGTCCACTTTGAAACCTATTCTTTGGTCATATTAAGACTGTAATAACATTAAAATAACATTAAAATTTGAACAAATCTAAATAGAAAGTTGTTGTATTATTGTCTCCACTTATAAATAACAATTGAAGCAGAATTACAGGCCGAGAGAAGACTGATCTCTATCATGTCCACACAAATCTTGAGTATAAAAAGAAAATATAGTATCCACTATATGATCAGTACTTGACATCAGCCAATAACTTGAGTTAAGATATGGGAAACAAAGTACGGAGAGGGGAAATGCAGCATTGTGTATACCTGGCAGGACAGTGCAATTAATCTAAATCTGATCAAAACTGCAATATGGTCAAATGTAATATCCTGATTGCAGAGGCTGCAATTTTTTGATAAGAGAAAAATGTGTGACAAAACAGCTATACTGAAAACTATAAACTGAAAAGAGAGATGCAAACCAGATCACTCCCACTAATATTGCAACATCTGTTAAAATAATCACAATATATATATTTTTTTACCATATGGCATGGCGATGAGTCCTTATATGAAACATCCAGATAATAACTCACACTCTAACCCTCACACACAGCTGTCCAAAGCCACAACATGTGCTCACAGCCTGCCACTCTGATGGATGAAATACATCAAGCCTGAGAGATCAGAGGTCTGCAAACAGCTGCCTCACAGCAGAGCATTCTGGATCCTTCTGCTCAGCAGCTACATGAACTCCAGCAAAAAACACAAGAATTCAAATTAGATTAAAATGATATTTGAGAATTATGCATAGATACACATAAACATAGTCACCCTAAATCATCACTTATGACCCACTAGAAGTTTGCGGTGGTGTCTGTATCTGCAGAAACTTTGCCCTCTGCCTGTACTTTCTTATTTTCTCATTAATTTGCTCTGTTCGGGACACTTTACCAACTGAAAGTGTCTTTTTGGCATTCTGTTAATGAGACAGCAATCAGCTATCTTTCTAGTGTGTTTACAAACAGCAAATGACAAATCCTGCATATTCTACGTTTAAAATTTGCTTCTAGCCCACAAATGAAGCATTGTAAATGACATGTACCACAGCTGCAGGGGTCTGAACGGCATGTTTATGTTATGAAGTTGCAGTTTGACCATGGTAGCTCACTTCAAGCACAGACAACACTCAAAACTTTCACCAACACATGTCCGAATCCCACTGCTCCAGCTCCTGCTCCTTCACACCACACATACCTGGCTTTTTTCTTGTGTGAGGACGACTTCCCACGTTTGTTCCTTGCTGGGTTTGGAGAAGGACGCAGCCTGAAACGGTTCAACCTTGTGCGTGGAAACTGCATGGTGGACCCGAATTTGCTCCCCACTACCACCTCCTCTCTGCCTCCCATATCCACAACGCTAAAGGAATCCAGGAATTACAGTCAAGCAGCACAAACTCTAGTTTTATCCCGTCGTGGTGGCTGGACACCATGTGAGTGCGTTGTAAAGCTGCTCCGCAGTCTCTCTGTGCGCTGAGAGGAAGTGGTATTAGAAGACTTTACTGTGGCTTGAGGCTGTGTGGCTGCGTGTTTGTAAGCTTAGTGGAGCCGGAGCTGGTATGCAGGAGGGAGTGACAACTCTCCGAACATCAACACATCATTCACACCTGTCCCCTCCCACGCCACTCTCAGGTGACACGCCTTGCCTGCATGCCTGATGGCCATCAACTTCCTCTCTGGTTCAAACAGGAACATTTGAATGTTTGAAACAAAACACTCTGGCTGCAATGAAACAATGAAAGTCCTTGTTCTTGTCCAGTCAAGGATGTAAATGATGAAGCCTCTGGCCACACCAGTGAGAGCTGATGTCCACTCAAATGTATTCCTAAGACGCTTTATTAGCATTTCAGTTTCTACTTGAGCCAGTTAATCCAGGAATTCTGCAGGTTTCAACAAGTTAAATTAAAGAATTTTAAGACCCTTTTGCGATCATTCAAAATGCAAGTTAAGTCCTTGACCTACTTCACAGCTACAAAAATGTTTATGTTAAATGTTCATCTTTAGTAAGTGCAGAATTTACTAATGATGCTAACCAAGTAAGACCTTAAGCAAGTAAAGACTAAACCAGCTGTATGAACTGACTAATATTAATGCTAGCAGCTAATTATAAACTCTGATAAATATTTTGATGAAGCATTGTTTTATGTATGCCAAATTAAAGAATGGACTCAAAACCTTCGCAATATGTTTTCTGATATATTTATGGATGTGTCTCAAGTTTGATTTTTTACAAGTCAGTCTTAATTTCCTAATATTTAAGCATTACGTGACGCTCTTTCCTGCCTAATTAGCATTAGCTTAGCTCTTCATGCTAACTGTGATTTAGCTAAAATACCACACTGAATCCACACATGAAATATTCCATTGCAGAAATTATATATTTATGAAGTATTTTACTTTTAGATTTTAATTTGTTCTTCTTGGAATTTGAAAAAAAAAACCCAGTTTGCATTAGTGGTTATTGGTTCCACTTTCGTTTTGTTTTGTAGTTTTGTTACAGGGTGATCATGTTGATGTTTTTCTAAAAACGTATTAAAAGCAAGATGAAAGTAATGTTAACTTCATAATCCAATTAATTTTATGACCTTTCAAAATCCTATTTAACTTATTTTAAGGCCTACAATTCAGATTAATGGTTTTTAGACTTAATGACCAGTGGAAACCCAGTAATCAAGGATTCTTTGTTGAAAAGACAAGGCAAATTATCACCTCTTTCCTTTGCTGTTACTCTATGAATAAAGAATTAAGTTAATCAAACGGATCAAAGGATGAAGATGCTTTCTTCTTCCTCAGTCTCTGTGGTTGAGTTTGCATTGCAGGCAGGTAATCTCATATCAAACAGCACATACTTGTGATGTGACAGCCATTGACGTGGTATGATAAATCAAATCATTCATGCCTTATAAGCAGAAGACAGCAACGTACTATTACAACATTCATGTTGTCTTTACCACCATCCTAGTTAAACCTCATACCTGAGCTCAAGTCATCAGTTGACATAAATCTGTGTCAGGTTTCTGACTGAGGATGTGATGTATGTGTGAGCGACCGCAAGATAAAGTCTCAAGTTCCTCAAGTGCAACAGGTCTGTCAACATTGCCTGTGAGCAGCACTGTAATGCCCCACAGCCCCTTAACTAAATCACTGACTCATCACTGTTCAGTCACTCTTTCTTGTCATGCTGATGACAGCCCATATATCAGCTGAGGATGTAAACAGTCAGAGCCACACACTGCAGAGAAAAGTGAGACACACATTCCAGTAGTTTGGACACTTTGGTAATCGTAGTGATACGTATTAATCTCCTGTTTTCACACATTTTTGCTTTTCATAAGTCTGCTAATGTATCGCCCAGTTTTGTTTTGTTGTAATATAAGCTAGTTGGATCATTTTGGGAATGCATTTCAATGGAAATTCAACTGAAACCGGCGGTGTACCTACAAGGAAGAGCCTAACCAGTTACTTCAACCTCTGCTGTTTGTCATGACTCTGCTTTCTATCTAGTACCCTAAGAGGACAGTTTATCAGTGATGGGAAGTATCAAAGTACAGCTACTTAAAATTGGCACTTTTTATGTGGATGTCCAATCATTGTTAATGGTAGAGGCTGTCCATATAAGCAATAAATTCTTCTGTGCATGCTACACTGACTGACGGAGCCGTGCAGCTGTGTCTCCATGTATGAGGATGCATTGCAGGTGATTTTGTGATTCCGACGCCCATTTTCCAGTGGATCACCACCCTATAGCCTATAGTTAATACTTTGTTGGCCAAAACATACTGTTACCGTAACAACAATAGTCGTACCATGCCCCCCCAGCTACCCAGCAGCAGAGACTAGAAATCCAAGCTGAAATAGCCTGTAGGTCTTCCTTACATCCAGTGACATCACTGGGTGCAACATACTTTGCAGCAGAAAAACTCATAACATCAGTTTAATCATTCAATATAGCAGCACTGAGGAATTTATTTCTGCAGCTGACTATTTTAACCATCAACATTTACTGGATATCCACATGAAAAGTGACAAACTTTTTCTGACAACCTCTTCTTTAACTCCCTTCATTTTAACACAAATATCTGCACTTCCCACTTCTTGCATTTTCAAAGTACTTCAGTTAATTTATTATTTTTATTTTGTATCATTGCACGTTGCGTTCCAAAGATTAAGACTGATTTCAGCTTAAATGGATGGGACAATAACACATACAAAAGACGATTCCTTGGTGTATCTATCAATGCATATCACACGTGTGATAGATATAACAGGACAAAACAGACAAGAGAGGGTGTCTCGACTGACTGTTAGTCCGCTATGAACAGAAAAGGCCAGTAGAAATGTCCACTTTTCAGTTTTATACTTTGAGTATAGTTCACAGCCTGTATCTTTTCACTTTTACTTAAGTAAAGAAGGTGGATCAGTATTTACTTTTTTACACAAATATCTGTATGTCTGCTTGAGTCGCCACAGCCGCCACTGCAGGTTTTCCTTGGGAGATCAAGATGGCGCCTGTGTGTACGGCCTGCCGTCTGTCTCTGCCAGCATTGTGTGTGTTTGCGCTGTTTCTGTCTCTTGTTACCCAATATGTCAACTCTCTACTGGTGTACGATCGCCAAACACTGATGGATCTTCAACTTTCTACCCAAGATCTGGTGAAGTCAGATGATACGGGACATAAAACTTTGCCCCCGTTTCTATCGGGGATCCCAGCTCACCTTTGCCGCGCCCTAGCTCCACCTCTCCGGCGTAAGCGTCCCCGCCGCCGGGGTAAACGCAGCGGTCAGCTGGTGAGGCTGAAGGCCTGCATGGCGCGTTTTTCTACGGCTTCCTGGACCCTGTTTGGAGCGATGCCTCGCGTCTCCTGGCTGGTACCCGTTGTCGGCCCGGATGAAGTGTTCCAGACCCGCGGCCCCTGCTCTCCCCGTCCCTGCCGGCGCGGAGTGAATCTGTGTAACCTGCGGCCTCTGAGTCGGGCTCCCCGGATAGCTGACGCCGCGGAACCGCCGGTTCCTGTCAGGATTGGCCTGGTTAACGCTAGATCGCTAGCGAATAAAACTTTTGTTCTTAAGGATTTCTTCACGTCCCGAGGATTGGACTTTCTCTGTGTGACTGAGACCTGGCTGAGTGTTGGTGAGTCCAGCGCTTTCACTGAACTTTTACCTCCGAACTGCTGCTATTTTAACTCCCCGCGGACATCGGGCCGAGGTGGAGGAACTGCCACTGTTTTTAAGAGTCACTATAAATGTAAGCAGCTATCGTTACCATCCTCGTTCACCAGCTTTGAACTGAGCCTATTTGAACTTTGTCGCTCTCACACAGTGTTGTGTGCAGTGGTCTATCGGCCTCCCAATTACAATAAGGACTTTTTAAATGAGTTCTCTGATTTCCTGGCAGAAATCATGCCTAAATATGATCGTGTCCTTATTGTTGGAGATTTTAATGTTCATGTGTGTTGTCCTGATAAGCCAATGGCAAAGGACTTTTTAAGCCTCATTGACTCTTTTAATCTTGTGCAGTCTGTGTCTGGTCCCACACAAGAACGCGGACACACACTTGATCTTGTTTTATCTTTTGGTTTGCCTGTTTTTAATTTGGAAGTTTGTGACGCAGTATTTTCTGATCATATGCCTGTAGTTTTTGAGGTTGCCCTTGCTTGTAAAACAGTCAAACCTCGCGCTGCTGCCCGACCTTGTCGCATTATTAACCCTTCCACTGCTGTTCAGTTCTCAGCCGTTTTCAGTCAGACTCATAACTGTGTCACTGAGTGTTTGGACAAAGATACGGAGGAGCTCAGCTCATGGCTGCAATCCACCTGCCAATCCATTTTAGACATCGTGGCTCCGTTAAAAACCAGGCAGTCTAGGATTAAATCTGAACCCTGGCTGAATGACACAACCCGTGCTGTCAGACGCGAGTGCCGTAGAGCTGAGCGGAAGTGGAAAAGGGACAAACTTCAGGTGTCATTTCAAATTTTAAGGGACTGCTGGCGTCATTATCAAACAACTGTGAAAGCTGCTAAAAGAAAACATTTTTCTGATATTATTCTGTCCAACTGTCATAAGCCTCGTGTCTTGTTTAAGACCATTGACTCTGTTCTTAATGCCCCACAGACTGTCTGTATTGAGTCCTCCCCTGCTGTGTGTGAAAATTTCCTTCACTTTTTTATTGATAAGGTTTCCTCCACTAGGGCTTTAATCTCACCCTCTGCGTCTGACACTTCAGTCTCTGTGTCCTGCTCTGCTGTCTTTAACAGGTTTGAGCCTGTAACTCTGTTGTTGTTACAGAAGACTGTTGGTCAGTTGAAGCCCTCAGGTTCTCCGAATGATGTGGTCCCTCCTCGACTTTTTAAAGAGGTTCTCCCCACTATAGGGTCCTCTGTTCTGACACTTATCAATAGTAGTTTGTCCTCAGGTGTGGTCCCTAAAAAATCTCAAACATGCAGTAGTACAACCTTTGATTAAAAAACCAGGCCAAGATACTACTGTTCTCTCAAATTACAGACCAATCTCTAAATTGCCTTTTATCTCAAAAATCCTTGAGAAGATAGTTTGCAGCCAATTAATGGTTTTTCTGGATGAGCACAACATTCTTGAGGTCTTCCAATCTGGTTTTAAAACCTTGCACAGCACCGAATCAGCTCTTTTAAGAGTTTTTAATGATATCTTTTTAGCCACTGATGCCGGTGACTGTGTTATTCTTGTGCTTTTAGATTTAACTGCTGCATTTGACACAGTGGACCATGAACTTTTAATCTCTCGTTTGGAACAGTGGGTGGGTATCAGGGGTGTAGCACTGGAGTGGTTCAGGTCATACTTGGCTGATCGAACTTTTTGTGTCAGCCTTGGTGACTCTGTGTCCTCCTCTGCTCATCTCTCATGTGGGGTCCCACAGGGCTCAGTTTTAGGGCCTCTTCTCTTCTCTCTCTACTTGCTTCCACTTGGTTCCATACTGAGAAATCATGGTATCTCATTCCACTGTTACGCAGATGACAGTCAGATTTATGTCCCTCTCAAAAAGAAAGACTCCTATTCTGTCAAACCGCTACTCAGGTGTCTTGATGACATAAAGGCCTGGATGGCTTTAAACTTTTTAAATTTTAATGAGAAAAAGACAGAGGTGATGGTTTTTGGTGGCACCTCTGGGGCTCCCCCTGTAGATCTGGGTTCCCTGGCCCAGTTCATTAAGCCAACTGTCACTAATCTTGGGGTTAAAGTAGATGCTGATCTCAAGCTCGACTGTCAAATCAGGTCAGTTGTTAAGTCAAGCTTTTTCCAATTGAGGCAACTTGCCAAAATTAAACCGATTCTTTCAAAACAGCACTTTGAAACAGTAATCCACGCCTTTGTGACCACTAGGCTGGATTACTGTAATGCACTTTATGTGGGGGTTAGTGGGTCCTCTGTCGCTCGTCTTCAGATGGTGCAAAATGCTGCGGCACGTCTTTTAACTGGCACACATAAGCACGAGCACATTTCCCCCATTTTAGCCTCACTTCACTGGTTGCCCATCCATTTTAGGATCAATTTTAAAATTCTTTTATTTACTTTTAAATCCCTAAATGGTCTCGCCCCGCCCTACCTCTCCGAACTGCTGCAGCCTTATACACCCCTCCGCTCTCTCAGGTCAGCTGATCAGCTGCTCCTGAGTGTACCTAAAACTAAGCGAAAGCTCAGAGGTGACCGTGCCTTTGCTGTAGCAGCTCCTAAACTGTGGAATGATCTGCCTCTCCACATCAGACAGGCCTCCTCGCTGCCTGTTTTTAAATCACATCTTAAAACCCATCTCTTCTCCCTGGCTTTTAACATCATGTGAGATGTTGAATGTATTGTATGTATGTGCATATGTATGTGTGTATGTATATGTATATATATATATATTTGTTTTAATTTTATTTTTCTATTGCTTTAAATTGTATAGTTGTTTTATGTCATTTAATCTCTTCTTGTATTTTATTTCTGTACAGCACTTTGGTCCACTGCGGTTGCTTATAAAGTGCTTTACAAATAAAGTTGGATTGGATTGGATTGGATTATTAAGAGAAAGCTTTGATTCTATTTTTCCTGTCCTTCCTTGTTTTTCCTCATGAACCAAGAGAAAAGCTGGACTGACTTGTTTTTAAACCTGCTAATAATACTCTTTACCTTGCCTGCAAGTTATAAAGCTCAACCACAAAACCAAACACATGCTCTGTGCCACTTTTATAAATGGACAATTGAAACCAGGGGCTACTGAAAATATCAGGGTGTTGCGATTGTTTCACAGAGAATCAACAGGAAATCATCCACTTTGAAAGAAGAATGGCCAAAATGTCAAACTGTTGCTTTACGTTTACACTCAGCACTGTGGGAACTAACATAAAGTAACCCCGACCCACCGCTCTGGTGAAGGAATACAGTAATCCAGTTGAAAAAAGCAGCAGCACAGTGTTAAATCCTAGTGGCTGAATGCCATTGCAAGCCTCTTAGCTTACACAGAATGCAACAGTTTGCTCATACAGCCTTGAGAAAGTGTTTCTTCTCAGCCCTTGTCATAGCATGTAGGTGAGAACTATGACAAAGGAAATCCTAAACACAGAGAAAGATGATTTTAAGTCTACAAAGTGCCTGAACTTTGTCCAGTAACCAAACAAGAAAAACAGCCTTGCTCAGCACCCATAGTAGCCACAAGCTTAGCCTAATAGTAGTTTCTTAATCCACACATGAGCTTCAGGTCCCAGGAGCCCCTGAGTCCACAGCAGCCGCAGAGGCCTAATCCTACCTGGCCTTGGCCCGTGCGATGGTTCTGCCCGAGAGCAGCAGCAGGGCCGCCGAGCCACTTCTCCCCCACGGCATCCTGCTGTTGTCCCCCCAAACTGCCGCGAGCTGTAGGAAACAGCAGCTGCCTGCCCCTGGCAAGCTGTTTCCTTGTAATCTCTTCAGCACACAAACACATCAGAACAAGGACGGTCTCACTTCACTGGTAGGCACGTCACTACATCGCATCCTGGGGCAGGAAAGGAGGTCTGCATGGAGGGGGGGCTGAGGAGGGAGAGGAGTTGAGTGGTTGAATAGCTGACCGGGGCCGGGACACAGACAGACAAGGGGGAAGAGACGCTGTCTGAATGGCTGGAGCTGAATGGATTGGGCAGAGGACACAACAGCTGCATGCCTGATTTACTGTCTTTCTGGTTGTCTGGATAAAGTTATACTGAGGCGTCATCATTTTCACCAGTGGGACAAATTAAAGTAGAAAACATTCATTGTATTAGTGGCAACAAGCTCACATACTCATTTAATGATTCACTCAAACTCACAGGAGTCTGAGATGTGCTCTTGAACTTGACTCTGGTCTTCTGTCTTTATGGTTTTCATCACTAACTGAAGGCCATGATCCAATTTACTGTCACTTATTTACAGCAGGATTGAATGTCAATGAATAGCAGCAAAGTCTCAGACAGAAGCAGCGGTTCTTGGACTTTGGATGAGACCTTTAAGAAGGAGGAATACCAGGCAGAGTAAGGTGGCCACAAACAACCTACAACCAAACCCTGCTGTATCTGTTCCCTGTTACATCTATCAGACATGAACTGGTTTGACATGGTTTTGGACCTAACTGCAAACTGTTCCGAGAGCTAAGACATGGTAAATCTTTACAGCTCTTTTTACACAGAGATGCTGCAATATCACAGCAACAAGGGGTTGCCTTTAAGTATAGGGAACAATGGTAAAATATTACGCACTGAAACTGCACTTTACTTTCCTGATAAGAGTGCAATTTTACACGATTTCATTATTTTTTATATTCTTTTCTATAAATTCCTTCATATACCTTAAGTAAAACTTATTAAACTGCCTTTGTGCATGAAATGTGCTATACAAAGACATAAGCCGTGCATTGTTTTGCCTTTTTTGGCCACACTTGAGAGACAATGAATGTGTGACGAAAAACACTTTTGATTTGGCATTTGAAAAGTGCACTTCTACACTAACAATGACAGAGCCAGAGAAGGTCACCCTCTCCGGTATCCCTCTTAGTGAAATTTGGAGACTCTGACTGTCCTTTAACTAGATTTCTACAAAAGGTTACTTGGTGCTGAGCTGAGCTATAGATGTTGGATTTATTACGTCGTCATAATTTCAATGGGATTTACTAAATTGGTCTCATTAGCAGAGAGCTTTGAGAGCTCAGCACTGAGGATTGGACTTTCCACCACAGGAGTGTTGTGCAAGTTTAAGATTATAGGAAATCTATACAGCGTTTCTGGGAACATACTGTATATGAGCTACTCAGTAGTGTTACTCAGAATGTGACATTTTAGACTTTGCTCACAGCAAAAACTTTTTAAAGGGAAAATTCACCACTTTTATATGTATGTCTAGTCAGTGTTGATAGTAACTGTAGTTAACTGAAATACAGGATGTTGCAGCTTGAATTTCTAGTTTCCACCCCAGCCGGGGGGCATGCTAGATGAGTATTTCTGTCAACTAACTCTATGTTTTGGCCAACCAGGTAATAGCTATAGTGCAAGGTGGTAATACATGTGTCTGGACGTCAGAAGCTTGTGAATAATGCGTCCTGGTACATGCAATCTGCGTCCAGGAGAACTCAGCTTTCTTGATCAGTTTTGCACTAAGGAATTTATTGCTGCAATAGACAACATTTGCTGTCAACATTGACTGACCAACTACAAAAAAGTCATGAATTTTCCCTTTAAAATCTATGCAACATTGGTTTTGGTACCCTTATACTGGCCTATCCACTGAGGGAAAAAAACATTTTAATTTATTTAATGTCAAAGAAAATATTGAGATACTTGATAAGTATCCTCACTCTCTTCTGTATAACACAAACATTTATTCAAAGCCACTACCAGAGGTTTTTGGTCATGATACAGTCTCAGTTTAATACTGATGCTTCTATATGATCTACATAAGTTAACACATCCATGAGAGGTTTGGCTATTTCTGCATAGTTGTTCTGAATGTCTGCCACCGGGTCGAATTCTCCTTGAAATCAGATGAAACCAGCCTGTGCCTTGGTTTCTCTTATCAAGACATGATTTGTGAACTTTTGGGGGGTCTTTAGAATTCTGACAATATGCTATTTTTGTCATGTGTTTCTATGTTACTGACTGTTCATCATCATGGAACATGTGTAAAATTAGGCTATTATTGGTGTATGACTCATGCATGAGGATGAGCCACCACTGATTCACTGTAATAAAGATACCAGCATGCATGCCACTTGTGCCATCATCACTTAATCATGGCAGTGAAATATAATAAACTTCATTCACTTTACTCAGAGATCAGAGAAAAACAAACCGTCTTAGTCTCGCTCGGTCTGCACGCTGAATCTCCCTTATTCAAACAAAAACTGAGCTCCCTCTGAAAGCCATGCTATAGTTTGCACACAGAGGAGGGCCTCTTAATTTGACAAATGTACTGAGAAATGAAAGAAAACTGATGAATATCAGTTTATGCCAAAGATTTATGCAAGTTCACCACAGATGGGCAAATTATTCTGTATTCTCTCTTAAGAATCAAAAGTAAAACTATCAGTATTTAGCATAAAAATGTTGTTGCATTGTAAATATTATTTTCTTGTTTTCATGCTTCAAAAGTCACCAGAATGCAGAGAACAAAGTCTATGAAACCAAAAATGTGGTTTTGAAATCCTCCCTATTTCTGAGGTGTTGAGGTTGATAAGTATGCTTTGACACATACTCGTCACCAATGGCATGATTCAAAAGAACATAAAGTACCTCGAGTAGCTACTTTCAGACACAAAGCAATATATTTTATACAATAATATATTTTCATAATATATCAACTGTCCTTTGGAAACAAACTCCATATCAGTATTGTTCTTTTCAATTCAGAATCCCTGATGGTGTGCCACTGCGCCACTATTTATATTTTTTAATACTGACTGGGCTCAGTAAATCCCCCTCACTGCATTACATCATATAAGTCAAAAACAAACATGGCCAATTTAGTCAATCAATTTTATTTTGTTAAAAAAATCCCCACTAAAATGAAAATCTTTTTTGTGTCTACCAGTCACTGTTAAAATCAGTCTAATTAGTTCCTGGATGGAAGTTTTCTGCACAACTTCTCCCATGTCAAAACAATAATTAGACAACAGATGTAGTCGTGCAGTATATATTTAATAAACTAAATAAAGAATCAATTAACGGTTTCACTTGGTGTGGCTGAAATCACATTAGGCTCCCCTCTGTTGTACAGTGTCAGATATCTGGAGGGATTAGTGTAGTCTCTGCTCTCTCTGTGCTGCTGCTGGAGTCTCAGCTCTCTGGCAGTTCGCCCAGTCACTTCTTCCACTCAGTTTGTCTCTAACCAGATCAACACAGATTAGGGAGACCACAGGGATCCCTCTTGGGATTTTTCCTTCCTCACAAGTGCTCTCTCTCTGCTCAGAATAACTTACTCCTCACTTCACTGTTCTCCGTTGTTTCAGATTAAGGAGAAGTCTCTGCGGTCTTCCCACTCACTCTCTCTTCACTCTCATATTGATTTTCCTCCTGGTTAAGACCAGTAAAACCCCCATATCTGCTCTCCTGTAACTTCATGCAATACTCTTTTCTCTTATCACAGCCAAGCCCTTCATCCTTTATTAAAATGTTCTTTCCTTTCTCTTGAATCATCTCTGACTGACCTGCTAAGTCAAGCCCTTTCTTGCCTTCTCTGACAATCCTCCTTGGCTCACAGATATACCTGGAGGAAAAGGAGAGTGCAGAACGTGATGGCAGGTCTCCGTGTGACCCCACAGATGGCATGTGACAGCAGGCTTAGCCTCATGCCCTGCTCATCCACCTCTTGGCGAGCAGCGTACAGAGCCAGTGTGGAGTGAAGGAGAAGGGAGGGGGACAGGAAAGTGGAGCAGAGTAGATACAGGAGAGAGAAAAACAACAAAAAGAGAAAAGAGGGCAGATGATGACAGAGGAGGATAAGACAGGAGAGGAAGGAGGGTGTGAGAGGAGTGGAGGAAATGTGGCCTATGTTATCTCTTGTGGGTCTGTATTTGTTGGCTAATTCGAAAAAACCACAAGAAAAGCTTAATAAGAGAATTTTGTTGCTACGTTCTGAGAGTCATTCTTCGACGCTGTTTCTGAAATACCACAGACTCAAATTTCACCACAGCCTCGCAAAGCAATTTTTCGAAGATCATTGCAACAACTGCCTTCACTTCTCAAACTGCACACAGAAGAATTCTGCTTCTATGGAAATCCTTCCTATCACTTTGAATTATGATGTCATGTCTTTCTTGAAATTGAGAAAAATCTAATTTTCCATCAGAGGTTCAGCTGATAGATTTTATTCTCACAGGCAAACATTAAATATTTTTTTAATTGGCTGCCTGCCTGTGAAATTTTACAGTAGAGGTATGCTTTTGGCCTCTCTGTAATATGTGAGCGCTTTGCCACCTGTTCACTGCAGTTGCAGATATATGCTTGCATAGATATGAGTGCATAGATATGTATGTTGTTTTCCCTCTTTCTTTTCACTTCTTTCTCATTATGTTCCCATTTCTATTTTTTCACCAAATCCTATAGTTATTTTATACCTTTTCTGCTATCTTTGTTATCTATACTACTTGACAATCAAGTTATTCTTAAGAGGTGTGTGGGTTGAGGTGTAAGCAGGGGGATTATGGAGTTTCTGGGCTGGGAAGAAATGTTGTAAAAACTAAAAATGCCTTATGTGCTATTTTTCTATTTGTGTACAACATTGAGCTGCATTTTCCTTAATAAAGTGTTGCAATAGAGGAGAGAAGAAAAAAATGTGTCCCAGGCTGAGATTCATCGACACTTCCAGATGGTTTGACTAACAAGCAAATGGAGACACAGAGCCAAATTAAAGCAGCATTTCACTCATACCCATAACTCGCACACATATAATTAAAATCTTGGTTGCATGCCAGTATGCGGTATATACTCACACGTGTACAGAAACAAACACATAGACATGAAAGAGGTGAATGCACTGTGGTGCGCCATGCCATCAAATGCTGATATTCATTTGATGCAGCTGATGCAAGTTCGTTTTCTATCCAATGGCCACACCACTGTCCAACCCTGTCTCTTAGAAATTACATTTGTATATTACTAAATTGTTTTCATAATTATGTTGCGGTGATAAC
The DNA here is from genome assembly GCF_056507025.1 of Lutjanus erythropterus. Taxonomy (NCBI): domain Eukaryota; kingdom Metazoa; phylum Chordata; class Actinopteri; order Lutjaniformes; family Lutjanidae; genus Lutjanus; species Lutjanus erythropterus. Next base: position 32,497,027 of record NC_139318.1, on the reverse strand, counting down.
GTTATTTCTGCAAGATGTTCACAGACAACGTTTCTTTGAAATAATGCATTTATATAATGTGCTGGATTCACAAGGAGGTGGACATACAAAGTCTCCAAAGACTCCTGCAACAAAAGCACGTCAGTTAAGTTCAGGATATATCATGATTTTTTTGTTAAGGTTAGGCAACACAAGCACTTTTGTTAAGGTTCAGGACAGATTGTGATTTCAGTTAAATGTTAATTTAAAAAAATCTCATATTTCAAGTCACAGTTGACTGTTTGAATAATGCTGTAGTCACAGTGACTGAATAGTGCTTTGCAAATTTGCCTATTTTGGCAAAAAACTAATTAAATACGTTGTCAGTGAACATTGTACAGATACGTTCAGTATCAACATTTTGGGACTTGCCAGGTACATTAATTAACAATATTTCTTCATTATGTTAAACATATTTTGGTCAGGTTTACGTTTCCTTCAAAGCGTGTTTGCTGTTGGAAATTAGTTGCATATGAACGTAATTTTTGGGAGACAGAGCTGCACCGTCCCACTCAAAGATATGAAAATATATTAAAGTGCAAAACTCTACCCAGCAGTTCAGTCACAAGTTGGAAAAAAGTTTTTTTATGGGATGGAAAAACAAGTCATGCACGTGTGGTTTTTATTTTATACGTACACATTGGCAGAACTGTGATGCAGCGATCAAATTTCTGCATCACACCCACAGTCATGCTTATTTATGGCTGCTAAGTTTGGCACATTAATTCACCTGGGCGATGTAGCTGAACTTGTTCTGAAAACACAGATGGAAAGTGAGTTGAACAAAGCTTCAATTATCTGCTCATATAAACATAATGATGTATGTTCAAAACACGTGCCTGAAAGAAAATGACATCAACTACATCATCAAAAGTCATTTTACTTTACAGAGGGCATCCCATCACTGTGCATCATTTCTTCTTTGTGACATAATATGAGGATTTTCCTTAAAAAAAACAATGTTTATAATAATCTGCAGAGACCCTGCCCTCTGCTTGTATTTTCTTTACCCAGTGTTGGTATTTGACAATCTGGGAAGGAGAGTGAACCATCAACTGTCTTTCTGATGCATTTAACAACAGCAACTGACAAGTCCTGCATATCGTCACTGTCCAATTTTCAGGAGCTAAGAAAAACAGCCATGTTTTCAGCTTTGTGGCAAAGCAGATGTTGCAATTTCAGATGATCTAACGGCTTTGTAAATGGTTTGCCTGGCTAAAGAAATAGGAGAAGTGTCTCAGCTCATAAAGCAGCATTCCCTCCTTCAGTTTTAGTGAAAAATACAAAATCACCAGATTTGGAGATATTTTACAGGACAGCGACAATATTCTACCTTTAAAGCATGATTTCATCCAGAGCAGGGATCCTAAAATTGTTTTCACTAAGTTAAATCTATAAATTATTACCAAATGAGCTCTCTAAGGACTGTGGGAAGTTTTCGGAATCAGGTTATTGTAAAGTGGGTCTTTCTGCGCAAAACCATAAACATAGTAAGTAGCAAAATATAAAGAACGATAAAAAGCAAGTAGTGCAAGTCAAGAAGCATAAAAGAAAACAGAGGAGAAAATAAAGAAAAAAATATAAAAACATGTACAATATGTTATTTAAATGAAAGAGCTGTGCAGTTCGGAAGGTAAGCTTCTTCAGAAACTGTGCAGAAGTTCACTGTATGCAGTGTTAGAATATTGAAAATGTATTGAAAAAAAAAGAATATTTGAAATGTTATATTTAATTGTATGATTGAGAAACAACATTCAACAAAAGTTCTTACTGCTCAGTATTCGATAATAACACCAATTGTTGACATACGCACAGATTCATCAACTTGTTGGTATGAAAGACACACAGGCCTGCTGAGTTTATAAAGTTAATAACCACCTTCGGTCTAATGGCTACAGCTCATATTCTGTAAAAAGGCAATGTGACACATGACTATGACCTCTTTTTTTCCCTACAAGCTACACTCACACAGTACATCACTGTCACGCCTTAGTTGACATATTATAATTTTATTACTTAATGACAATGAAGAGCAGGCAATAAAACAAGCAGTGAGCGTACTTCTCCACAGAAGAGCCATAAATGAACATGTGACCTGAATTTGAAATCCTACCCTTGCGTGATCATAACAGCCGTGATAAATGATTGAAACATGATCTATAGCATGTAACCATATCTCTCCAATGATAAGGTTAAACTTCCTTCACCATATCTCTTTCACCAAGCCATTTCACAAACACTGACTGTCCTTTCCATTTGTTAACAGCAGCAACATCAGTCAGAGGGAAATCATAGGTTAAATGTTAGTTAACTTATTATTTCTTTGGCAATTATGTTTGAATCCAAATTCTCTATTTTGTAAACAGATTTCACATTGCATCAGACAAAACAAACATCATGTGCTCACGTGAAGTCACTCACCCCAGCTGCCTACTTGACCTGTGCAGGGCTTAAGTTACTAGCATTGAAAGCTGGAATACCTTCTCTTCTCTCGCCATATGGAGCAAAAGTGGATTACAAGGGACAGTTCGCACTGACTCTTACCATTTAGACATGGAAGCGCACCGTCTTTGACCTGACTCTTTGGGTAGTATATGAGCATTAGAACAGGGTAGTACAGTTTTCTAATTTACCTGAAACAACACTACTGGCAATGTGTTCTTGTTAATGTACACTACTATCTGTAAAAATGAAAAAATACAAGATTAAATTAAGATTAAATAAAAAAAAAAAAAATATATGGAGCAGTTTCATACAACATCGATGTCTGCAGCAAAATTAAATTTAACTTTATTCATTTTGAAATAATCTAAAATTCACAGCACTAAACAGTAATAGTTAGGCATATTGTATGATGAATCAAACATATGATTGATTAGCATTAAAAAAAAGATTAGAGATTAAAGATTAGTGCAGCAATAATATCTAATGTTAGCTAACGACATACACTGGAAATACAGCTGTAATAAGTAATTTCATTTATTTATTGAAGAAATTGTGGTAGCCTACAGAAATGCCAAAGATACGTTTGACATAAAATTAGAACATACTTTAGAATTCAGAAACAGCATCTCAATTACTTTATATATCAGAATGCACTTTTTTAACTGTAAAATGTCCTGCTCAGTACATGTCTTGGTCACAAGTTCTTTCAATTATTAATAATTATATAATAAATTATTACAAATTATAGAATACTGTATATTTTTTATAACAATATCTGATTTGACAGATTATGTCAAAGCATTAAATTAGAATTCTTAAGCAAAATGCTCTATAAAAGTCAAAGTATGTTTGTATTTTTTTTTTTAAGTAGCCTTCTTTACTAGAAAAACTGAATATTTTGTTGTAAATGTTGTTTTTGTTGTAATAGGGATGTGAGTTAGATTTGGTTCAGTCAGACCAATGAAATATTAAATCATCCATCTTTGCTCCCTACATCTACACCGCCTGTCTCACCTTCAGCTGAGCATAAACTAATGGTTATGAACTTCTTTTCAAAATACAAAAATGTGAAATATTCACATTATTTTTTTTTATGATCCACGAGGAGCAAATAATTGTCAGTTATCTTAATCAACAGAAAAAAAAATCCATATCCTGCATCCTTGAATATTACGGCAATAAAGTGCACTAAAATCTATAGAAACACTTTCTATCAACATGTAGAGCACAGCTCAGTGCTGAACACATGCAGGCAGGAAAAAAAACGCCCATAGCAACAGGACACCCTAGCAACCAGCAACGCTTCCCAACCAGAGCAGAGAAACACAAAGAGAAACGGCAAAATTACACACAAAACACAAAAAAAAACCTACTCAGAAGTGAGTTATTGCGCCGCTGTTTCTATGACACACACCCTTGTGCAAGGTTACATCAGTGTTTCGGATCAGAAAATTCACAGTTTTTAACATTAACCGTAAAATGTTAGCTAGCCAAATGAAAACAAAGAGATCCACTAACTGCAGCAGTTTTCTTACCTGAGAAAACACCGCGGGCAGCCCCGGCATGACAAGCCTCCACTGAGCGACAGCAGGGGACTTTTCCATGTAGAGAAACAGTGATGAGACTCACTGTGGACAAACGGTGACAACAAACAGATGGCAAGAGGAGAAAAGCTCACCCTGCTTTCAGTGATGACATGAGAGAGAGGCTGCTGCTGCTGCTGCTGCTGTCCTCCGTCAGCCACGTTATCCTGCTCACCTTGCGCCTGACGTCACCACGTCACCGGCCTCCACAACAACATCTGACTCATATAACCAATTTATGGTTCTACCACATGCTTCTCCTCCTGGTTTTGTACTTTTCCCTTAAATAGTCAACTCCTGGCTCAAAAGCATAATACTGGAGGATACTGCTTTAGTGGATATGGCTGTGTGATCTATTATCATTCCTAAAATTTTAAATAAATAAATAAATAAAATACATTTGGATTAAGAAAATCCTCAGCTAAACTCTGCTCCCATAATAAAATAGGCTCTCCATAATCTCCAAATACGACAATGTGAGATTTGCAGAAATACACTTTTAATTATTTATTTAACTATTTTTTATTTGTCTCATTTCCTCTTCTGATAATGGCATGCTTTGTATTGGTTTTGCTTGATTTCACTAATCTATTTCATGAATCATTCACTGTTTATTCTACAATACTGGATAGAAAAATTATTTTCTTAGTTGACATAATATTAACACCCAAATTCTTCATTATGAGTAGTTTTTCATGACTAAAAACCTTTTCAGTGCAAATACAAATAAGATGAAATAGTAATAAATGCAATAGTTCAAATTTACAACTGATGAAATGTATGAAATTTAATGAAATGTTGCAAAAAATTAAATCTATATTCTTAGTGTATGAAATAGACATGAAAAGCTATAAACGATAAGTACAACTACAATACAGCACAACTTTCTGTCAATTTGCCAATTTTATTTGGTACATTTTACATCCATGCAGTAAATGTAATTTTTCTAAATCTCTGCTATCTCTTCATCACTGAACCTGAAAATTACGCTGAGTCTCTTAAGCTTAGAGAGAGAAAATAAAATATATGTTTTTTCAGTGTCCGTTTTTCCCCTTTATTAATTAATTTATTTATATTTTAAGCACTTAAATTATCCAATATGTAATTCTAATTTCAATTCTAAATTGTTTGTCCTTTGAGCACTGTTTAAATATAATGTCACCTTTTTTTGTGTATTACCATGGGTTTAGATTATATCTAAATTGACCTGACACTTACCTATAGCAAAAACCTTAGCTTCAGCATGGACTACCTGAATAAAATGTGTTTTTATATGATGAGCACTTATCACTAGCGTGTTTTGTGGGTTCAGTGCCTTCATAAAAATAATTTCTGGTTGATGCAGAAGACCACATTTATAAATCCAACCCTCTGACAGGCTAAAGCATTTTACTGTAAAATAAAACCCTTTGCATAAACCCTTGATGATACAAAGACATAGCTGGAGAGCAGCCTAACTTCTAACAGCTTTGCATTAGCCCCTATGGTATGAGGCAAACCACAAAGAAGGAATACATGATCGCAGTATTACATTACCTTATAACAGGAAGGTGTGTAAATGTATGCAAACCAGCTTCGGATGAGATATTTCCATTTTAAAAGGTCAGTTTACAAAAATCTTTTTTTGCTATCCCCGTGGTGCCAAGCCATGCAGATACTCTGAAAGAATAGTTCTGAGGAGACGCAGGATTTGTTAAACATCAACTTGCTAACATTATACCTGTGGTTGTGGATCATATAGAGTGGAACAAAGTTCAATGAATATGATTTCTGTGGGGAAATAAACAAACAAGAGTTTGTTGATGCTGTCATGCTGACCTTTACTTGACAAAAATTCTACTTGAATCCTTTTTTTATCAGTTACTTCCTCAATTATTGTTAATGATTTATAATAATTGTAGGGTGAGGGAGGGTATGAACTGACTTTTTCTGTCTTCTGGAGGGGGGCATGCCCGAAAATGTTTGGTAACCACTGCAGCCGCGCAGTCTGCCAACCTGTTCGACTGGGAGCGCAGCACAGTGTGGTATTTCAGCTGCTGTTACCTTATCTGTCTGTCAGTTATCATTGGCTTTCAGTAGGAATGCATCCATAGATCAGCACATCTCTTTTTAAGCCACACGTTTCTTGTGAGACTCACATGTACCGAGTCCCTTTATTACCATATTCTGCCAATCAGAACTAGAGCCATGCACAATGTTGGACCATATGTGGGCTGCAGGACAGGGGATAAACATGCTGTGCTGTCCCATATTAAGTAGGACACCTGGTCACCCCAGGCGTCAGTCAGTGCAAGGCCCCTGAATACAGGAGCAAATGCACTAGAATCTGAGTGAGAAAATAACAAAACAACGTGACAAAATTCTTGGAAACATTCACTAACTTGGAGGCCACAAGACACAGCTAGAAGTTCCAGTAAGTTCACTTTGTGCAAAGAATTTTTTTTGTCATACTGCTGCTGTTTCCAAGGTCAATAATGAACCTTTAATCCCAAAATCAACAATGTATCAACTATTTAAAAATGTCACAAGCCCCAGCTGACTCAAACTTAGACTACCACTTCCCTGAACACAGTCACAGCTGTGTAAAAACGCAACAGTACTGGTTATTTTTAGCCAGGCTAGCAGCATGTCTCTAGGGATGGAAATGTTGGTCAGTGCACCACTTTGGTCTGGACTAAAATATCTCAGCACCTACTGACAGTGTTGGGATATAGCTAACTACAGGCAGTTCAACTGCTTGTTCAACTATATTCTGCTGTCGTTTGGTGGTAGTTTAACTACATTCAAATCTCAGTAGCTTTTTCACTAGTTAACGACATCGTTTCACGTATTTTTGGTAGTTAATTACAGACTCCATATTCATAGGGCCAGATTTAAGCAAACACAGGCGTGGGACCCTCCACATTCCTTGTTCTCCCCCCTTTTTAATCTTTGAATAAATAATACATTATGAAAAGATTTATTTCAGATCAAACACACTTTCCATTTTCTTAGGGTGTAGTTTTCTACAATTTTAATGCAATTTCCCCAACGCTACCTACTGCCTAAGTTTTGACAGTAGGGATGTCTTTGAATGGGTTAAGTAAATTAGATAAATACATTTTAAATAACTGATGGAAATTTAAAGGTGCTGTGAGCAACTTTGGGGAAAGATAGTTGATTGTTGAGTGTCTCGGATCAAGACACCAACCCAAAGCGTTGGTATTTGATGAAATCGGAAAGAGACTCAACACTCAGCTGTCTTTCTGCAGAATTGCTTACTGCACCTTTAATCTCCATTGTGTTTAAGATGTCACACTAATATGAGGTGTGTATATTATATATTGCACGCATAATCAACCTATCACGTTCATTCTGCTTTCTCGCCACTCTCATATCACTCTAAGAAATAAATCACTCATGCTGCTGACACAGTGATGCAGCAGGAGGTATTTATTTGTAGATATCAGATTCCTCACATACTGTAAACGCAGCCTGACTCAGTCTCTCCACCTCTGCATTGTGTCTTGTTGCAGTTTTTAGGGTGGAAAGTTCATCCCTCCTGGACAGATAAATTCTCTCTGGCATCCTGTTTTTGTTTTCATTGTCCTCTCAGGTTTCTTGCAGACAGTCCAGCTCATTCCAGGGCTGCGTGTGTGTGGGTTAGTGTGTCTGTGTGGGCGAGAGAGAGAGAGAGAGAGAGAATGTGAGGGGGGAAGCAGACACAGGTCGACAGAAAGAGACAGAAAAAAACAAAAGACAGAGGGAGACGGCGATAGAGAGCACAGAGGGCCTGTAAAGCAGCAGCTTACTCTCTTCCTGCCATTGTTTCATCTCAGGGACCCACACGACGCTCGGCTAGGCTACGCCTCCTGGACATCAGCACGCTCCCCCTCCTGTTGGCCCACTCCTCCTACAGCTGCTCCACGTTTCCATGGAGACAGAGAATATGCCTGCAGATGATTGCATCCCCTGCTGAAAGGCATTCATGGAGACAATAATACAGCACAACCATAAAATCTGACTGTTAAAAGAGCAACGTGGAGACAATTCACATACAGTATGGTGAAATGTTGTTTATGGTTTTGTGTAGATTCACTTATTGTTGCTGTGCAATGTGCAATTCTAGATAGAGTTTTTAGTCATTGTAGCATGGCTCCATAGGGATTGCAGCGTTGGTCACTTTGGACCAGACTGAAATATCTCAACAGTAATTCAACAGATGGATTTCAATGAAAATTTGTACACACATTAATGGTCCCCTGAGTATTAGTGAGCCGCCTTTTTATATTGTGCACCAGCAGGTCTAATTCTTCATTTATCCAAAGAAATATCTCAACATCTACTTCATGGATTGTCAAACAGAACTGTGCAGACATTCATGGCTCCCAGAGGATGAATACTAACTACTTTCAGACTTTAGTGCCACGATGAGATTCACTTTTGTTGTGTTGAATGAAGTGTCCCAACAACTATCGGATGGATTTGCAATGAAAACAGATTCAGACATATGACAGATATGTAAAAATACTCTGCTATGATTAATATTTTCTTTAATATGTTTTTCTACACATAGAAAGTTTTGTAAAAACTCTCGATTTGGCCTGGTATCCTTTCCACCACTGCTTCATGCACTAGACTGATTGGTGAAATGACAGTGCATCAAGATAGCTCACACGATAACTCATAAAAGATGTTGAAAGTTGTTGCAGTGTTTGATTTGTCCATTTTGGGCTACTGTAGAAACACAGTGGTTCGCCAAGGTTGCTTCTATGGAAGAGGATCCGCACCCACTAGGGATACAAATAACTAATTTTCAGGTAAGAAACACAATGACTCTTATTTTCAGATGATTATACACTGATGAAAACATACTTATGATTAATATTTTCCATTTCTGCCATATTCTGCCAATAGATCCCCCTAAATCTTACACACTGGACCTTTAAAAACACTGTTGTGTCTAATTACAGATTGCCAGAGTTTCTAGCGTGGCTGCAGACTCTTAGTCTTGTTAGAAGGTATTTTAGTCTTAGACATAGGATATCTGTCTGAACCCACTGTGGAGGATTTAACCCTTTAGTTTATCTTAAAACCTTACAATTTCGAAATATGGAGATACACAGATTCCAGATTCACTGGACAACAACCACATATGAGATAGAGAAAAGTCCCAAACACGTGGGCCTGTAAAAAATGCGTGTGAGCATATTTGCATGTTATAACTCCTCCTCCTTTTATATGAGTTTACATATGTTTGTTTGAATTTCTTTTGGCACTTGCCCAGATATTTGCACCTGCACATGGGAGTGTCTGTGCTCATGCGTGCATGACCTCATAACAAGTTTGACAAATGACTGATTGAAACTCTACCTGAAGTGTGGAACCTTATATGTGCTAATGATCAGGTTAGCGTCCTTCTTTAACGAGTTCCTCCGCTGAGCCACTTCACATGCATGAACTCCTGCCGATGATACTGGGTTTAGGTCAGAGAGAAAGATCAGCATCGACAACAACAACGGTTTGTTCACACTCATCAGGGAAAAAAATGTTCAGGTTTGACTCACATTGGCTTACATTCTGACATGTGTGCATTGAGCTGGATTGGTAAGTTCATTAAGGCCCTCAGCTGCTTTACCATAGTAGTACCTTGGAAAAATGCCAGACACCTGCTGTCCGACTCACTCTGTCTCATGTCACAACAGCACGTGAGACCTGCACCGCTCATGGTGTTGAGTGGATCCTTCTGTGAATAAAATGTTGTGTTTGTTTCTGTGAAAAGTCTGCGTCAAGAGTTTGCTGCATCTTATCACAAGCAGGTCAACATATAGCAGCTGAACCTGCTGCATGTCACATTAATACTGCATATAAGTACCACAAAGCCAAATTGTTGCTTTTCTGCAGAATATCTGAGACTGGTCTGACACACTGGGAAAAATCATACAGAATAAACTAGTTTTCTCATTCGCATGAAATAAATATGTTTTACTTATTCATGTTAATTAAACATAAATTTCCTGGTATTTATTTTCAGAACTTAAACACACATAAACACAAGTTCTTCTAACTTTAAGTCTTTTGACTTGAATGAATGTGCTGTTCAGAGTTCAATTGACTCTTTAAATTAGGTTTATAAAGAAACATGATCAGCATATTAACAGACTTCCCAGCATGTATTGCCAGAGAGTTAAAGCTTTCCTTAGACACTTCTTTTTTTTTATAGTTTGAAGAAAGCATATTATGAAAACTTGCATTGCATGTCTGAGACTCCCTAAAAACAGTATTTGCCCAGTGGTTGTGGTTTTGCAGGACGCAGCAGTGCACACTTCTGCGAGGTCAGCTCTGTAACCATGTCAGCCTGTGCTCCAAGTACACAAAAATAGTTGGACTAAGTCTCAAAGTATTGGCTTATTTTTGACTTCTAGAGTTTGGGAAATTTGGCAAACTAGACTGAATAATACAAACATACAATATGAGTTTATTTGATGTGTGTAAGCCTTGTAAGCCTGTTTGGCCAAGATACTACACTGATATCAGAATACAGACCTCACATCTAAGTAGACTTTTGTTGTTGGACATAATTTAGTCCATCTTGTCAATACATTTGAGTACTGTTTAGTTTAGGGGTATAGTTGAAGGTAAACCAAAGTACACTGACTCTTTTAGATGTGGCTTAGAGTTCACTCGTCTATTTTAAATCAACTGCATCAATCAATGAGGGTAAACAAGTATTGCATTACTGTATTTACTACTATACCCTTGATTGAGGTCTCCTGTGTGTTTGATCTTTGTATTTAGGTAAAGATTAGGTTAATAAACAACATTTTAGGTTACAGTTTTGCTAGTTTATCCAGAAAGTGACGAGACGACCCATAGCGAGCTGACAAGAACGTGCACTCAACACTCTGTGCGACGCAGGACGGAAAGCACCGCCCCTGGATGAAATAAAGTTTTTAGGGAGCCCCATGTGTCTCTAATACACTTTAAGATGAGTCATAGTTGCTTGTTCTAACAATAATCATAAACACTGTGAAACATGATGAGGGTTAGTATTGAATTCAGTCCATACCCCCTTAAAAGTATAATATGCAACATTTTCCCCACAAAAAAAACAAAGTACAGACTCATATAAACAGAATTTCTTTCAGTCATCAGTTTTGACCAACCAGATGTTTGCACTGGATGTGTAGTGGCGTCTGTATCTGCAGAGACTTTGCCCTCTGCTTGTAGATTCTTTTTTTTCTTATTATTTTGCTGTGCTTGGGTTGCTTTACCAACTCAAATGTAGGTAGTTTAGGTCCTGGTGTCTTTCTTTATTCCCACTGATTCTCTTCCTTTAATAAATTTATTGGGAGCAGTTCCACATTTCGTCTTTGTTTCAATGATGGAACAAAGTAGATTGTCAGAGTAACTGAAGAGTTGTTGATTCAACAAAATGTCAGCTCGTCTTTTCAAATTCATATAACTTAAAATTTTAATTCATTTTTGCAATGCAGGTAAATGTTACCAGGCAACATGAAATATAAAATTAGAAAATGAATTAAGAAATATTACTCATCACTGCCTCTCTGTTTTGCCAGTACAGGTTTATGTTCATATTCATTATTCTGCTACAGCAACTTTTATTTTCTTAAAATTGTGGATTTTTTCCCCCTGCTGAGTTTTAACATGAGTAGGGCGATTATATAAATTCACACACAATGGACACTATTCAAGCAGGGCTGAAATTACTCGCTATATTTAACCACTTCTCCTTTCATTCAGGTTAATATCCTGCTTTGGGATTAACCCCGATTTGAACTGAGCAACAAAGTGTGTGTGTTGGGCTCAGCAGCACGAGTTGTGATGACGTTCGATGGGGGCATTAGATGACGTGGAAGGGGAACAGAGGGAGCAAAAAAACAAAAAGACAGGAAAAAAGATAATGAGAAATTGCATAATTACAGACGTAGCTATTCAACCCCTTTCTTTTGAGAAGAGGAATATTCACTGATATTGAGAGGATGCTGAAATCCATGGACTGCTCCCTGAGACATTGTCTTTACTGTGTCTCTGAAGAGTTGACTGTACTGCATCATTTCCCTGGATAAAAGGACGTTTAAAACATCCCTGAAATATTCGCAATTGCTATGTTTGTCATGTGTTTCTATTTTTCTGCATCTTCATCATCATGGCTCATACATATTATAAGACTGTTACTGAAGTTTGACTCATGCATGAGGGTGAATCATCACTAATTATATCAGAAAGATACCATCATGCGCTCTATTCTCGCCATTACTATCAAAGTGTGGCTCCACAATATCTTAATAGACTGATTTGCAGTTTGACCTATCTGTGTCTTTGTGCTGAAAAACTATAGAAACATAACCCCAACCCCAACCACTGAAAAACAAAAAGAGCTGTCTGGAAAGTCATGGCATATTTCACACACTGAACTATAACATAAATATTGTGACTGATCTAAATGGAGGAGGATGAGTTTTTAAATCTACAGGTTAAGCCAATAAATGGGAAGCATGGATAGTGTTTGTGACCTCACAAGATGATCACTGATCTGTTGCTGTATGAACTGACGTGTTGTCATTAGTAGGACCACCATTATTTCTATCTGTATCTGTATCTGTATCTGTTCAACCAATAAAATGAACTGTATTCAGATAGAAGACCAGGAGCAGGTCTGGGTTATACTGGAAGCCACATTAAATCGGGCAAATATTTTATTTTCTAACTTAATATTTATTGGCAGTGCAATTATTGTGCCTACAAAGCATCAAAATTATTTAATATTGGCATATAATCTCTCTCTTTCTGTCTTTATTTTTAGCTAAACAAAGTTTTATGAACTGTCTGAAATTCACACCACGCCCCCTTTAACCTGGGGATACCGCAAAATCTGAAACCGAAAACAATATTTTATGAATCGCAAGACTCTGTTTTGCAGTGGAAAGAGTCTACAAAAAAACCCCTCAACATTAAAGATATACAAATATATGAAATATCCCTCAGCTGAGGAAAATAATGGTGCTGCATTAAATTAGTATATTTTTCCACATAATAATGTAGAAGAAATATCAGTTTCCATCACATTATTTGTGCTTTCCGAAATAACATATTTGGATTTGGGTGCGTCCCTAATTTTCATCACTGTATGAATGGTCAGGTGACTAACCATCTCTTCTAATGTCTTTGTTCTGTTTTGCCTGTTTCTTAAAAAAACTATATATATATATATATATATATATATATATATATATATATATATATATATATATATATATATATATATATATGTAAACTCACATTATATTCGGTCAGTCTATCACTAGTATAGTGAGTAAGGAGTGTAATGTATAGAGAAACACCATACAACCAAACACAAAGAATCACCAGTTTTTGCATGCCCATTTAATTTAAATGCAAATCCTATTATACCATTAATAATTGCTGACCATGACCACTGCAGGACAAATAACAGATGCCTGAGACGAAGACCAGCCATTTTAAAATTTGTCTGCACTTGGCAATTTGTGTACTAAAACCTTTTGAAAAAAGCAAGAATAATAGAAGCACATTGACTGTACAGTATGGTGTATACAGTAGACAGTATATACATTCCTGTTGCATAACATGTGTCAACTTCAACTTGTCAGCTTGTCTCTATCTATGTACATTCTTCTTTGTGATTGATATCCAGTAGATTAGAGGTGTATTAATGCACGATAATGACCTCAGTGTAGCCACTGAACAGAATGAGTGTCCCTGATGTTTTGCGTGTTCGGTTTATATTCAGTGTTCAGTTAATACAGTGTGCACAGTCAGCATGGTGCAGTCGAAAGCAGTGCTGCAGTTCCACCTCCTTCTCTCAGCCTATAATAGCTGTTACTCTGTTGCTGAGGTAAGTAGAAACTACAGTACATGAGAGGGCATCATCACTCTGTTGTTCAAGTGTAGAGGGACTCATGTACAACACCACACCAGCGCCCCTTTGTGTCATGTTGTGGGTACTACAATCAGAGTCAGCACATAAACACTTTGTTGTCCTTTTATAGCACAGTACAAATATCCCACAGGACATAAAGGCACACAGGCAGTGATGGTAAGGTCAGGTCATTGCATACTACGTGTCTCATATTGGCAACATAAATAGGCTACAATTATTGTATATGTAATTTCCAAATGGTACCACTAGAGGGGGGTCTTATCTTTCTGTATGTAATGCTGCAGAGGATAAACGGCAGCATTTTTAAAGTTCAGTTTACCAACAAGGGGGACGCTTCCCTGAAGGTTTTTGCAACATCATGTTTCTGCACAAATTCTCACATGAAATATAAATATTTGTAGTTATTTTCCATAACATCTAATTCAAATAGAATGTTTTCCCTTGATCTATCCTGCAGAGATTTGAGTGTTCAAGCTGATTTTGATCAAATGTTTGCTCATCACTCGCTCAGAGAGCAGCTGTTTACACTCTTGAGCCTCAGGCAGTGGTTAAAAAGACCAAAAGTCAAACTTAAAACCGACTGATTTTTTTTTTAACACAAATGCATTTTTGAAGACATACTACTCAGTATTTTCCTTTAAAAAATGTATAGAACGTATAAAAATCTCTGTCAATCATCATTTATGACCTACTAGAAGTGTGTGGTGGTGTGTGTATCTGCAGAGACTCTGCCCTCTGCCTGTATTTTCTTATTTTTTAATTATTTTTGCTGTGTTTGGGACGCTTTACCATCTCAAACCTGAGAATAAGACTCAACAATGAACTATCTTTTTGGTGTGTTTATAAACAGCAGCAGCTTCTGCATATTCTAGCTTTAAAGTGAGAGTTTGGATTTTTGAAGTCGGTTACTTATCAGTAGTCGGTGTATTAGCTACAGTGGATGTCGGTCGGCACAGCCCCAGTAAGAATAAGCAGAGAGGGGTACCAGCGCAGCAGCTCAGCAATAAAAAGGGTCTAATTAAAAAAAAAAATCAATGAAGGTTTAACTGTATGCTATTTCTAGATTTTTTTTTCATTGCTTTACCTTGCCTTCACACAGACTTCTCTGACTGGAAACATCCACTATATAAGTCTCATATCAAATATCCGTCTCACCAAATTAACCAAACTCCAGAGGTGAAATCAGTCATTTATCTCTCAGAGCACAGAAATTGCTGGTCTACAGCTGCCTTGTCCTGTTAGATAGTTTAAGTTATTGTGTGACTTCAGTGAATCCAAACAATCCTTTTAAAACACAGAAATCGCATAATAAACACAAACAAACTAACTGATCAAAGTATCGGTAGATAAGTAACTCTTGTATTCTGTGAGGTAAAATTACTGATTTCACCTCTGGAGTTTGGTTGGGTTGGACCGAGTGACATTTGGCTTATATAAAGGCCGTTTCTCAACCAAAAAGGCTATCTTATGGCATGGTAAAGTGGTGACGGTATTCGATTCAGGCTTGAACTGACACTGCATTTTTTGGTGGAAAATTTTTTAAAGTGGCTCAAATACCTTTTGCTCCTGACCACAGCACTACATTGCTTAGCTTTCATGCTGGTATTCCTCTCTGCTTTTCCAAACTCGGGGTGTGACAACCACTCAGTGCTTCATAAAACCCCACTTCAAATAATCCAAACCATTCCTTTAAGGTGCAGCAGACTTGCAGGAGTAGCCTTAGAGGGAATGAGGAGTGGCGCAGCAGATGTATCTGGCAGTAACTGCCTTGCTTGAGGGATTTTAAAGAGTTGGTTGATCACCCTGGGATTTCTTCTTTCTTCTCGCTTTTTAGCAATACTAGCAATACTTCTATATGTTCCAGTGAATCATGGTCAAGTATGCTTCACATTTCAATTGTCTATCAGAGTTAAAAGAAAGTTTGAGTAAAACTGCACTGTCAGTGTCTGCACTCCATCTTAAACCTCAGTGGAAGTCCCACAGAAGCTTTGCTGCAGAGTCAGACCGCAGCATGCCTCCAGCAGAGAGTGAATTACCCCTCTGCTGTTATTGTTGGTGGTTGTTTAACATTTGGAAAGCTGCTGTGTCATTTTTGTGCACACCGAAATAGGAACAGCAACTTTTTGTACAGCAACTGCCAGAAACGTAAAGTGTTCTCAGTCACGATCTTTGCATAGATTTAGGCGCTCAGAGTCACTGGCACAAAATGCATGCGACAGCAGTACAATGCCAAGGAGAGAAAGAGGCCAGAGGAGGAATTCTTTTTATTGTTGCCAGTTCAGATGAAACAGGATGACACCGTGTTGCCAATGAGGAGTCACAGTATAATCTGGTTTACTGTCAAATCCAAAAGAACACTCAGACCTTCAGGACTTATTTCAGAGCTGCGCTATTATTCCTCTCAGCATGACGCATTGGCTGCTGTGACAGGACAGAGGAGCTCTGAGTGACACAATCTGACCGACACAGACTGAATGTCCTGCCTACAGCCAGTGAGCAAAAGTAACTAAGTAGAGTTACTCAATTACTGTGCTTAAGTATACTTTTTAGGTATGTTTACTTAAGTATTTATATTTTAAATACTACATTTTGCTTCTTACATACCTCACAACACGTTATATGACAGGTGAAGTTACCAGTTACTTTTCAGATTAAGATTTTACATGGGAGAGACTCAAAACAAAACAATGAAATGTCACGTCAGTGTTTGGTTTGTCCTTTCTGGTTTACTGTAGAAACATGGTGACGCAACCTGGTGGACTCCAGCATCTGCACCCTCTGTAGATATCAAGGACTCATTCTAAGGTAACAAAAACACAACAATTCCTATATTCAGGTAATTATACATTAATGATTAATTAATCCCCCTTAATCTTACAATGCAAGCCTTACACTATTTGAATTATATGCTTCCACTCCGCTACTTCACTACATTTATAAGTAAGCTGTCATTTGCAGTTATTTTGCTAACATCAAAAACACATGACGAGCTTATAGTACAGCTAATATAAACCAGTGGCTCCCAACATTTTTTGCTCCTGGCATATTGCAAAATTTGTTATATGTCTATGAGTTTTTTGCAGGTCCACCAAAGAGACATTTTTCCTATAAACTTTTCAGTTTGTGCTCCAAAGAGGTAAAAATCATCCAATACTTTGGACAAAAACGTAAACTAACTTTAAAAAATGAATAGAAATTCATGTAGCAGAACTTAGTTTTCTCTTCTCTCTTACCCTGCTTATCATCTCACGACCTGCCAGATTCAATTTGTGACCCTTTGAAGAGGTTCTGACCCCCACGTTGGACACCACTTGACCACCGAACTGGATAAGCACACTGCTACACTGCTGTAGTTCAAGTTCTTCTGCAGAACAAGTGCTTCTGACATTTCAAGTATATTGTGCTGACAATACGTATAAACATTTACTTGAACTAGAGTATTTTTTTTAGATTGTTGATTGTGACGTCTACTTATGTAAATAATCAGAGTATTTCTTGTTCAGTAAGTCTCAAGTCAGAACATGCTCCTCAGCAAATGTAATGCTTCTTTAACAACAGAACCTTGATTTATTGCTCTTTGTCAAATTCTGAATGTCAAAAAAAGTTCGAAGTTCAAAGTCTCGGTCTGTAATTTTTGACCCAAACGTACTGCAATTTGGTTTTTTGTTAACTATTGCATAATTTTTGTATGCAAACAAAATGATCTTTTATATCAACTGGCGCTCAGCAACGTATGATTAATCCTTCATGGTTCTCACCTGCTACTTGATTGGATATTGTCAGATTGGTTCAGACAAAGTGGATCTGGGGAAATAAGTGCCGACTTGCTGAGAATGAACAGCATTAATTAGTTTATTCAGAAAATTAAGGGAAATTAAAATGATTTAAACCTTTGGGCTTGGTGTAAGGTATCAAGTATTTTCAAGTCAAAACGCTCAAATCAAAGTAAAGTCATGAGTCATTGCTGTTTAAGTCCATGTCGATTTGCAAATCTTTTTTAATTTTGTCTGAAGCCATCAGATTTGTGACTTGAGTCCAAGTCATAAGACTCTGTTTCTTACACCACTGGCTGCAGCTCAGACATTTCAAATCAAAGAGAACTTCAGAGAAACTTAGAATTATATCATGATACATTTTTGGATGACACCAAATGAAACTGATTAACTTGTTTAAATTAAAGTGCAAGAAAAAAAAAATCCAAGACAGCTCTCATTTATGTGCATATATGGCTTTGTTCCAGCTGCTAAATTCATGATCCCTCCCCTCAACGGAGACATCAGCAATATGCAAATAACCCAGAGTGAGTGCTCTCAGGAAACACACTTATTTGTGGATTCTCTCTCCTTGGGCCATAATGATGACACCATCTTTTCAGCTCTCAGAAGAGTCGCTTGCACAGCAGAAGTTTGGCAAAAAAGAATCTATCATATTTGGATTTCTGAGACTGTAAAAAACGTCATTAGACAGTGTTCAGGTTTTTAGGTCAACGGCTGATGTAATTTTTCTCGTTAGTAGAACAATATGTGCAGAGAAACATCTTTCCACTGTAATGCCAGAGCCACAAGCGTCGAAGCAGTCTGGATAAAGTGAATATGGAGATTTATCATACATATAAAAAATCTCTGCATTCAGCGAAGCCATTTTGAACAGCAATAAAACTTTTTTTTTTGTCACTGGGTACTGCAGATAGTCTGTGAGAGTAGCCATGAAATCAGTCGTATACATTCATTTTTTCTCCATAGTCAGGCTGTTGCTTTCACAGTTTATTCAAATCTCTCCGTCTGTCTGCTATTGAAAAATGCTGCAGCCCTTGACAGATATTACCCTGTCTGGACCCCTTAGAGGCAGCTCAACTGCAGACACTATTTCCGTTTTCCGTGCCAGTAAAGTGTTCTTATTGCTAGTTGAATGGATTAAGAGACAACACGTGTCATTTGCAACTGTCACATTTGCATCCATTTGACGGATATGTGCTCATGTGTTCCTCAAGAGCATTGCTTTGAGGGTCTCTGCACACTTCAATTCTCTCTTTACTAAAAAAAAAAAAAAAAAGCATTTTGCTTTTTTCGACAACTGGATGTTTGAGCTTCACCTTGCAGAATGATCCACGTGTAGAGATTGAAATTACAAGGCTGTTTTCACATTCATCTGCTAAAGAGGGAAAGTTTCATTGTGACCACCTTAAATCTGAGTTTAAAATTCTCATGAAGTCAGAATCGATGTTTGAGTATTTTTATCACATATCTCTTGCACTAAACGTGACCTTTTCACCAGTATCTGGCCCAACAATGACAAGAAAAAGTATATTTTTAGATATTTTCATTTTAATGGTATTTCAGTCTTTTCCTGTTAATCGATTAAAAACGGTTGATGACTCATCCTGCACCCGTGGGTGTACACTTAATTTGCATCCAGTGATGCTTTCTTACTTATGACGCAGGGGAGCACGGAAGGAGAATACATCCATTCATCAGAGCAGTCCGGAGTGTTTCTGGGGGCCTCACTGTACAAAAGCACACATTTGTAGCTTTAATCACTTCACTGACTTGGGTGAATCATAAATCATAAATTTAATTTTATGGAGAAAATATTTTCTGGTTTCGCCTCTGATGTTCTCCAGCTGCTCAGCTTCACCTCTCGCTGATTTAGTAACAGAGCTTTCCCAGTGAACAGATGGCTTTAGCTAACTTGTTACTAAAGTAGATAACCATGACTGTTAGCTGCCGTTAGCAGCCTCGCAGTAAACATGGCCGGTCACCGGGACATACACATCCTCTGAGACCAACATGGAATACAATAGGTCATTTACAGAGTCTCCTGATGGAAAAATAGCTTTATTTGTTGCTAATCTAGGTTTAACTGCTATTTACTGGCTCGGGAGCCAAACCCAGCAAGAAAATCCCCTTGATAGTGGAGCCTGTTCCCTGTTGTCAAACTGGCCTCTGTTGGTCTTGGAGGCTGTTGTGGTCCCGGTCAAGTTGTGTTCACTGGGGGCTCTCGGTCCAGGACAAGTCAGCTAATATGACCGCTCTCTTCCCTACATCCATCATCAGTGTCTGCAACACTAGCTGCCTGTTTTACAGGAAACACATAACCAATAAGCACTCAGCTATTACTGTTTCATGGGAGCTTTAACATGTTTTCGTACGGGCTTCATGTGTGGCATCGCAGCCAGATTGCAAGTCGATCACAGTCACACAATGGGAATGGACTTTTCAGTGAGGTTTCAAATGACATCTTTTCAACTTCTGAATTGAACAACATTTGTATGTTCATACCTTCACAGTTTTTCAGTGAGTTAGAGGGAATAGGGATGTAATTTTAAAGGCACTGTAAGCAATTCTGGAAAAAGACAGCTTATTGTTGAGTCTCAAAAACCCTGGGAATTATCGACTATCTTTCTCCAGAATTGCCTACAGCGTGTTTAGGATTTCTTTCTTAGTGATTTTGACTTGTTTTGTGGAAAAAAACATATCAGATAAAAATTGTTATTCCAAATGTCTGTATATGTTTAAAACATGTCTGCAGGGGATCTTCAAGTTTGCAAACAACCCAGTTGGTGCTGTTCTCTTAACATCTTTGCTACAGAAGTTAGTAAGAAGTTATTCAGGATCACAGGCCTGTTCTGTTTGTTTTGAATGATTTCACCTGATTATGAACTGCATAAAAAATAACTATGCAGAGTTACTACTTGAGTGGATTCAGCAAGACAGGAGGGTCAAGGGAAGGTTGTTGCTGTAAAATGAGACCTAGAGAAGATGTTCAATGGTGTGCATGTTGACAGACAGGCTGAAAGAGAGTAACAACAACTGTCTCAGTATCTGTAAGCATACAAAAGCCAAAACTATTTCATTTTCCTGAAAAATAATCAGCAAATACGTCACATTTAATCCTGGGTATGATTTCAGAGGCTTGCTAGTATTCAGCTCTTAAACTTAAGCAAACTTAACCCTGTAATAAAATGAAAAAATCATGTTTGGAAGCTAAATCCTGGGTCTTCAACAGGGGCACTGTGAATCCAAGGGGGTCAGTAGCGTTACAACAGGGCAGATGTCAAATTGTTGTTAAGTAAGTAATAAGTTTTTGTTTGTTGACTTGTTTTTGAAAAAAGGAAAATGACTGAAAATACACTTAAGTATATTCAATTCAATATATTTTTTAACAAAGATAAATTTGCTTATCTTGCAAAAAACAAAGACCCCCCCCCCCCCGAACACACACACATATCAACAGAAATATGTATCTAAGGAATGAAGAGTAAACATGCTTATGCAGGAGAATGGTCATTATTTTACTATGTACCAGGTCAATTATTTATATAGTGCCAAATCAAACTAGAAGTTATCTCACAGTACTTATCAAGGGGCTGATCAAGACTGTATTCTTCATAATATTATTAACAGAGACCCAGTGGTTCCCACCAAGAGCAAGCAGGCGACAGTGGGGAAGATAAACTTCCTTTGAAAAGGCAGAAACTTTGAGTAGAACCAGGCTCTACGGTGGGCGGAGTTGATAGATGCGGGACAACATTTTCTGTCTTGTTCAGTCTGAAACACTCTCATCATGGGTTTAACCATTTATTGCAACAAATGGAAGTACAGTTATGCTTGGTACTGATGGCTTCGCTCTTAAGATGCTCCCTGAATTGACCAAGCAATATGCTGAGCCAAAACAAGGAGAGCAATATAAAACCTCTCAGGGTATACTAGAAGGAGCCCTCTGCCAAACAATATTTGTTTCTCTTTTTTAAACTTTGAGCCCTGACTCTGAACCAAGAAGGCGGAGGCTGCCGTGGCGGCTGCAAGCTTGCTGTGTGCAGCACTGACAGGAGAGATGTGTGAGAAGGGTGTCATATGGAAATGGACTGCCTTGTGGTGAGAATGGCTGTGATCGGTAAGAGTGATTCAGTTGGGAGGTTGTCAGCTGATTACAGCTGAAGCGTATGACTTCCATGTCCTGCATGAACTAACGCAAAGCTTAATTTTTCAACAGGCTGCACGGTTGTTAGCTACTCTACACCTTGAAGCTTGCATTATTGCCACTGATGCATTACTGTGCAAACAGGACTTTAATGGTGAAGCTTGTGGAGGTGAAGTTACTATTTACTGCTTCTGTCAACTACTGTTAAACCAGCTCTGAACTGCGAAATAAATATACTAAAAAGTGCAACATTTCCCTCTAAAACATAGTGGAGTTTAAGCATAAAGTAGCATAATATAGCAACACTTGAGTAAAACACAAATATCTTAAATTAGTACAGTACAGTACTGAGTAAATATACTTACATCCCACCATTGCTTTCTACTGTATGTAAAAAGGAGCATTCATACATGTATGTTCTGAGGTTATGTCCACTTCAAGCACACTCTTTAAACATGGACAGAAGCATACAAACTGATGAAAAATTACATCCACTCCAGTAGTGAAGTGTCCGTCAGTGTAAAGCCTATTATGGTATTGACAGTCCTGTCTGTTCACTCAGTGCTGTTAACCACAGGACGCAGGTCAATAATATAAGCTGCCACACGCTTGAAAAAAGAGAGTGATGCATGAATAGTTAAATAACAATGTGATAAATAAACGGTCTGGTTGATATATAATTGATTGCAAAAAAAGTGGGTTGATAATAAGAACATACTCCATCCTCGTTGATGTGGTAATATCTTAATGGGGAGACTTGACAACTTGGACCCATTGCGCACGGCAGCTACTTGGCGCTGAGCCAGTCTTCACCACAGAGAGAAGATAAAGGAGAGGGTGGATCAATGCAGGGCAGAAAAGACATGCTGTGTTTTGTGGGGCTGATTCATAATACACTTTTTTTAATAGCATCGCACAAAGAAAGACTGTCTTTTTCCTGAAACGCTTGTTCAGGAGGAGGTCTGCAGCAGCATGGGATGTTTTCTGTCCGTGTTCTTGTCTTGTTAGTCACCAGCAGTGTGTCGCTTTGTCCGCCTGCTTATTCAAACAATAAAAACTGATGATGGAAACACTCTGACATGAAAAATCGCTTTCAAATCCAGCGCTTAATGATCAGATGAATCATTTTCAGGCACGTTACAGTCAAAGCCTCTCTTGGACAAAGTTAAAGGAATACCTCTTTTCTTGTCGACACTTGGATGAGAAGATTGATGCTCATGTCTGGCCATTTAATACAAAGCTGCAAACCAGAAGATGGTTAGGTTAGCTTAGCTTAGCATAAAGACAGTTCACAAGGGGAAACAACCAGCCTGGCTCTACCCAAAGGTAACAACAACCAGGAAAACTCACTAATTAGTGCCCTATACCTTGAATATTATTTAATGGTTTTGCATGGGATTATGGGCCAGACTATTTCTTGGTAGTGAAAAGCTAGCAGTTTCCCAGCTGTTTCTTTGTTGTGAGCAGTTTTTTTTAACAGTTAGGTAAACTTGTTACCCAGTGGAACCTCTGCCAGATTTCTCCTCTCCGTTATTCTGTTCATATGCTATGTGATAGATTCGTTGAATGTTGAAAAGAAAACCAAAATTTGAAGATATTTGAAAGATGTTGCTGCAGGACATGTAAAGGTCTATATTCACATCCAGTGCACCTTTAAAAAAAAAAAAAAACAACAAACAGAAAAAAGTTATTAGTTACTCACTTATTAATAATTGTAGCAGTTAACACGACGATGGCAGGGACAATTATCTAACTGGATTTATTGTCATTCCTAGTGTGAGGTGCAGTCATCATTGCCACTGTAACGTCTGAGAGTTTGATTCACTCAGATTGGTCTGCTCAGGATAACATGCAACATGCATCCCCACCGAGGATAAAAAAAAAATTAATTGCCCCAGTAATTCTCATTATGGTCACATCTGAAGTTCGCTAATGTTAGCAAAACACTAGCTGTAGATTAGCCAACTAGTTAACTAACATTAGCTATCAGAAGTAACCAGCTAGCTAATGATTGAAGTACATTAATCAATCACCCCTGAAACAGTCACAGTTAGGCCATGTTAAGCCAGAAAAACTACATGGTTAGGTTTAAGCACAAAAACAAGTTAGGTAGGTTTGGGAATAAAAAAAAGTTTAAGAAAATATAGTGGTTTCGGTTCAGATTCACAGACTACAGTGATCCAGGAAGTTATCTGAGGAGGTGTGTTGTGTAGTAAAGTGGGTGTATCTTGTAGTCTCTGAGGATGCAGGCAGACCCTTCCCAGATTAGCCAGTTAGTTAGCAAGTGTTTTACTAACATTAGCTAATTTAAGATGTGACTATATATGCCACTTTTACAGGTCACCTAGCAACATTTTTTCGACCATCTCCAAAATGAAGATGTCAGTATATATTTTGCTTTTATAGGTCTCCCAGCGATGCTTTTATGCATATGCATATATGCATATACAGTATCTCAGGGGTTACAAATGAAGGAAGTGTAATTCACCTACTTCGCATGATATTTTTCCACCTGGTTGGTGAGCCTTAAAATGAGATCCTTGTATGCTACCTGCCACGATGCCCAACTGAGAGGTTTCCCCTTGTTTCTCGTCTTTAGGCCAAGCTAAGCTACCCAGCTGCTGGCTGTAGATTCATATTTATCATACAGACATGAAAGTGGTAGCAATTTTCTTATCTAATTCTTGGCAACAAAGCAAATTCCCAAAACATCAAGCTATTCTTTGTTATGGCTCCAGACCAAACTTGAATTTCAACTCAAGAGACACTGCAAAGACATTCTGTAATCCTCATTTTTAACTGTTACTCCTGGGATTTGTTTAGTCGTGCCACTCCCAACAAAACAGCCACCTCCTTTCTGTTCTTTGGTGGAAGTGGGGCAAGTGCAAATCCATGAAATATGTAAAGGGTAAATCTTAAGCCTGCCCGCCCACCATTTCCAGCTGCCTTGGGACCAGGAAGATTAGGGTTAAGAAGAGAAAGGGGAGTGTATGAACAAATACTTTACTCCATCAACCATTACTTCTGACCCACATTCTCAGTGCACAGTGGGTTTTGTTAAAACTTTTATTTCCCATTTCATCTGTGTGGATTTGTCAGTATGTGCATATTGTCTTGTTTGCAAGTTTAGAATTATATTTTTGAACATACTGTTCATCTTGAGTCCATTTCCATGAGTCCTTTCAGTATGAATATTGCAGATTGATTTCCTTACCCGTCATGTTTCAAAAGCTTAATAAAGTCTTCATATTGAGGTCTTTTTGCTCTGACCTTAAGTGCCTTGAAGCATCTCGAAAATCAACATGGCTAAAGCTGAGCATACACTCAGGATTTTAGAAATGTTTAGAGTAAATCATCTGTGGCTCAAAACCAAAGCTCACGATTTATATGCTCACACTGTACATGTTAAAGAGAAAATAAAATAACCTATCAACCCCTGCTGACCATTCTGGCTACTGACAACAGTCAATAAAGATTAGTTTGAAAGTTCAGAGGCAGGTAGACGTCTGTTTGCTGGCAATAATACCAACAAGACAGAAACATGCAGCCTTGATTATCTGTGTCATCCCAACATGTTCTCATCCCTCCTCGTCAAATACTGACATTTTGTCACACCTCTTCGAGGTCTCATACAGCCACACAATGTATCCTTTAGCTATAAGACGCTGTTAGCATCCCGCATGTTTTCATCCCAACTTGCCAACTACCGAGGCTGCTTTGTCATGCCTCTCTGCGTCTCATGTCATATAAGTAACATGATGTATTTTACAACTTTCAGTAACATTTTGATTTCACATGGGACACAAACCCAAGTCTCATGGGTGAAAGTCCTGTTTGTTTGAGCCATCTATCCATCCCACCTCCTCCAGATGCGGACTTTTTACTGCGTTGAAAGCTGTGGATAGGTTTACACTGAAGTCACTTGAAAGCTGTGTGCGTCTCTTCTAGCTGCTAATGGACACTGTGTACATAATGACTCACAGGTGGCGAGGACGATGTGGACAATATGGATTGTCCATTTTGCAGAGAGAACTGGAGGTAAGCAATTTGGACACTATGTTTTCCACTTGGTGCAGGTGGAGTGAGAAAAAAGGCACTGACTTAGGGAACTGACTCATAGCTCTTCTTCAACTCTCAACCAAAGATTTCAGACATGTCAGAGATTCATCTGTCCAACGGCTGTTTGGGAGCAGTTGATGGGTTCTCACTCCCCTTGTGCAAATGATGCCTGATGAAGCTGAAATTCAGTCATAATCTAAAATGAGACGTGCGTCTCAAAAATCCAGTCAGAAACAGGCTCGAATTGTACAGTGTATGCTTCACTTAAAATACATAACTCTTTCATTCCTGAGGAATCCCCAGGAGCCTACAAGGGAGACAACATTTCTCTTATACTAATAATCGAATCATTGAATGATTAATAATTGAAAAGAGAAAAGAAAAGTGAGGCAGTGTTTCTACTACCTCAGAGAGCTTAAGAAATTCAGAGTCTCTCTGGGGCTCCTAAAGACCTTCTATAGGGACTGGTCTGAGAACTACCCTGATGTTATTATGCTTCTTTCAAGGTGTATTTGGTGTTTTAAATTAAAAGCATATAAATGTAATTTCTCAGAGACAGGATTGAGCACAGCACCCTCTGTGAATCCTTTGCACCACTACCAACATGTCCAAATGTTTATAGTATAGTTTGTGTGCGTGTGCGTGCACACACGTGTATTGCACAGTAGCCATTTTAGTGCAGCCTGGAAAGCATGCCACCATGCATTTCACTTCACATATTGTACAAAAACATGAGAAACAAAACACTTAAATCTGAATTGTCAATATTCTTCCTTTGAAAAAAAACCATTTTAAAAAGTCATCTCATCTCAAGTGTTCCAAGTGCAGCATAAATAATTTATTCTTCAACAAAAATAAAAATGCACAAGCAAAAAGTGAAAATAATCCAGTGCATTTTCCTGCAGGTCATGATTTTTTAAGAGCACCACTATACTGAGAGTGCACCAAGAGAACAATCTCTGCACTAGAATTAAGATAATGATTCACTTCATGTGATTGCTCGAGGTATGACCACAGGAAGACAGGAGACAGGGGAGTAAAAACAAGATGCAGAAAAAAAATAGAAAAGAAAGTATACAAGTATATGCAAAAACAAAAGCTACAGAGAGAAAAGAGGAAATCCCAAAGAGTGGGAAAGAAGTCTCAGAGATTCAGAGAGAAACTGAGATACAAGGTCTACTGTCTCACCAGAGAGGCGGTGCAGACAGAGCACTAATTTTATTCGCAGTTTCAGTGTATTTTTGACACCTCATGGGCATTACGACAAGTAAAAATACTGCTAAATAATAAATTAAATACAGAGTCTGTGGAAAGATGTTGTTTTATCAGGATGGGTGGTTGAAATATTCTGTAAACTTGCTGAGAGCCACAAAAAAAAGTTATTGAATTATTAACCACTGGCTCAATCAGCCACTATTTTAGCAAGCTACAACAACTACAATCACTTCAGATATATACATCTTTTTCTCAGTGTCATATACTTTTTATGCATAATCAAAAATAGAATGAGGTCTGTTTGTTAAGTGTGTTAAAATTTGCATTTCCTGTAGTAATATTTTTGCACAAAATGCTGAAAAAAAAAAACCAACAACACACATTTTGGTCTACTTTTGACCTGGTCTGTTTGGGCCCTGTCAGATTTTCCTGTTTATATCCCATTTGTCTGAAAATCAATTTTTCATGTCCACTTCAGGTTGTCCATGGCACTGACAAAAATTTGGACACATAAAGACGTCTATGTTCGACCATCATTAGAAATGTAATCACATTAACAGAACACTTTGACATTTTTGGAAATAACCTTATTTGGTTTCTTGCAGAGAGTTAGATGAGAAGATCAATACTCCTCTGGTGTGTTTGCATAAAGGATGGAGCTGGAGCCAGGAGGTGATTAGCTTAACTTAGCTAATGAATACACGCAGGGGGAAACAGCTAACCTAGCTTACTCCAACATAAATAAATACACAGTAAAACAGAACAGAAACCAGTATAAGTGTAAACACTACGTGCTGTGACTATTTTTTGGTGAACATCAGCTGGGAGCAGTGACTTCCCAGAGTGTTGTTGTCACCCTATAGACTAGTTGCCAGGCAACCAGTAGATGACAGGAAATAGGCAAGATACTCAATGTAACTCCCTCTAAATCCACAAATTGTAATTGTCACATTTCTGTTTGTGTCGGCCTGCAATTTAAAAAACAAGATACAACATCATCTGAGATTTAGTTCTGGTAGGTGTATTTCTGAACTAGCCAGGCTAGCTGTTAGCCCTGCTTCTAGTCTTAAATCTGTAATATGTAACATCTCTGCATGAAAATGCTGGACCTATTTTATATATTTGGCGAGTTGTGTACTTACATTATCCCAAATGTTTCCAACAATGTTCAAACCCAGAGAAATCTGAAATATATTTACTTTTTAAGTAACAGTGCGTTTCCTATTAGCGGCTAGTTGATATAACTTCTGAAAAAACCTCATATAGGCCTCCATCAGATACTGAGGAGGGAAGTCGGTGAAAGTAACTAGACATGATTTCTGCCTGAGTCATGTCAGACAGACTTACATTGGCAATGGCTATTATTTAATAATTAAGAAAAAAACTTCCTTAATACCACGCTATTGCACAACGTCATTCAACATGTCTTTTGTTGTTTTAATGCAAGAGACCCCTACAAATTGTGTGGGTTTTTTTTTTTTTTTATTTTATTTTGCTTTTATTTATTTTTCATGCCAGCATGGGTAAAAACATTTTTGCGATACGTTTTTTGCAAGTTTTTTTTCTTTGATTTTTTTGTTGTTATGTGAAACCCCTATGTGAAATACATCCCATGTCTTGCACAATACACACCAATCTCGCTGTCCTGTGTAATGTTATCTTACGTGATGTGTTTTATCCTCTGACTGGAGCCGGTTTCACTAAGATAGACTTTGACTTTGGCTCAGATATAACAGACAGCCACACTTCAGATAAACGTCCACTGCACAAAGCAGTTTAGTCCTTGACTATCTTAAGTGGGACCGTGGCATAATGAATTCCTGTTAACTTAAGAGCTTTTTCAAAATTAAAAAAATGGCCAGCTGAGTGACCGCACTCTGTTAACCACAATAGAAAATGTGTCTTTTGGGGGAATTCAATAATAACATCTGACTTCGAAAGTTTAGCAAAGAGAGTAACAGTACGAAAAAAAAAATCCAAAATTAATCAGTGCTCTCCATAACAATGTTAGAAACCCACAAATTATGAACCTTTTCCTTCTGTTTGTTGTTGGGTGCTACTGATCTGCTGGTGGCACTAATTGTTACCATGGTAACCTGGGTATGAAGCCTGAGTCAGCCTGGTGGAGTCTAAGTTTTTTGTCTTACAGTTAGTCAGTCATCATTTTGTGAAATGGTCTAACCTGGGATAGACTAGTCTATGAGCAAAATTAAGAC
This sequence comes from Lutjanus erythropterus, assembly GCF_056507025.1. Taxonomy (NCBI): domain Eukaryota; kingdom Metazoa; phylum Chordata; class Actinopteri; order Lutjaniformes; family Lutjanidae; genus Lutjanus; species Lutjanus erythropterus. Next base: position 32,467,649 of record NC_139318.1, on the reverse strand, counting down.
CAGTCTAACACTACAGACGAGTCTAAAATATCCTTGTGAATGAGTAAGACCTGTTGTTGTGTGGCCACATCCCAGAACAAAAACACACAGGCATCGCGGCTTCAGCGGCTAATGTTAGCAACATATGCGACTTCTAAGTGCGTAGTCTTTCTTATCTTTTAAATTGACAAACATGTGTACAATTCATGGCACAATTTGAACAGAATCAAAAAAAATATTTTGTCTCTGTCCCATAGCTGTGCACTGAACGGGGCGTGTCTATTTGAAACATTGCATTGTTTTTATTGCTTGGCAGAGGTGGAAAAGTTTCAGTCTTGCAAAAAGAGAAGTGTCTGAGCATGTTGTCCAACATTTTGAACTGGCCCTTCACATAAAATAAGTAAAAATAAAACTTATCTTTACTGAAGTGGTGGGTGCCGGTGGTGTTGGGGGCCCTTGGTGATCTCTTGTGCACCCCTGCCATCCAGTGTGCTCTCCAGTCTCCTCCTCCCTCTGAGCCCCGCCCTCTAGGAGTGACTTGGTGTTGGAGAGGAGAGAGAGAGAGGGACTCTGCAGACACACACACTCTCGTGCACACACACATTCACACACTCTAAGCTTTTCTTACAGCCCTGCTGTGTCTTTACTAACGGGACAAGTTTAAACCTCCAGGATATCTGCGTCTCCCCGCTTTTCTGTCGCCTCCGAGTGAACATCTCCAGCCGGACTGAGGTGAGTGCAGAAATTTGGACATGTTGCCAGTTTGGAGGGTCGATCCGCTGAGTGGTTGTAACTAAACGAGGGGGAAGAAGAAGAAGAAGAAGAAGGAGAAGAAGCCTGGGGTTTTTCTCACTAGAGGAAAAAGCGGCAGGCAGGAGGAGGAGAGGCATGTCCGACTCTTCTTGGAGCAGTTGTAGCTAGCTCACTTTACCGCCTTTCTGGAGTCTCCAAACGCCGTAATAACCCGTAATTAAAGCGGTGTTTAGAAACGGCCGTTTCCGCTGTCGGCGCCCGTAAATTCAGCTCCACGGTTTGAGATTAGCAGCAGAGCGGCTTCAACATCCTCCCCGGGTCGGGATGTTGCCATTACACCGCTGTAATGTTGCACACATGGCTCTCCTACATCCGCCACAGCGTCTCTGCACCACATAGTTTGGACACTTGGACACAGTTTGAAACATTTTCTTTTTTAGGCTGCAGAGATTCAGTTTGGCGTTGCTTTATAAATGTAACTTTACAGAAGTGAGCAGGAGAGCTCAGCCAGGCTCAAAATGAGGAGATTTTCTAAACTGTGGCGTCTTATTCTGAACTTTTGAATGTAAAATCGGTGCAGCTTTCCTTTTGTACAACATGTTTTTACTTAAGTAAAGAACGCGGGTTTGTATCAGGGCTGCAGCTAATCATTATGTTCATTGTTGATTAATCTCGCGATTATTTTCTCGATAAATCAATTAGTTGTTTGGCCCATCAGATATCAGACAATTGTGATAAATGTCGAGCACAGTCCAAGATGACGTCCTCAAATGTCTTGTCCACAGTCCAAATATATTCATTTTACTGTAGGAAAGTAGCAAAGAAACCAGAAAATATGCACATTTAAGAAGCTGGAATCAGCATTTTGGCATTTTACTTAAACCTGTTAATTTATTATGATAATAGTTGATGATTAAGTTAATTGTTGACAACTAATCAATTAATAGATTAGCCTAAACATTGCAACTCTAGCTCTTACGTCACCCACCTCGTGAGTTAGGGCTGCAGATGCTTATTTTAATTCTCGATTGATTCATTGATCGAATAGTTGATTAACTGCCTAATCATTTCATCTGAAAAATATTAAAAATAGTGATCATTTACTTGTGTTGTCCAATCAGCAGTCCACAACTCGAACATAGTCAGTTTACAACAATGTAAAACAGTGAACCGTCACATGAGGGGCTAGAACCAGCATTTGTTTGACAAATTTGATTGACAGATAACGTAAATCGATTATTATATTATTGATAAACTGTTAGTCAATCAGCTAATTTACCAATTGTCCAAAACCCAAAGTAAGTCAATTACTCCTCACAGTTGAGTAATTGGAACCAGTAGTTTGCTTTAAGGAACTAACAGTAACAGGAACTAGCAACTGACAGTCATTTCCTTTATCTGCTAATTATTAATCTTATCAAAGATCAATATCAAATTCCAAAAACCTGTGAAAGACGTATTCAGATGTTTAGTTATGTCTGACCAACAGTCCAAAACCCAAAAGTGTTACGTTTACAATGATGTAAACAGATTAAAGCAGCAAATTGTCACACATGAGAGACTTGAACCAGCATGTTTGACACTTTTTTAATTGATAAGTGACTTAACTTGGTGATTAGAATTGTTGATCAACTGTCTGTCAATCAACTAATCGACCTAACAGCCGAGAACTCGGCTATTTAGTTAGCAGTGACATAAAAGAGATAAAAACAGAAAATTGTCTAACATGAGAGGCTAGAACCTGCATATGTTTGACATTTCGCAATTAACTCTCTATCTATCAACTAATTGACCAAACAGTCCAAATCTCAAAGATATGTAGTGTTTTCGCTGCCAGTCATCAGTCCGAAGGTCAGCCATGTTGGCGGTATTGAACACCAACAACACAACTAAACTCGTCACTGTTCTTGATTATCTGCTGCGTTCAAATGGGTTTGCGTTAACTGTGACAGACATAGTGAAGCAGACGAAGGAGCCAGCTCTCAAAACAGTTTATAGCAGCTTCCACGCATTTCCCTTAACTTTTCTATGGTTTAGACATCCTGAAGTCAGCTCAAATCGACTATTCAGCATGTAATCCATTCTGTTGTTTACATGCCAGTGTCTCAGAAATGTCCACGCATTAAGATTACTGACCAAACCATGACGTTGGTGCAAAAACTCTATTCGGTTAACAACAATGATATGAAAACTGTAAATCCATGTGTTTGAGAGGCTGGAACCAGTAATTTGTTTGTGGGACTGGAACCAATAGTTAATTTCATTCTGGATAAATTTGCTTTTGATTAATTGTGCGGTCCATAAAATGCCAGAAAACTGTGAAAAATGTCAGGTAACCTCAAATATCTTGCTTTTTCTGACCAGAAAACGGTGATAATCAGTAAATTGTCACATTTGAGAAGCTTGAACCGGAGAATATTTGGTGTTATTATTTTGTCCTCCCTTTTTCTAAAATGAATATTAATTCTACTTTTATCTTGTCTCTCCCCCAATCAGAAGACTGAATCTAACGGTTATTAACAGTCCAGCAGTCTGGCTGTGTAATTATCAAAGTGGTCGCTGTTTTTCTGGCAACAACCAATCACATCAGCACTACAATGCAGACTAGGTCACATTAAACATCCATGAGATCCTCAGTACCACCACAACATCAGAACGGTACCATTTACAGACTCTGGCTGTCGCTGCCTCTGTCCTCACACACACACACACACACACACACACACACACACACACACACACACACACACACACACACTGAGGAGTGAAAACATCATCGTCTTTGTTCGTCTCACTTTGTGCCACATGTACACTTTGTTAAGGTAGGAGGGATCCCTGCCTGGCTGTGTTGGCCTTTAAATGTTTGATGTGTGGAGACGTCCTGAGCGCTTTCTCCTGCTGTTCTTCTCAGCATCTGCACCGGCTGTCAGCTCATGTTAGAAATGGGCTGTTAGAGAGGAAGACTGTACAATCTGTCTTCATGCATGCACACTTACTGTACACACACACACACACACACACGAAAGTACACACATAGAAATATGCAGGAGCTGAAGTGTATCTGTGCATGCAAACATGGAAGTAGCTGAAATCGACGTGCAGCTCGGCATCACAAACATCCAGACTGTGATGTTTGATTACATAAAGCGTGTGTTGTGTGCACAGGGCTCAGTGTTGACCTGTGCTGTGTGTATTGTTTCAGCTCTGACACAGTCGACATCCTGACACCGCAAAGAAGACACGTAAAAGCAAACTGGGCACTTAAGCCTGAACACTGAGGGTCTCCACTATTTTTCAGGCATCTTTCTGCCTTGTTATTACAGACAGTAGAGAGATGACAGGAAACAAGGGGGGGATAGAGGTGTAACGAGGGTCGGCCTGACTGTACAACCAGACTTCAGAGCAGCTTCTCCCCTCCGGCTGTGAGACTGTTTAATTCATCCTCAGCACTCCACCATGTAAAATAGGTTGTTTTATTCAGCCAATCTACTGTATATACATTTAACACTGATTTTCTGAGAAGCAAAGGGCAGTAATAATAAATAAACGTAGTTTGTATTTTGTGCATTGACTTGAGCCAGGGATGTAGCTGATCATGGTTTGCATCTTAACCACTAAGCTATAGGGGCACCCTGGTTCGCTACACATGATGAACAGTAAGAGCTGTGCTCATTAGAAGATGAGGTACAGACCACAGTGCACAGAGGCAGAGTGTAGAGTAGGTTTATGTAGCTATCACTTTAATGATAAGTCAAGCCAATTTTGGCAAGGAGGCAGAGAGGAAGAACACAGGTAAGAACCCAACAATCAACATGGGTTAGATTCATCTGCTTCTGTCATTTTTATTTTCTGAGCTGCAACGGTTAGTCAATGATTCGCCAACTATTTTGATAACTGATTCATCGTTTCTGACATTTTTTAAGCAAAAATGTCAACTGTTTGCTTGTTCCAGCCACTCAAATGTATGGGTTTGCGGTTTTTCTTTTTTGATAATAAATGAAGAGTCTTTGGAGTATTTCCTCTATAACTGTACGGGCGTGGTGGGCCACCAGTCCAATGAGAATCCTCCCAAAACCTTTTTTTTAAAGTGCCAAACATAACATCAACTTTCCAACATTTGGGAAATCAATCATTTGCATTTGATCTGCCTGTTAGGCACCATGTGATCATGGTTTGTAAAGGTTACACAGTTTATATTTATGCATTAAATGCAGCTTATCAAGTCATCCTCTCCTCGTGATCACTTTGTTTAGACACAAGAAGGAATTTAAAGACATCAGTTTGGGCTCTGGGAAACTGTGATGAGAGCTTCTCACTTTTTTTTGGCATTTTATACATAAAATAATCACCATATTAATCAGTAATGAAAATAATTGTTAGTCATAGCTGTATTAGTTCCTCAACATCAGCTTGATTGCTGTAGCTAGCCAGCTAATATCTACATTTAGCCTGGTATTGCCCTGTTGCCTTCATTTTATATTTCCATGGTGTGTTATCAACAGGCGCAGACCAAAGTGCCTCCGGAGGCATTAGATACACCTGCAACCAATCAGAGCAATTAAACCTTTGACTTAGCATTGAGTAACACATAAGCAGTCAAAACTATCAATACTTCAATAGTTTTTCAGTACCAAGTGTTTCAAACAATACAATATTTGTTAATTAGTATCAAAAGTGGGGGTGGTGCTTGGTCTGTTTTTGGGGAAAAATTGTGGCAAACTTTCTCAAATTACAGCTAAACAGTAAATTTAAATGTCTGAAAACAGTTGAGGAGACAAATAGGCAATGCAGAAACAGAATCTTGATTAATGTTTGATCTGCACTGCCTGGTTTGATAGTTTTATCTGAGTTTTGTGAGCTTGAGATGTTGCGCGTGGAACATGTGACTTTACACATCTGGACCGGTGGTGCTCCTCTGTCAGTCTTTTTATCAAACAGTTGTGATTGGCCTGACAAGAGCCAGGGCTCCTTAAAAATACTGGAAATTACTTTTGGTTTAGAACTCACAATGGTTGTTGAGCTGTCCTCATGGGATTTTTGGCTCTCTTCATACTCAGCCGGGTGCTTCTGCTCGAGTTGGTGAAATTAGTTTGACGTATTGCCCCCTTTGTCTCCTACAGTCCTCTTGCACTTATTCCATATTACTGTGATTTGTTGCACATCTGATCCTTCCACACTACTGAAGTTGCAATTATCATGATATGAATTTGTAACATTGGCATTTTCGTGATAAGGATGTGTCTGGTTTCTGATATACGCTATTTTTAAATTAAAAGGTAACATCTTTTGCACATTGTGATGATGTAACTGATGTTTTCTCATCTTGCCATCAGTGCTTGGACCTAATGCACACTTCTAAACATACTCAATGCCACATTAGTGGTGCACTCCTCCGCATTACATCCAACAGTTCCTCTGGTATCTCAGACAATAAATCATTAGGCTGTATGCAGAGTAATAGCAAAATTAGATTCCTCTGAGTGTCTGAGTGAGCCGTCTCTGATCTCTGAGGAGCCCCGCTGCTCTCCTCCACTACTCCCTCTTCACTGATGTGCTGCCTCCAGAATATATTCTCTGTAGTTGTGTACCCTAACTGATGTTTAATTATTCCGACACGGTGATTTGGCTGTGGCTCATAAAATATTGAAACAGAGGCGGCCCAGGAGGCACACTGAAAGACACCGGCATTACTTTATCCTTAAATACGACTCTGAGTGGAGCGTCATGGGCTCCGTCTGTGACCGACATCAAAGCAAGTCAACACAGACACACAACCAGCACATAAGTTGTCTAATGATATTTTTGCTTAAATAAAAATATGATTTCCTTTTACCAGTCCTCACAGGAAAACATTTTTCATGTTTGGTTTGGGAATCTGTTCGTTGACCTCCTGCTGCTTAAGACATCTTCTGTGAGCCATGCCTGAAACCAGTATGCTTGCTTACTATTGAAAAGCGATTATACTAGATCAGCATTGTGATTACAGGTACCAACCGGGCACTGCCTGCTAATCTGAGGTCTTAATACTGAGACAGGCAAATCTCAGGGCAGCTACCAGGGCTACTTTAAGTCCACTGCCCCATTTCCTGATTGTTTTGTAATCAGTGTTCCCATACAAATAGACACTTGTTGAGTTTGGTCTTCTCTGTATGTTCCTTCCATGTATGTTTGTCTTGAGAGTCAATATCTGCTCCGTTAATAAGTTAAATCAGGACAAATCATCTTTTTTGTACTGACAGGGTGGTGAATTGTGACACTGGTCCACAACAGCCTTGGTATCTGGCTCTAGCGCAAGACAAAATTACACCAAATCAAATCCAGCGTGAATGTAAATCATCCTTTAGATTGTCCATGAAGTGGTGTTTTTCGGTTGCTTAAACACTTAAGTGATCAGTGGACATAATGGTGGATCCCCTGCTGATGGATGCGAGGATATCTGAGCCCCTCGTGTGACCACGTGCTGAGAGGATAAAACCACAAACATCATTGTTTTGTAGAGAGGAGCTTTAGCACCGTGGCATCCCGATCGATCAGTGCAGTGTGTGTGCGTGCATCTGTTTGATTATGTGGCTCTTAATTTTGCTTACGGTCACTTTAAAGTACTTTAGTACAATATCCAGTTAAAGCTATGTTTTTTTGTGATTTTTAAGGTTTTGTGATAAACTGAAGGATTGCAAACTCCTGTCCAGTCCTTATATTTCTTAGGGCTCTGTTACACTTGTTATCTGAAACGTTAAACATTAAAGATGATCTAATAGTGGATTTGTTCACAAAAGTAAAGTAAATTTGTGTGGTGCTTTTGCAGTTCAACTTGGGAGGACTTTAAAATGAAAAATGTGTGCCACATACTAAATGCGAACTCCAAATGAAACTTCTGACAAATCATCAACCATCTGAAGCTGCGGTCAGTAACCTTTACTATCAAAAGAGCCACTATTAAGGGATTTTTCTGTTTGTATATTTGACATCCATAGCTAGCCCAGGACGACTCACTTTATTCCTGCAACAATAAGTGGAAATTAAAAATAGCAAATGTTATTTAGTTTCAGCTTTTAATTTTTGAGGATTTTCTGATTTTGGCCAAATATTCTCTGGTTCAAGATTCTCAACTGTGAGAACTTGCTGCCTCTTTCTGTTTTATAACAGTGTAAACGGTATATGTTTGGTTTTTGGACCGTCGGTTGGACAAAATAAGACATGTCTGAATATGTTACCTGACAGTTTTCTGGCATTTAATTAACCACATGATTAGTAATCAGCAGATGTATCAATAATGAAATTGACTGTTCGTCGCAGTCTTAAAAGCGGTGCTGGTTCCAGCCTCTCTGATGTGAGGATTTGCTGTTTTTGGGTTCTCCTCCGGTTTCCAGAGTCCTGAGGCATTTTTGATTTATTGATAAGGAAAGTATTTGTTAGTTGCAGCCCTAATCAAGTCTCTAGGTTATGCCCACTGAAACAACAAAAAAACACTAGCCAGAACAAATATGTCCAATAAGTAATTAATCTGAGCTGCCATTAATATGATGAAAGGGCTTTTTTTTCCACACTGGATGGATTGTCAATGGATTTTCCAGAAAATGTAGCCATCATATTATGACTGAAAATTGCATTTCTTCAGAGTTTTTTCTGCTGCAGAACTTGCAATTTGTCACTTCATCACCAAACTTCCTGTACTGAGTATTATATGAGGATGCAGGTATGAATTTTGCTATACCTCTTCCTGGTGTGACTAAACACTTAGTACAATCCCTGAAAAGTTTTTCTTAGTCTATCTGATGTTTTCATGTATAAATATGTTTCTGCATACTGATGTGAATCACAGTGTGTTGTTGCAGCTAAAGCAAAAGTAAAACACGTGTCTTAAAAGGCTTTCATGCACGAAGTGTCCTTTATGACTCAGAGTGTTTTTACATCCTCTTCTGACGCTGTGCTGTATTTGCAGCTCATTACATGTTTCTGTGTTAAAGCCCAAAATCTCGTGCAGTCTGTGCCTTTAGAAACAGACCCACCAATCCGAGCCAGCGAAGCGTTGTGAACAGGAAGTGAGCTCATAGAGTTTGTGGCCTGCACTCTGTGTTCAGGAAGGCCGAGGGGAGTATTGTGAAGGTTTTTTCCTCACATTGTTGTGGAGAGAACGGCGAGCCTCCCTGGTTCAATCTGAAATCAGCACATGGTTACTCACAGATGAAATTAAAAGTCCTGGTCATAGTTTATAGAAAGAGTGACATGATTTCCCCTCTAAAGCATTGCTCTCCAGCTATTCTTCCTGCAGCCTATAGTGAATAGATTGAGGCCTCTAAAATGTCTATGAAGAGTCATGCTTTCATTCTGCTCTCCTCCTGATGAACAAAATGCCTCTTAGATTAGACGAACACAGCTGTTGAACTTCAAAGGCAAAATATTGTTGAAATAGTCTCCCTGTGTGCGTGCGTGTGTGTGCATGTGTGTGTGTGTGTGCATGCTTGTACGCTTTTTGAAGGCTGTTTTTATGAATTCTCCCTCTGCTGTTTGAGATGGGGGCCTTTAATGTCTGCCCTGCTCTGTCTTCTGTCTCTGTCTGCGCTCTGCTCTCATTCGTCGGTCCGCACTCTCTGGTGCTTGGCTGTGCCTGGTCGTGCCAAGGCTGCAGTTGAAGCTGTTAGTGCGTGTGTGTGTGTGTGTATGTATGTGTGTCTACATTTTGTGGTTTGTGCCCTTGGTGTCGTTCTTTCTCTATGGGCCTTGTGTTTGTATGAGTGAGGGCATAGATGTGTCTGCAAGTGTCATTTTTTGGTTCACTGTGCTTGAAAACCCTCAATACACACCCACATTCCTGCTCACACACACACACACACACACACACCACGCTCTGTTAACCACTAATGTTTTGCCCATTAAGGTTTTATAAACTGGTGCAAGAACCGATGCTCTTCAGCTCTGATTTCTTAAGTGCTCGATTCCTTCAAAGTGTAAACAGCTGTGTCTGTTTAAATACTGATGAAGTTTGTCTGAGAGCTTAGGAATCCTCAAAATGTTTAAACGTCTAGACATGATGCTGCTGGTGATCCCCTGCATGAGTCTTAACTGATCAACACCAGCCGCAGCACTCACTTAAAAAAAAAAAAAAAAAGTCTGTGGCCTTCGATTGCACTGATGCAAATTATTATTATTATTATTTATTTGTTTTTTTTTTTAATGGAGTATGTGGAAAGGATTTCTGAGGGCTTTTTTGTTATTTTGTCATGAACCTCTGCAATAACTTAAATAAAAAAGAAAATCTGGTATATTCGGGCCTGGGCCATGTTTATCTGTGATTCTGTTTGATATAAATCCAAATTTGGATTAAAATGACCTCCTGGTAGAATAGAAAACAATCCTGGATCCCAACATCAATCGGGAACCAATGATTTTATTTCACCTTTTGTGTTGTTATCATTATTTACTTAAACATAAAATATGTCGCATTTCTGCATTAAAATGTGTAAGAAAATAGACATATTTAAATATATGTCTTACTTTCCACTTATTTCCTACACCAATCTGTGGTACGTTTCTGTCCTCAAAGTGGAGGTCCTACAAAATATTATCAGTGCATGTTTAGACATTTATATGGAAACTTGACTAGAAGTGTGTACCAGAGTTTGGCGATGTCTACCAAATTGGCATATGACGATTTTTTTAAGCACCACATGTCTTTAACTTACTTGTGTTTAAAAAGAAAATAAACCCAACATGAAGACAGTGCAGTGATCAGCAGCAGCTTCTTTCATTTTCTCTCCCACGTTTCAAAAATCAAACTCTATGGCAACTCTTAGAGGACACGCTACCTCATATACAGAAGGTTTTTAAATCACAATATTACAATGGCAGAGGGCTCAGTGGTTGATGACTGTCAGCTATCACAATTGACCACTTCCCCTGTCCTGCTTGAAAGACATTGCATGGTTATTCTGTGCTTGGTGAAGAGTTTTCTTTCAAACAGTGCTATCATGACATACTGACTTGAATTTTTTCCGTTGTAAGTACGGATTGGATTCTGCTTACGCACTAACCACACCACAATTTAGCAGGAACTAATCTCTGACCGCGTTCAGGTGTACAGTTTCTCAGTCCCCGCATGAGATTGGAAATAAGTGTTCATGTTTTAGGCAGACTGTCCCAGACTCAAACTAAATTGGCAGTGTGAAAGAATCCTGAAGTTAAAACTGCTTTAGAAATTCATTAACTCGAAGTGAGTGTTTGTTTATCAGTATATTTGTTGCATGAGTACCACTTTTTTTTTTTTTACGTGAACTGATCCTCAAGTGACACGTAATCTCACTCAGCTTACACTTACTGAGAAACTGTCCAGCAGGAGGAACAGATTGTGAAGATCAACTGTTCTCTTATCTGTTTTGTCTGTCTGTGCTTTTCTGAATCTAACAAATCCAGTCAGATTTTAGTTTTGTCTCGTAGTGAAATGATAAATCAGCATGTATAACTCTTATTCTGGCCCTGCCTGCAGTTACTGGGACAGTGCAGGCTCACTGTGCTCCCATCTTGGTTTAGTAGTGGATTAGAAATGACACTTACTGCAGGCTGGCTGAGTCTAAGCCTTGTTTACTCTGGCTGGGTCTTAGCCGGGGACTGAAGCCATCATTAGGGAGCAAAATGACTCAACAGTGGGTCAGAGCTCCAGACAGGGAGAGCAAGAGAGAAGCGAAAGAAGAAAAAAAAAGGAGTTGGAAGAACAGTTCAGAAAAGAAAGAGACACATAAAACAGAGGATATTCCCAAATTGGCCTGGAGATAGAGTGAACCGGATGACTGCAGCAGCAGGGGGGTAGTTAGAACCTGGAGGCCAGGGCGTGCTGTGGTCAAACCCTTTTATAAATAAACAGACAGATTGGTCTAAAATAAACATGAATCGCTCATGTCAGTGTGGAGCAGATGGACGAATAACCCCACCCAGAGCCAGGACAGGACAGCAGGCACTAAACACGCTGCTGCTGTTGTGCAGAGATTGAGATTGTTGGCCAGATTTTTCCTGCACAGGTCGAGGCCTTTTGTAAAGCCGTGTACACAAGAAAATCTGTAAAAAACAAGCGGTTCAGACATTTATCCAATTCGGAATTGACTCGCAGTAAAGGGATCGGTGTGGTATTGGGGACCCCGACCTGAGGCTTTGGATCTGTGCTTTTGAAAGCTTTAAACCTGGTCGTCTCGCTTCCTCTTCAAATCTGCACGTTGTTCGTTCTGCTGATGTAACAGAAAGCAATAGACTCATGGTGGGCAGGTGAAATAAAAGACGTCCATTTTTTTAAAAAAAAAAGCATCTCACGGAATAAAAGGAGCCATCATGCAGTACCGGAGATGCCAAGTAAATGGAGACTCCAGACCACAGAAGAATAATTAGACTATTTTTTGGACATGGCAGGACATGAATCTTTGCCGCACAGTGGCTGCTGGTGAGAAGAGGTGAATAATATTCCTTCAAAGTTTGCCTAATGGACTGTAAGACAGGAATACAGATGACTGAGTCTAGATGAGAAGACTTAAGCTGCTTACACACAGGGAACCTGTAACTGTTCTCTTTAAAGCATCTGGGAAAATTAGAAGTTCGCAATAGTTCAAGAGTTCACACATAGGTTCTCCACTGAAAAAGTCTCTTTGACCACATGATGCCTCTGTGTTACATAGATTGTGCAATATCAGTGCAAGAGATGGTATTTGGCTCCTGAGACAAGGTAATGCAAGATATTAAAGGTACCCTGTGAAGTTTTTGACCTGTAATCACTCTATGAAGCCATGTTTTTTAAGTGCATCCTGTTTTTTTTTTGTATTATGTACATGTGTGACCACATGGGGTGATGTGATTCACATTCCTGCCACTGGTTTCATGCTGTTACAGATGGGATGTTCTTTGCGACGTATTTCCTTGTTGATTAAATTTTCAGACTCAGTATACTTCATGAACTTTAGAAACCCATGCCTTCAGCAAAGCTGAGTGTAAGCATATCCTGTGAACTCATTGCTGTGATGAACTGCATTATCTTTTCCTCTGTGGGTAAACAATGTCATAATAGTATGCAGAGTGTGGTTAAAGTTGGCAGTGCTAGCACCAGCAGCCTGCTCTCCTTGCTGGTTAACGTCCACATTCCTGTGCTGCATGTGGTTGCACGTTGCTGCTGTCAAGCGACACAGCTGATCTGTCTAGATAAAAATGCTGCCAGATTTTGACCTGACCTTGTAAGATGTCATCTGTCCCACTTGCCACCTTGCTGATTTACAACACTGGGGCTACGACTAGCCGTTATAGACTGTGTGGCGTTATAAATCTGTCCACCAGTAGAGATTTGACAATATGGTTTCCATCAAGGGAGTTATAGTTGTGAATCCAGCTGCTTTGCGAGGGTTGCTGCGTACCATCCTAGACACACTGGTGTTGCACTGTTGTACTGTACTGGTCTTGTACAATAATAAGATATTAATTATTAATTTAACCAAGTAGTATTTATGCTGTGGACTAGCGAGGGTGGCATTATTCAATCGTTTAGTCGACTAATTGCACACACATCTGTCACAGACAGTGATCGAAGTGGTGTAACAACATACCAGCAAAGGAAATGAAGGAGACTTCAAGCCAGTGAATGTGGATGTAAACAATGCACTGTTTACAAATGTTTTACAAAGAAGGAAATGTATTTAGAGTCATAATGATTAGTCTATTAATTGATTGCTGGATTAGCTGAAAAGTAATTGTCAGCTATTTTGATAATTGATCAGTCATTTGTCATTCTTCATTCTCTTGGTCCAGCTTCTCAAATTTGTATATCCTCTTGTTTTCTTAGTCTTCTATGACAGTAAACAGAATATCTTTGGGTTTTGCATGGTTGGATGGACAAAACAAGACATTTGCAAACATCACGTTGGCCTTTTGAGAAATTGTGATCACCATTTATCATCATTTTCAGGACCAAACAATTAGGCCTAATCGTGAAACTGATCGATAGACAAATCAATATTGAAAATAATTGTGACAGTCCAAATGAAGTTAGTGTTTTAATTTGACATAAAGCACACACGCAATTCATTTTGGTGAGAGACACTGAATGTGAACAACTTTTGCTTGTTTACAAGAAGACTCCTCAGGGTACCTTTTTAATCTCCTTCCTTTCACTTTTCGCATGCTCTGCCTTTGAATGTTGCTGCTTTGCTCTCACAGGAGCTGTGGAAGAAGATTTCTGTTAATCCTCCCAGTTCTTCAACTTAAAAACTGCTACAGTGCTTTACAAAAAAAATGCATCTCCTATTTCCACATGAAGCAAACATGGAAATAAATCACTTACAGGTGAAAGGTTAAAATGGGAACTGAGAATCAGGAGGAGGTCGCAACACTTGACGGGATTGTGTCTAGAAATGGCAACACTAACCGTGACGATTATTATCTGTTTGGCCATCTTTGGTTTGCGAGTCCATTTTATTTGCTGTCTTGCTTTTTTCCTCTCTTTGTGATAAACTTTAATCCCCAGAGTTTATTGTACTGATTCTGACCTCATGTCCTACTTAAAGTATATCGGCTTTTTCTACATTGCGTTATAAAATACAAGCATCTCTGAAAACACAAGTTGATTCCATTGTAAAAGCCTCTGTAGCAGATCAGGCTTTCCCTACTAGAAACCTCCGTCTACACAAGCAAAGATAAACAAGAAGCTTACGAGGTGTACAGTAAGAGTGCTTTAAATCCTTCAGTTTACACACTGTTTGCTGGGTAATCTGAGGCTTCAGCCTCACTCTGACCTGCTGTGGACTCTGTGGTGGCCTTGTGCAGGGATGGAAAATGTCTGTTTGTGTGGATCAGTTGACATAGTTGTGCGTATCTGCTACAAATAGAAGATTTAGTGGTAAAATGATTATTCGGTTAATTTATGATTATATTAAACAAAGGAAAATCTTAAAGTGATAGTCTGGATTATTTGAAGGTGGGTTGTATGAGGTTCTTATCCGTAGTCATTGTATTACCGACAGTAAATAGTGGTTAGCAAAGTTGGTGTTAGCCCACTTTGGAATTGGCCAGGAGTGCAAGAGTGAAAGCTCCCCTTGCCCCGGTCTAAGAGAGTGCTTGGCCTGGGGCAAACGGCTCCCTTGGCCTGGGGCTAAGTGCAGTGTGAAAAGCCCTTAAATATAACATACACTTAAACTGATATTGATTTTCTAATGTGGGCCATTTTTAGGTGGCAAAAATATGTTTTGCTGCTCCACAACAGTACTTAGCTTCCCACACCAGTACTCCTGCTGCTTCCTCAAACAGGGGGCGTCCCGACCTCCGTCTACTGTAGGTAGTGCACTGACTTTATAAGTAACACATATAACAACACATTGTACAGAGGGAAAAGGTATGTCATTGGACCTTGATTGTTGTTGTCAGAACCTGTAAAAAAAATCTGTTTGTTGCAGCGTTTTGTTATCAGTGTTTGTGCTTTTCTTGCGTGGCCTTTGGGTGTGTATTTTCAGTTTATCTGCCATTTATTTACATCCTTTTCTTTCCTTCCTCCCATCATTTCTATCCTGGGCAAGATGGACGATTGTAAGATGAAAATGAATCAGTTTGAAGCAAGAATTGGAAAAAAAAAATTACCCTCTGAATCCACTATGAATGCGGGACCTAACCTAGAGCATATAAAGTGTTTTTGTTGTTGTTTTCTTCTTTTTCCACATTGCATGTCTTCATTTTTATTCACAGAGCACCAAGGACAGAGCAGAGATATTTCTCATTTCTCAGCATGTCTCGCTGTTTGAGGCACAGCAGGTTGTCTTTTAGTTTGTCTGGTCATGTAGATTTAAAGATTGTATTCTTGTTTGATCAAATTTTTTTTATATTATATTCTAATCTACTCATTAATCTCCTTTTTTTGAATTTGTCCCTTTAAAACACTGTTTTGCTCCTCCATGTTTCAGCTGCCACGTGACCATAAGGTCCCCTAACTGAAGGTGTCAGATAATTTCCGCAGGTGTATTTGTGCAATATCGGATGCCTGCTTAAGTAATGATTGGTGACACCTGCATGTGCCCTTGAACAGCGCTGTCAGACATTCAGAGGTGTTGTAGGATTGATGAAAATAGAATTTCTAAATAACCTGGCTTGTTTTGGATTTTTCAGTTGTTAGGATGAAGTATATTCAAGATTATTTTTCTGTAGCTCCCCCCTCTGCTCGCTGGAAACAACAAGATGGAGAAGCAGGAGAAAAAACAGAAACTTCACATAGACTTTTTTTATGGAAACAAGCTGCAACAAGCAAAGAGGAAACCTGTATTGACGTCAAACAAGTAACAGATTTTGTTTGCTGTTGTGTCATAACAGCAGACTCTCTAAATAATTAAGCAGCAATATAGGAATAAGCCTATGAGAAGAATGTAAAAACACAGACTGATAGTTGGAGATGGTATTCTGCCCCAGAAATGTGAGAAAATGAACTATATTTGGAAAAACAAGTGCTTAAATGAAATAAAAGGTCTACTGGAAGCCTCTGGGAATTTGGCTTGAAATAAAAATACATATATGAGTGTTGAGTGTCTGATTAAACATCCACAAAAAACTGAGTGAAAATAAATGTTCATAACTGCTAGAAAAACTAGTTAGAAAAAAAATCACGTTTTGATTGACCTCTCCCTCAGGAGTAATGGCAAGAAAGCTAAGCAAATACTGATATGAACAGGGTCGGCAGCAAGATGTATTTTAGTTACCTAGAAAAATCTGTATATATTGACCTTCAGAAAGCCCTTTCTAATGCAGGATGGATGTTTGTTCTCTTCAAACATCTTTGACTAAAACACTAATTGTACCTCAGAACACAGAAGTTGCCGAACTACTGCTGCCATGATCAGTTAGCTGGTGTTATTGTGTGACTTTGATTTTTTATTTATTTTTTTTTACCAAATTAACGTTAACT
The DNA here is from genome assembly GCF_056507025.1 of Lutjanus erythropterus. Lineage (NCBI taxonomy): Eukaryota > Metazoa > Chordata > Actinopteri > Lutjaniformes > Lutjanidae > Lutjanus > Lutjanus erythropterus. The sequence goes on along the minus strand of NC_139318.1, from coordinate 32,451,010 downwards.
TGCTTTTGATCGAGGCAGCAGTAGACCTGCAGCTCCCATGTTCTGAGAGGCAAAATGACTGTTCTTGTCAAAGTAGTCTGGAGCGCCACCTCCCCATTATTGAGTTGCTCAGGTCAAGGAGGCAGATTAAGCGGGACCAGAATAGTTTGTTTCATCTGTTGCAGGGGCTGACGTGGATTGTTTTATGATTGGTTTGTGAAATTAATTTGCAGAATTTTTGTAATAAATGTCAACACATAAGCCCATCCGACTCAAACCTAGTGTCAGAAATTAGTTTTAGTCCAAATATTGTAATTTATATTCTTGTACATTTTCCTAACACTTCTTAGATGCTTACTAATTTGAATATAAGACACTAAATTAGGTTTTGTGGATTTATATTAGAAACTACTTCACTGTCTTACACCAGCCACTGTCTCAAACTTATCACTCAAAGGTCCACATTAGGGCTTGGCATTATATCGATATCATGCTATAAGACGAGACATTGTCTTAGTTTTTGGATGACATATAGTGATATGGTATAAGTGTTGTCTTTTCTTTGTTTTGGAAGGCTGCATTACAGTTAAGTGTAATTTTCTGAACTTACCAAAGTGTTCTAGCTGTTCTATTGTTTGCAGACATGGCTCAGACAGTTAGTTCATATTTATTTCAGACTCAGAGATATTCTTGCTGTTGACATTTTGTAGAGAGAAAGACTTTTCAAGAGAAAACAAATACATTCGTAACATATTGAATTCATAACATGAGGTACGGGCTCGACTTCTGGTCTGGATGTGGACCAATGTCCGGAGTTCTGGTTTAGTCCAGCTTGGCTAAACACTGGATTGATGACAGCACAATGCTGAATGTTCAGTGCTGACCTGGCTGTGTCAGGCAGGACAAAGTACAGCCATGAATTAGGTTAACACGAATTATAATGTGGATTTTGCATGACTGCAGGCCAGCAGTGTTGTGTGCAGCAGTGATTAATATGTTGGTCACTCACGTCCATGTTGGTCAGTAGGCCCTGCAGGATCACTCTGGCAGAGAAATATTACTGCAAGATTTGCTGGCTTAGTATTTACAAGCATCAAGTAAACGGCTTATGTGGACATAAGCTAATGTAACTTGGGTGATTATGAGCTGAGTTGAGCTTATAGCACCATGTTTTTCACTGTGGAATATTGAATTACTTTTTGGCCACCTAAAAAGTGCTTCTTGGCTCAGATCTGGATGCAGCTGGACAGCGGTAACATCCCGCAGCACACCAACACCTTGCTTTTGTCGATTCACAGCCTGCTGTCTACCACTGCCCTGGTTCATTACGACAGGGGAGACAATGACCCAGAATCAAGTTGACCTGAGCGCTTTAAATCAAGGCTCCACCGGAGGAAATAAATTCTCTCCCCACCAGCACGCCCAGCGCCAACTAGGACAAGTAATCCAGACAGAATAAAAACGTCCTCTTAGAGGACGCCAAGGGAGAGAGGGATGGAGGAGTGAAGACCTGATAGGCTAAGAAAGAAAGAAAGAAGGAGGGAGATGAGCTGGATTATTGACCGGGTGGATGGAGCTAGAGATGCGGTGCTCTGCTGCAACCGCAACATGCCTTCTGACATGAGATAAGTTATCTCACGAGATACAGATCTGAGCCATCCAGTGGAAAGTTGTTACTTGGGGTCAGGATACAACACGGTTTTTGGCTGTCTTAAAGGGACCCCTAGATTTGCAAGATCTGTAAAACTCTCACAGGATTTGTACATGACTGACACATCCAGCGTCTCTTATTGCACTCCAGCATATAAAATAGTTTATTTTTATGACCAATTTATTCATTTATTTATATAATTTGTCTTATTTTAGCAGCATAAAAGGACTACAACTAGCATTTTGTTATACAACCCTGTGTTATAAAATGATAAATAAATGAATCTTGTATTATGTAACATTCAGTCATCCATTTATACAGTCTTTGTTTTGTGAGCAGCACAAAGGGGCTCCAACTAGCATCTCGCTATAAAACGCTGTGTTGTAAAATGATGAGTAAATGAACCTTGTACCTCATAAAACAGCCAAGAAACCTATAACAACATGATTTGTCATTTTAGGACTTACCTGAAAATGTCTACAATAGTGAGGTGCACTGATTTATGTCAAAAATGTTGTCCTTTTTTGTCTGGTATTCCTTTTAGCCTATTATAGTCTAAGAAGATGTAAGGTTTTGGGCGTCCAAATGGAAAATATTTTAATGTAATTTATTTTTACAGAATCCTGTTCTTAAATCTGAGCACAGATTCTTTGCTTGGTTTGTCCTAATAATAATATGTAATATTCTAATATTTACGGCTAGATATCAAACCCTAATACTGTTGAGTGTTGTAAACTGTGAGGGAAAAAAAAAATCACAGTTACCTTTTCACATCAGTAGTCTTGTTTATTTATTCTTTGAACAGATAGTTCCTGAACTGTACCATCATTTTGCCAACAGTTAGTATCATTATTTTCAGATACAGTGACCTAGAGCGGCATCTGTCAGTTCATTTTTGGTTGCACACGGCCGTTATCAACAGGTGCAGAACAAAATGCCTCTGATGGTTGGACAGACCTACAACCGATCAGAGTGACAAGACGTGTAGCGTAGTGCTGAGGGACACAGATCAGTTGGGGTGATTTGTGGTCCTTTTTCAAGCAGGAAAAAATGACTGCCTGGTCACAGAAATACAACTAAAAGTACAATAAAATATGTATCTGAAAATTTTGAGCTAAGAAATAGGAAATGTAGTGACAAAATCTTGATTCGTATTTGGTCGTCACTGCCTCGATTGACAGTTTTTTCTGAGTTTGGTGAGCCTGGTGTGTTGCTCCTCCCAACCCACCCAGTATTAAATGAACGTTTGTGCGATCCTGGTGGTGGAAATCATTGTGAATGATTGGTGGCCGGGCTTATCTGCCAGAGCAAAGAAAAAATGAGCTCATAGATTTGTCTGGTTCTCAGGCAAACAGTGACCCTTAGGATGGAAAAAAAATGTGCTTTTTTTTTTTTTTTTTGGTTGACCAAACACTTCACAATCATAATTTCACAAAATATAATGTCATGGCAGACATAAAACTTGAAACTATTTTTCTAATGAAAGTACAGAAAAAGTCTAAGAGTGAACCATCAAACTCAAAACATCACCAGTTTCAGGCTGTTTATTTGGGCATTTGCACAGATTAAACTAATATTTATCTTGAGTAGTGCTGAGTGGCAGATTTTGTTATCATTGGACAGTGTCAGGCTGGCTGTTCCCAACTATTTTCAGTGTTCGTGCTAAGCTAAGCAGCTGCTTATTATTATAAAAACATGATCAATAGTGTCAGTCTGTTGCTCTTAACTCTTGGTAAAAAAACAAAAAAAGTTTCACAAAACATAGAACTGTTCATTTAACACTAGAGGAAAAAAAATATGCTTGTATTAGTCAAAGTAACGTGTTTAAAAAAGAGCTGTATTGGTATTGGGTTTGCATCACTACTGGCGCAGAGATATTTCAGATGATACACAGGCCTCTTGATATAAAATGAGTTGTAATTAAGTGTTTGAGTCATTAAAGCTCAAAGTCTGAGCCATTTGTTGAGTTCCAGCTTCTGGTTCAGCGCAGCCAAGGATCATCAAGAAGCCACCTGTTGCCTCGTTTGACTCAAAACACGCATTAAGGCATCTTCTTTAAAGATTTGAGTCTTTGACCAAATGTCTGTGTGTGTGTTTCTCTGTGTGTGTGTGTGTGTGTATTCTTCGAGGAGCTCTATGGCTCACTGAAGCCTGTTCTGTTTTCTGTTTATCTGTTTACATACAGCAGCAGCTGCTACTCTGTTTTCTCTTTCCACTCCTCTGCTCTCCTCTGCCACCGAATAAGGAGCTTTTTGTTGAAAAAGAAAACTGTTGCTGAGGGAACTGAGACAGATGTCTGTAAAATAATAAAACATACACTGACAAATCGGTTCATAACCATCCGAGACTAAATTAATTGAGAAAATCAAATGAAAACCACATCTCTAAAAAAAAATCTCAACATTTCAAAGATGTCACATTCAAATAAAATCTGTACCCTATTGTGTTATAATGAAGTATATATTTTTGCAAAATCTGTTTTTTTCTTACATGTTTATTTCCATTTTCATGACTGAATTGAAGAAAAACATGGTTTGAAACCAAACGGCAACCTCTGTGGCTGAAAAATAAAGCCACCGCAGAAGTGCCCAAAACAGCTGTTACTCAAATGGCTGATTGAGGCTGACTCTGAAAAGAGCAAGTCAATCTCCATAAACTCACATATTAAAATACAGTTTCACAGCAGAAATCAACATGTTCACAGCCTGCTAAAAAAAAAAAAACGGTTTTGGTCTTTATAGCTAATTTCACTGTTCACAGCAAAGAGTGCTGAACTTTTACAAAACTCAGTATTAAGTTAAGCAGGGTTTCTGTGGATCCTTAGAAAGTTTAAATTCCAATAATACCAAAGTTTAGGTTTTTTAAAGTGTCTGGAATATGATTTTTACAGGTCCAAAAACTTGATTTGATTATGAAGTTAACATTAGTCATAAAGCTGCATTCACTTTTAAATGTGTTCTTGGGAAAAAACTTATCTTGATCACACTTTAACAACGAAACCAACATGGAACCAGTAACCACTTTTGTTATTAGTCTTGTGTGCACGTGTTCAGTTGAATGTTGTTATTTTAGGACTCTCATTTTTGCTCATATCCTTTGTATTTTTTTGTTGCCAGTAAGAAACTGAAGTCTTAAATTGCTTTCATAATGGTCTTAAAAAGGTCTCAAAAAGTCATAAATGAACCTCGCTGAAACCTGCAGAAACCCTCTTAAGGCTTTAAGTTATTCATACTGAAGGGCGTCTCTGCTTTGAGTGATAGGTGGCTAGCTGCTGTGTAGCAGCCTAATTTGGCCCCCTGCGCTGCGCTCACACCCCACCTCTCCACATTTTTGGATTATCCAGGAATTAGCCGAGTCAGATGCTGCCAAGATGGCGACAGCCAGAGCCATCGCACTGAGCGCATCACAGTGGCTCTCCAGAAACCTTTGGGTGACGTCATGGAGACTACGCCCATACCTTATACAGTTTTAAACTACAGAACACGAGGGAATAATGACTGAAAACCATCTAGACGATTAGTTAAAGCAAAGCAACATAATACCTGATTAAAAGATTAACATATAGAATACATAATTAAGGAAAAAGGGTACAGATATAGCATTAAAACATTATGTAACATTTTTACATTACATTAGAGGACAGGGGAATTTGCAATACAGGAGTCTGATCACATAATTCAGAAGACATTACATGAGATGAGAATTAAACCGAATAAAATAAAATCAGAGTCTAATGGACTTTAGGGGAGTGCAGCAGTACTCCTGCTCTATGCAGGGTGGGTGTACAGTGATTACCACTGCTAAAGGTATAGTGTGTCTGTGTGTGTCTGCCTTCCTGGCTCTCCAAACACAGACCTGGGTTTTGTCAGTTGGACTTCAGTGGCTTTCGTTTGACATGGCCAGGGGTCGTGTTTTGGCTAATGGTCGCGCTTGTCAGAAAGGTCACATGTCAGATCTCAGTGTAGCAGTCAAAACCAACTGCTTCCTGTTTTAATGGCCATGTGCTGTGTCATTAGCCTTTTGTGCAGTGTTTCTTCAACACTGGCTCATGGCCCAAAATAATTGCTGGAGTATGATAATGAGGACTTTTGGAGAAAAAAAAAAGTAAGAAATGTGGGGTCTGCAGTGAAAAGTTTAAGAGCTGCTGTCACTGCTTGACAATTGAAAGATAATTCAGGGTGATTAGAACTTTTTTTTAGATAGTTTTAGTCATCACTCTTATCGGTACCCACCAAGCCTGGGATCTGGGAGGAGCCGTGAGGTTTTTTTTCGGTAACACCCACGTTACTTACTCAGAAAACCAAGAACACAGCAACAGATTTGCAGTTTTTCTGCAGAGAGAGCAATAACTGAAGCAGGGACGAGACAAAAGTGTTTATAGATGTTCTGGCTGTTCCAGCCACAGTTGACATTTTCAAACAATCTGTCAGGTATTCATAATGTTGCACTCAGTTCGAAAACTGTCAGAAATAGTTCTCTGAAGATTGGAAAAAAAAAAAAAACGCTCAGACCCTGGCTAGTTTCTCCCCTCAACTGAGTCGGCCAAATGCTACGTGCAATGGGCTTTTGCGGTGGATCGACTTTTATGGAAAGTTACAAAAATAAGACTCAGCCTCCCCCAATTATGAAATGGAAGATGTGTAGGAGGGGGGGTTTCAGGTGTCTACCAAGGTTTCAGTTGAGCTCTCTTTCGGTTTTACCTCTAAAAAAGCTGTGAAGATCAGCAGTTCCCAACCTTTTCTTGTCTGAGGTATCTCAGCGTTGTCACATGAATTCACGTACCCTTTGATGAAAACATCCATCGTGTTCTAAATGTGTTTATTTATCTTAACTATATTAATTTTAACCAAGAAAATAAGTATATTGCCCCTTTCCCATACACACATGCTGCCTTGGCTTGATTCAGTTTGACATCAGGGTTACCCACGTGAAGGTGTGGCTTTTAACTGAGGACAAGCTTCACAATAAAAGTCATCTCTTATTTTGTTATTTACATTAATATTACGAAGCAGCAAAATCAGGAAATATTGGGTTTTCCTCAGCAGGAACTCAACATAACTCCATTACAGCTGAAAGTAATGAAACTGTAAGATAAAGCAGATACCTGAAAGTATTAACAGTGCTGCAGAGGAGAAATTCAACCACAGAGATTCAGTTAGAAGCTACAAAAGTACAGAGAGCTGCTGTCCTTTATGCATGAGTTCAGTCACCTCTACAGAGCTAGAAGGGTGTCGTCAGGCATTCACCACTGTTGAAGAGATCAACCTGCTTGGAGGTGGGCCAGGCACACTTTTGTCCCGCTCTGGAGGTAATCTGTCTTCGGCACAACTCGGCTAGATCTTCTGTGTGGCTTGATTTGACTTGGTGCAACCAAAACTATATAATATATAGTTTGTTGAATACTTACAAGTAGATCTAAATCTATCTGTTTCACTGCGTCATCTTGAATGCTAACTAATGATTGTGAGGTATTATTGGAACCTGTTCAGGAGCACAGTCATAGCTCTGATCAGAGCTCCAGTTTCAGAGACTGCATCAGTTTAAAAGTCCTTAACTAACTGCCTTGTTCACATTCACAGTACGTATTCTGCTCTGTACCTTCCTCTGTCCTCTGGTGTCAGTTTTGAGGATGTTGAACAGGGCTTAAAGTTTTCAGGCACCATGCCTGATTTCAGACAGAGAGCAGTTTTAAATTCATAAAGTACTTAATTCAACATATTATACGCATTTCCTCCTGGACAACTTTTCAGTCTGACAGATTTTTCTTCCTTTGCTCCCTGTTGAAGGACAACTTTGGTTTCCTACAACCTCAGTCGTTGCATTGTCATTTCTATGGATTATGATAATGTTGTACAACAACAGACTTTGTAGTTTTCCTGTTCAGTGTATTATATCATTAACTTAACAATTATTAATTGCAGCATGGCATGTTAGGGTTTGTACCTTGCTGGGAGTAATTGGTTTTAGATGCTGGTAGCTTATGTACAACCTGTCCAGTCATCTGAACACTCCTGTTTTTTGACCCGTCGAACAATGTCGCTATATTTGTTGGTGTCAGTAATTACTAAGCTAGAAAGATAAGACCTAAGTTGCAATTAACCAGAATTATTCTTAAAATAGAAAGTGGCCTGTTGATTCAGATCCGCACGGCAAAAGCAGCAAACTGAAAACAATTTAATGGTAACACAGTACAACACATTAAAACACTTCTGTATGCTACATACTTTAAGCACCTATTAGCATGTGATAAATGCTTCACATTGTTGAGCCTTTTCTGGTATGCAAAGAGTGGGCAATGCATTGATTTGTCTGAGTTTAATATGTCTGCTGAGGCAGTCATCTTCACCACTGATGGACACACTGTACTGACACTCACTGCTGATGTTACGGGTTTGCGTTTGTCTCCGATGGCCTTAACAGTTTGGCGACAGTGAAACCAGAACAGAGCTTCGCTGTGCAGAAGCCTTTGTGGTTCAGCTAAATCATGAAATGAAAAGAAGTCATTTCATTCCAAGGGGCTGTATTGCTCATTTAAAACATGAAATTGGATTGAGGTCTTTCAGTGAAAATATCTTTACAAAATAATCTTGTTGCAGTCTAACAGAAGTGGTGTAAAAAGTTAACATAAATTGAAATAGAAGCTTTCACAACACTCATTTCACATCTCATCCTTGAAGAAATCCTGTTAATACAGTTTCCATTTTGCTGTAATTAACAGTGAAATTGTCTTCTGAGCTTCACGACCCCGAAACCAAGTCAGTGCATTGATTAAGGACCTTGGAGTGAAACAAGGTTCCTGCACGAGGAGAAGTGCTTGTATCTGCACAGTGAGTGATGGCGTGTCCGACAGCTGTAACTCCTGCTACTATCTGCCTGAATGGTTTCGGTGGGCTTTTTAATCAGCTTGGCCCGCCTTTAGTATTAGTAGGTGATTAAATGAATTAGCGGGACTTGGAGACATAAGCGCTGGCCTGGAACACGGGGTCTCAGGGACTGAGGGGGCCACAATGGGTCCTGATTGGTAGCGTGAGGGTGGGGGGGACGGTGGAGGAGGGAGACAGAGTAGAGGGACACAGTTTCATGTCCTTTGCTGAGGCCACAGTTTCACAAGCAGGCATGCGTACACAGTGTACACACACACTGTCTCATGACATAGAGGGGTTTGTACAACTCACATGAATACATACACGCGCACACACAGATAAAATGCAGATACACACACGCTCGGTCTTACACACTGGCCTATTGTGTGTGACACTGTCGCCACTGTGTCTCCATGCAGAGCGTCCTGACACAGCACACGCCTCCTCGCTGCTAAATGTCATCATGCACTGTTATAGACATTTATTGGTGATGCGAAATACAGCGAGTGTGTGGGCCATGTTGTTTTGTATGCTGACTAAAGCTCCAACGATTAATTGATTAATAGGTTGTTAATCTGTTATTAAACTAATCACCAACTATTTTGACAATCGATTAATCGGTCTGAGTAATTTTTTAAGAATTCTCTGCTTTAAGTTCTGCTTTTATGACAGTAAACTGAATTCTGAATTCTGTTTGACCTTCATGCACTAACTGTAGAGCAGTTTCTGTTTTTTTTGGTGGTTGAAGAAGTTAGTTGTGTTGCTTTGCAGTGCAGACACAAGTCTTGAGCGCTCTTTGCGTCTGATTTGTTGTGTAACATCACTTGCCCCAAATCTGAAATAACAACAGATGATGATTCGTTTTGAGGGAGTAGCTCTTCGCCTTCTGCTCCAGATATTTGATTTTTGTCTGCTCCCTGTTTTATATTACTCTCGTAATCTGGACTGCAGTCGCAGCATCCAGGAAAAGCTGCTGCTGCAGGGTGGCTCACTGTTAGTTTAGGAAGCTTTGATTTGATTCCAGCTGAGTGTTCTGTGAGCGGAGCATGCATTTTAAATGTCAAAATTGCAGTTGATCATGTGCATTTAATTTTGGGAAGGCCAAATTCAAGATCAAGATGAATATTTCATTAATTGTGCAGGCCTAGCTCACAGTTGTGCATTGCTTGTTATTGTTTTGCATGCAGTAGAAAAACAATTAAGCAATGAATTGATTAATTAGTAGATGTCAGATGTATCACTTTGATGAAAAATGAACTATTTGACTCACTTTTATATGAAAAAATACCAGAAATGCCTGATTTTCTCTGTTTTATATCATTATGAACTCTGATTTCTTTGTAGCTTTGCACTGCTAGTAGAACAAATGAAGACATTTGAATATGTCACACTGGGTTTGGCATTTTGCACAGTTCGCTGACATTTTTAAATCTAAGTGGTTAATTGATTGATTGATTAATTGGAGCCATAGTGTGCAGGAACCCTTTGATGACTTCTTTTCAGGGCTGCAACTGACAATGTTATTTAAATGTTTAATTCCAAATTAGCTCTTTATATTAGCTGATCTATTAATCTGACATTTTAAATTAATAGTTTCAGCATTATGTCATTTCATACTGAAGTCTTTTTAGTGCTGCAATTTAAGATGATTTTCTTGATAGATGATGAATCATATAGTCTAACAAATGTTAGAAAAAAGTAGAAAATACCTGTCAAAGAGCCAAAGATGACGTTTTTAAATTGCTTGTTTTACCAACAGCAAAAATATGAACTATTATATAAAACAAAGAGAAACTGTCTAGAATCTGAGTTAAAAACATGCTTATGCCTTGCATCCCCAAACTGAAGAGCACAAGATAGACACTTTTCTGACATCCAAGCAGCACTCCATGCAGATTGTTTAATGCAAGAATAAAAGTAGAAAACCCACCACAGACATTTTTGATTCAAACGATCATTAAAATCATTGATAATTTGAGTGATTAAGTTAATTGTGTTTGTCTCCTGCTGCCTGGTCATGTGTCTTTGTCTTTGCCTGGGCACATTTTTGTCTTTGCATCTCCTCGTGTCCGGCAGAGACTGATAACGGCATTAGCTTGTCTCCTTATAACAGCAGATGATGAACTGTACAGCAGGATTCATCAGCAGGACAAGAACAGTCAGTGGAATTGGTGTTGGATGTAAAAAATGGTATGGGAATGTACTACTACTTCTTCTACTCCTTGCTGATTGACAAGGTCACAGCCTCAGTGGGTAGAATCATCTTATTTTGGAAACTGGCTCCTTCTGTCCATCGTAGCTTAGAGGGCAGCTGTGAAACGTCTTCGTCTTTGTCACAGTCAGAAGTTAAACAGTTGAAGTAATTGGTCGTCAAGATGATCAGTTCGGCACCTGAAGAAAATTACCATTATTGTTCTGAAAAGAATATCTGTAATGGGTTATGGGGCATTTGTAAAGGCATTTGACATTCATAATGTGATTAAAGTGAATGAATGGAAAGTCTTTTTAAAAGATACAGTCATTTTCTGCAATCTTTTGTCAGCTACTGAATAGAAAGGTGTCTGCGTTTAACATTCGAACAAAATGTAAAACTTGATTTTTGTCAGCGTTGGATTGTGCTCTAACACTGACAGGTTTTTTGTAGTTAGACGACGTCTATTCAAGCTGAAGTGAAATCTTGAGTGTTATTCTCTTGAAATAAATGAGAGAAAAGAAAGCGATGAGTAACATTTAGCTTTCTCCCTCAGAATGTTTTGATGAGGTGATGAGAGGAGGTAGAACATTTCAAAGCGTTTTGGTGCTCGACCACTGGGCCTCATATTGAGCTTCAAGTCCATTAGTTTTAATGTATTCTCCCTCTAGAGGAGTCTGTATTAAGACAACAATTCTGATGGCACTCAGAGAAAAACATTAAACACAAGCGACGGTCTAATGCTTGAAAATTCAAATAGATCCAAATGCAGTTTTAAATTCAAAGAAATGAGTAGAAAAGACTGCTTAGCTTGCATTGCCTTCATGCATGGGGAATTAACTTTCTGTTGACTTGTTAAACTCTTCATGAACCGCTCTCACAGAACTCACAATGCCTGCACCGGGTGTATTTGGACTGTGCAGAGGTTTTCTTTAAATTAAGTAAAGTGTGGCCTTATAATTACAGATAAAATATGTAGTTTCCTCCAGCCTGGTTTGCCTGTAGAGTAGACATTTCTTATATCATCTATCACGTTTTTTTTTTTTTTTAGTACTGATAATTTGCATCTGTTTACATTTTTATATGTTCCTGACTGTATGTGCAAGAGGTGACTAAGCAGCTCAGTCATTAGTCTGAAAGACTGGTTTCTGGTGGTAACAGCAGGTACAGTTTAATACCACAACAAACGTGCATCTGTCGGTCAAAAACAATTGTCATCTGATTTCATGCTTCGCACAGTGCAAAATGTTCTCCACACAGCAGCAGGGTACGGTGAAACAAAGGGGAGGATGTGTGCAGCCTGAAACCTGCAGCTCTTCTGCCAACAGCTCACTGTGGCTACGCCATCTTGTACTATCACTCCTTTACAAAGAGTAAATGCAAAAGCAGTTTCTTGTTTTGTTACTAAGTCAGGCCTAGTAACATTTCTTTTTTGTTAACATGATCACTTTCACAATACAAGTCTGAGTTGAATGCTGTTATTACCATAAAGGCGGCGGCTGCACGAGGCAAAACATGCACAAAGAGAGACTGAATGCACATTTTGTATGGACTTTTAACATCACTGTAATGAATGTTTTATCTTTGTCATCATCTCTTATGCATGAAATCAGTTAAATAAACTAAGAAAAATATGAAAGAGCCCATTTATAGTCATCAAGGAGATCAGTCTTCTCTTATCTATAAAGTCAGTTTTTCCCTATGGAGCAAAAGAGGTTTAAAAACCCTCTTACATTGTGTATTTCTTTCATGTCAACTATGTGGATCATAAATGAATGTCCAGAAAAACGCTTTACATACAGCATCTGAGATAATAGAAATTAAACAAGTGTCCCAACATTCTGTCATTGAATGCTTTTGCACTGTCGTATACTGTAAAACAGAATTATCTATCAAATAACATTATTGATGAAAATGATGTAAAAAGTCCCTGTAAAAAGATGTGGGGAGCGTTTCCCACACTCATGATGCTCATTAAGGCCTGACTGGTAAAATGAATTTTAAAGTGGCCCTATCACACTTCTTTTCAGGCTCATACTTTTATTTTCTACTTGAATAGGTTTGCATGGTTTAATATTCAAAAAACAGATTATTTCTCTCAGACTGTCCGTACCTGCAGCACTTGTCTGAAACGCTCAGTTTTAGCTGTCTTTTTAAGGCCCAGGTTTGAAGTCAGGTCACGGGCAGCTGGTATGAATCCATCCTTGAACTTGTACCGTCACTGGCGGTCGTTGATAAAGCAGCTCGTAATTAAGTGGTTAGCGTAACACATAAAAGTTTTCCACTGGTTGTGGGGACATTTCCATCACATTTCCATAAAAAGAAAGTTAATCAAAAGGTGGATGCCTGAAGACTTTTGTGTTAATTCTTGCAGCTGCCAACAGAGAAATTGTTGTGTTTTGCTTGTACCCTCCCACATCTTTGTGGTGCAGGAGGCAGCATTAGCGAGAAAATAACAAAGGCAGACAGAAGGATAGATTAACTAGGTTTCAGTGTGTGGGACCATCACTCAGCTGGAGGTGACACTCGGTTACATAATGACGCAAACGAAAAAGAAGAAAAGAAAAGGAAGAATAGGTGGGATTACCAACCAGCGTTTTCTGTGGGAGAGAGTAACTTCCTTTGGCGTGGACTTTGGGCGGTTTTTTGTTATTTTGCAGATGTTTTGCATGCACAAAAAAATCTGTGCAACATAGCCTAGTAATGGAAAAGGGAAAAACTCAAAAAGCATTACAGGCCCCCTTTAAAAATCCATCAGAGATGCAGCCTGTGACACCAGGTGGAAAATATCACACCAGCATGCAGCTCTTTCAGCAGATGTTAACAGCTGCATGCCATCAAATTTATCTCCATCACATCTGAGCAAACTGTGTTTGCCGATAAAGATTTTCTGATGTGGGTAAAAGCTCCTGAAAAAAGCTCGTAAAGTTGAATTGGGATTGTTTTAATTCAGTGACTGTTTGTCTCCCTGCTGCTGACAAACATGTACAGACTGTTGAGGTGTAGGTGGGAAATGAGCAACAGTGTAGTAACAACACGATGCAGGAAAGAGAGGTTGAGATGAAATCTTGCCTGGGGTGTATTACAGTATATGCTGTGCTGTGCTGCTTTTATCTATACTGTACATCCATAGTATATCACCCTCTGTGCCAAATCACCTTCATAATGATGATGAAATGTCCAGAATGACCTCAGTCCAGCTGGTTTGTGAAGATATTAGTGAATTAAAGCTGATGTCAGCACTGCTCGATGCCCACACCTACACACACACGCGCTATAATTTTTAGGCCTTCACTGGAAGCATTAATTTCCTGACTTGTGCATTTTTAACACCATTTCATGCTTGCACCTGTAATTCTATTCTAACAGCCTGTTTAATCAAGTGAGGGCTGGTAAAATGTCCATAGTTAAGAGTCCATCGTTTATTTTTGTCCTTCAGAGGACATTTGGTTCTTATAAGCATGGAAATTCATGAATAGCTGTGTTATAGTTGTCGGTGATAAAAAGAAGAAAATGGACCTGAATGCTCAGTAGCAGAGCCTTTGTACTGAACTGTCTGACAGCCATGACAGGTGAAAAGCCCAAACAACTTTGTTTTCTCCAGGTTCTTCATGCTGTGAGGTGCAGTAAATATCTCTCAGCTTGTCACAGTTTATTAAGATACAACCCTGACTCAAAAAAGTTGGGACACTGTATAAAATATAAATAAAAACAGAATGCAATTATTTGCAAATTCTTTTTGACCTATATTCAATTGAATGCAGTACACAGACAATATAGTTAATGTTCAAACTGATAAATTTTTTATTGTTTTTGTAAATATAACACTTATTCTGAACTTTATGTCAGGAACACGTTCCAAAGAAGTTTAGATGGGGGCATGTTTACCACTGTGATACATCGCTGTGTCCTTAAACATCACTCAGTAAGGATTTGTGAACTGAGGACGCTAATTGTTGGAAGTTTTGAAAGTGAAATTCTCTCCCATTCTTGCTTGATATATGCATATTAATATGCATATTGCAGTTTTGTGTTGAGAAATGTTGTTCTTTAACTGTTTGATTATTTGCAACACAGTTTTTCAGAAAGTGGTGAACCTTAGGCCGCTGATGCTTGAGAATAACTGAGACTGATGAACAGATGTTTTTTGAGCACTCCACAACTTTCCCAGTATGTCAGGTGAATATAGTTTTTATGTACCTTTTACACAATGTTTCAACTCTTGGGAATTGAAGTATTTACCCTGGTCAGTATGGACTATTTTTAAAGCCTATTGTGTGTTTATATAAGGTTTTGGTCCAGCAGGTCAGCAGCAGGTAAAGTTTTTACAACAGCAAGTCGATTGTAGTCTGAGAGGTAAATGGAAAGTCTGTCTCAGAAAGATGTCGCTGTGTCTGTTGTCTTTTGAGGCAAAGACAGTTTTTCCAGACCACTTATATTTTATTCAGGGTTGTGAGTGGCACTTTTGTGATCTGATACGCAGGCAGCTGGCAATTTATGAAAACAAAACCTGAATAAAAGCAGACAAAACTGAAACTGGAAGAATTGTCAGTAATTGACGCTCTGTGTTGGTGGTTTACTTTGGGAATAAATATTGTTTACACACAACAGCAGCTGCTTGATGCGAATTGTCTGACCTGCTTTTTCAAATAATCGGTGTAAAATTTAGGCAGGAAAAAATGTCGAAAAACAAAGTGCGAGTGCAGTGTAACATTCTTATCTGCAGCCTGGGAGCTGATTGAGGTCAATCTGTGATTTGCTGCCTTGGCCCCGGGGACCGGCTGTGATATCACCAGAGGGCTTACAGTTGCCCACAGCTCCCCTCGTTTTACATATCTTCAAACAGTTTGTCTTTGCCTCCTGCTAGGACATCATATCAAGTACACAGACTGTTTGCATTGTCTGTTTTTTCATGCACTGCTGAAAATGTGCAATGTGCAGTCTCCCCTTGGGGTTACAAATGATTTATTCTCTTCTATCTTCAGCTGTTTAAAAGTGCCAAAGGCGGAGCTAATGTCATGTTCTTATTCACCTGTTATCAGCGTTACCGCCACAAGACATCCTATCAGCGTGAGGGCTGCTACGCTTAAATTTCATGATTTGTCTCAACTGTCAGAGAGCCGTCAGTCGAGTAGTGAAATGGAAACTTCTTTGTAAATATCCCCCTGTGTCATTGCCCGCAGAATAGAGCCTGGTAAAAGCTTGAGCTGGCAGCGTGATGAGTGGTGAAACTGCTGTGTGCTCGCTCAGGCACTGGTTTCCTATCAAGAGAGCGATGTGGCCCAGCAGTCTGTCGTCCTGTTCGCTCGCGTGGTATGGGGGGCGTTCAGGTACTCATGAGAGGGTAGGAAAACATTTATTCGTCTAAAAATATGTGGTGGTATTCTTGGAAAAAAAAATCATGCAAGTTTGGCAGCATCCTTTCCCCCCAATGATTTCTGTTTTCCATTAGTGGACTGCAATCAAGTAGTTAATCAAGATGGCAACAAAAGGGGCCTCAATTCATTCTGCTGTGGATACATGACAGTATTGTCAGTATCAAGGGCGTTGGTTTGGTTTCAGAAATTAGGAAACACTTTGAAATCAAGGGTACTATTTACAAAAAACTAAAAAGCAACAATTTGGTTATCTACAAATCATGTTTAATCCAACAAAAAACAATAATTCAAAATAAATCTTGTTTTTATTTAAATTATTCATAAAGACTTACCACTTACATGCACCGCATCTGATAATTATTTTGTTTATTGATTGATCTGCTAATTATTTATTTTTTAAAAGTTGGTATTTGCAGTGTTGTACTTTTGCGGTGCTATAGTGGCATGGCTGGTTTAATTACATTTCTCAGTAGTGTGTTGGCCGCTTCACTGTTTTCTGAATCAAATAGCCTTTCAGTAGTGAAGGTCTTTCAGTGATGAAGTAGTGTGATAGCGTCCACACAAGCTACATTTTCCCCAGCATCGCTTGAAGCTCGAGAGCAGTGGGGCTTTCTGCCGCAGCCTGGACATAAAACAGCAAGGATCAGTGAGTGAGGTGTAGCGGGTGAAAGGTCTTCTGTATGACGGCGGCATGAACCAATATGATGTCTCTGCTGCAGGTGAATACAGACACGCTAACTCGAGTTTACTTGAGGACAGAGAGGAATAGATCCTGTGGGTCTTCATTCTTTTCTGCTGTGGTTTGAGCTCAGTTATTGAGTTTTGGATAAACCTACAAGCTGTCCTGTAAATGTGCCCAAGTCTACATGAACATAAGCACACTGTCCTCAAGTTCCTTTTGTTATTATGTGGGGCACAAGTTTGTTTGTTTGTTTGTTTGTTTGTTTGTTTGTTGTTGCTAAAATGGGAGGGGGCTATAAAACATCAGAAACACTAAAAAAACAAAACAAAACATGTGAATTCATACATTCGAGGAGCTCAAATCATCAAATATTTGTTATTTTTTTCTTGGTAGTGACTTTGGCAATTGATCAAGAATAGTTAGATTAATCTTCTGTTGATTAATTGACTAAGCATTACAGCACTATTTGCATTCCTGAGAGCTTTTTTTTCTTTTACTGTTAACACTCAGTAATATATGGTTTAAAGGTGACGGAGATGAGGCATATTATCGTATTTATTAACTCAGAGTCTTTCATCAGCATCACAACAGCTGGACAGTCAGAGGCAAATGTTTTAATGAGACTTTGGTGAGGAAATCAAACGGAGACGGTTAGAAAGAGAGAGGAGTGTGTCTGCAATATTCCCAGTGAAAGTCACTCCTTTTCTTGTTATCTGTTTGTGCTGTTCATGTAAACTTTTATGTGAACACTCCTGGGTAAGACGAGGAAAGTTTATCTGTGTATCACTTTTCTACAACAAGGGAATTAAAAGTGCTTTTCATGAGACATAAAAGGCATCATAAAATGTTTATATTTATCGGTCGCTGATTGATGCACAAGTTGTTGTTTTGCGTTGGTTTGTTTTTGGCACTAGTTGCTTCTTGTCTTCAGCCACACTTTTACTTGTGTGTGTGTGTGTGTGTGTGTGTGTGTGTGTGTGTGTGTGTGTGCGTGTGCGTGTGCGTGTGTTTGTGTAAGTAATATCATTACCTCTGCTCTGATTCCCCCTGATTTGATCAGCAGTAGCTCCTGGGTTTCATATTCCCGGTCCTAATGCCATTGACCATCAAAGACAGCTAAAGAAAACACTGGACGTTCCTTGTTTGTCACATATCCTGCTGAAGATAATTCACTTTGCTCGCTGCACTCACATCACACAGAGGGAGAGAAACAGAGGTACGGCGTGCCTGGAATCGTTCATTGTGCATCAGAGGAAACTTTTACCTTGTAAAACTCTGCATGTTGTTAAATAAAGCTTTTCATGTAAAATGTTTTATAGATGTCAGCAGTTTCGGGTTGTAGTTCTTCTGAGACCCTGTGTGCTTGTTGGCCTTTTCCCTGGATCGGCTCCACTGTGTGTTGAAGTCATGGCTCCAGTGGGGATTTTGGTTAAAACTTAAATCATCCCAGTGGAAACATTTGGAGATAATTGTATTATGTTGTTGGACAATTATCCTCTAACTTGACTCTTATTTATTTAGCTACTGATACTTCAGAGTGGGCTATGCAGCTTTTTATTAATCAGCAGTTATGTAGGTGATAAAACACTGGATGTAATAAGTAGGGTTGTAACAATAAATTGATCTGGATCAATATGTCGATTCAGTGTTCAATGATCCAATGTGATCTATAGCATCAAAATTAAGATGAACTTTCCATGGTATGTTTGTGTCATAAATGTCAAAAAGTGTAATAATTCTAAATGTTTTAGAACAATCAGGAAGGAGACTGGACAAATACTTGCTTACTTTTCAACATAATGGATGATGTATACTTACAAATTGACTTGCTAAGTTAAAAACTTGCTCCTGAACCGCTTCACATATCCTGTTCCCGCTGGAACCCTACCTGCCCTCATCGTTTCCTGAGTCAGAGTCCTGGTCCGAGCTGTTGTAACATTTTAAATCATCTCAGGTGCTGTGTTCCCTGTCATCAAACTGGCCTCCATCGGTCTCAGAGGCTGCACCCCAATCTTATAGTATCGCTAAGCGAGATAACTAGCTAAAGCTCAGTTAGCAGCAGTGTACTGGTGACTTCAGTGATACAAGAACAAAGGTCCTCGATGCAACACTCTCCAGGCCTAACGACAAGCCACAGAAGTTGCCAACGTAGGCAACAGGCCGTCATTACCTCTGCTGAAAAGGGGCAAAAATGAGTGTTTCCATCACAAACGATCAGAGCTAGAGCCAATAAATACCTGTGACTACTGCAGAGTCATTTGATCAGGCAAAATTTTGAAGACAGATGTTAGCGGGTTTTGTGTCTAGTGTAAAAGGGGCGTTAGACAGTTGTAGCCATTCAAAACTGCATTTTTCCATTACCATGTTTTTCTTTTGTAACCCAGCAGCAATGTTTCAGTTGTGTGGGGCCACCAGTGTGTGTGTGTGTGTGTGTGTGTGTGTGTGTGTGTGTGTGTGTGTGTGTGTGTTTAAATCTGTGGAGACTTTATTATTTCATCACTCCCTTCACTGAAGTCTCAGCTCCTATAAACTAGAGAAGGGCAGCTGACTTGTTGGCTACAGGTCAGCTGAGCGAAACTTAATGCCACTGATAAAATAAGGCAGTAAAAACTTTACAATTTAATATGAATAATGTTTGCTTAGTTGTTAAGAGTAATATGAGCGAAACAGTTTGGGTTGCAGTTTGTTTAAAAGATTAAAAAGGGCTGTCATCACAGATCAACACATGCAGTGGAGCCGTTGCTCATAACCTTCATCTTTATTTTGCACATCATCCAGCCAGTCTCCTCATTACCCAGCATGCTGTGTTTCCTGTTTTAGCTCTGACGGTGCATTTAGATGAGCTGAAGGGTCTGTTTCATGTCATTACTTGAATGAACGTGCTTCTGTTAGAAGGAACAGTGTGTCAGGAACAGGTGACACTGACACAACAATATAATATTTATGAACTCAGTTACTAATATCATTCCTTTCTGGTGATGCTTTCTGAATAATTTACATGCAAGATGTTGTAGAATAATTATTGTTATAATCAGCTTGTGTATAGTACTAGTATGATATATGAGTATAAAGGTTGATATATTTATTGCTTGATATCAATATTAATGGATAGTCATATGAATTGTGTGCTGTAGTTTTGTAACTGTGTTGCTGTTGTTCCTTATTTATGGCCTTTTCTGTAAATAAGCATAAAAATGTCTTTTTACATGCACTATTGTCTTTTCGTGCTGCAATGGTCTTTTTTGTGAAGTGTACTGAGACCCTATTAACCTTTTTACACCTGGTATTAACATGCGTCTTATGAGATCTGATCACAAGAGGACAGTGGCTCTGAGTCCGTCAGTGTCTCCGCAACAGTAGGTGCCAACATGCTGGGACAAACAGACACAATGAGAGAAAATGACTTGTATAGCGTTGGCCGTATTTACAAAGAGGCCAAAATAATTAAAATTTTATCATAGAGAGAGAGAGAAACAAGAGAGAAACAACTTGATGTGTTACATTAAATGCAGAATTTACAAGAAGGCACAAAAGATTAAAAAAATGTTGTAGCTGTTACAAAATGTGTTCAGTTTCTCCTCACCCAATACTCCTTTTTTCATAGGAATCTGGGGATATTGTGGTGAAATCAGTTGAAAACAAACATCTGCTGCTTATCTAACTTCACCAATAAGGTGACCTGATTGCAGGCTGGAACAAACATAATCACATCAAGTACGCATAAGAGCCTGAAACCTGATACATAAAAAGAAAGGACACAATTTAAAGAAAAATGTACAGTACATGTTAAGCTATGGTCATGATAGACCTTTTAAAATGGATAAAATGATAAGTGTTGATTCGATGACCAGGATTTGCATAGTGAAAAACATCCCTGCACAGACTGATATCTACCTTCTCTATCTCCAACATTAAACAGCTTTTAAGCTTCTTCTGGCACACATTTTCTTTTCACACTCTAAAAATCTTAAATTTTTACAGACTGTCGAGCAAACTAACAAACTAAACCGTGCCTGGAGACTGTTGAGTGCTTGTTACTTCTGCATCTTCCTTAAAAGGGGGAAAAAATTGCTGACAGCTTTACTTTGAAATTCCTCCAGAATAATTTGAGACCCCGCTGCTAATCCTCTTGTGATCGACCTTTGGATCCTGACCCAGTCTTTACGAATCATTTGCTGTAAACCAATTTGCTGTGTTAAACACATTTCCAGCTCGTGCCTCTTTCACACAAGCTCTCATGGTCTCCATCTCTGCTCGTCATTTGGTAAACGGTTTCTGTTACAGAGGAAAGTCAAGGATGCGCTCGTATCTCTGACTCTGCGCTGGGAGGTTTTATACGTCTGAAGGTGTCAGTCAACAGCTTGATGAGGTTCAGCTCGCAGTTTCATTTGTGTCTCAATGCCTTTTTGAGTTATTCACTTGTTGCCAGTTTCCACAAACAAACTTCAGAATGCTCACTTCTGTCCTGCTCACTCTACATTTACTCAAGTACTATACTTAAATACAAATCTGAGGTACTTTACTTGAGTATTTTCTTCTAATGAAACATTCTACTTCTTCACTACATCTCAGATGGAAATATTGCACGTTTAACGCCATTATATAACTGCTTTTATAAAGACTTTTGCATAAAAACATGAAGAGCTTATAAAATATGATGCTTTATTTTGAAGTAACTGCCCGACAGTATGCACAAGTGCAACTGAAATCATTAATCAATTAGGAAATTGACAGAAAATGAATTGGTAATTATTTGTTAAGTGTTTTAAGTTTTTTTTTCTCGCAAACAAATTTCATGGTTACTTCTTCACAAATGTGAGGATTTTCTGCTTTTTATTTACTTAGTTATTTTAGGCATGTTTTGTTCAGGGGAAATATCAATACAACTATTAGTGATCAAGGAGACTGAAAACCAGTATTTGGAACTGATATACATTTGCTGTAAGAATGAAAATGGTGTCGAAATGTAGAATAACCATTTTTTTCCCCCACCTTTTACCTCCACTCCAATACATTTTGGAGGCAAATATTGTTCTTTTCAGTCCACTAGGCTAAATTTATTTAATCATTTTGGTTACTTTGCAGATTTGCATTAATAATACAAAATATCAATAAACTATTATGAACAGTTATCACAATTACAAGTATTTAAAGTTGCCTAATTGACAGTCATATAGTTCTGTGGGTGGGACACTGAGTGAGACTCCAGTGTGTCGCAGACAGCAGACAAAGTAGAGCATTTTTTTTTTAGCTTTTTTTTTTTTTTTATACGATATTCGCAACATCAGTTATTTCTGAATAACAGACTGTTTCTATGAGCACAGTTTTGATCATAGACTCTGGAGGACTTAGCAGCAATAAAGCAATAAAAATGTTTTTTAATCAATGAAATCAATTTCAAATCAATATTTTGTGTCAAATTGTTGATTCTTTTAGTACGTAGCTGTGTAATAAGTGGGACAATGTATAGTGAATGAGTCAATATGACAAAATAAACCCCTTCAAGGTGATTTAACACCCACAAGACCCACTCCCTGTACATTATATTTTACATAACGGTAACAGGGGACACTTTTGTACTCTGAGTATTTTTACTTTTAATAAATAGGTACATTTTCATCATTGCTCTTACATGCTGTAACTTCAGTAACATTTTCAATGCAGAACTTAACATACTTTTACTTAAAGTAAAAGATCTGACTACTTCCTCCACAACTGCACACACACACACACACACACACACACACACACACACTCTGCACTGGTGAGCTGAGGACGGAAAATGATGCTGTAGGAAGTGATTGTACATCTTGTTTCCTGTCCATGTGTTTAGCAGTTAGGTTGATGTAGAACTGCAAAGGAAATGTATGTATAACACTGGCGGCAGACAGTGTGATTATATGTTGTAGCACGTTGCATTGTGGATCGTTTCATCAGGCAATGCTGCTGGGCTGCAGAGTTTCATTAGTGACGCGCTGCAGACATGAGGAATTATTTATCACCATTTGTGAAATAAGTAAGTAAGGACACGCATATTTGTGGATGCGTATTTTGTTTTTCAAGCTATGGAAATCATATATAGTGTAATTTGTTGTTGGAGGGCGTGTGCATGTGTTTGCATGCTAAGTCGGTGGGAACGGCTGGACTTTTGTTCTTTTTATTTCTGCCTGCAGTAATAAAATGTCCGTACATTGTTAAGGGTGCTGTTTAAAGGAAGTGGTCTGAATGAGCTGAATCACTGTGTTGATTGTCAAACTGCTGTGTGTTTGTATTACGTCTGTATTTATTACATTAAACTCTGTTAAGGTTTTTGTAAAATGCGTGTGGTTCTGGCTAAAGTTAGTTTCCTGGATGATTATTTGAAGAGGAATCACTGAACACAAAGTGTGCTGTTTTCTTGGAGATCTTTAAAAATGTTAAGAATCTAATAATTTGTTTTAGTTGGTTCACTCACGGTGTAGCTTTCAGTTGTCAGCCAGAGTCTTTTGTTCATGTTTACAGCTGGCCAGGCTGTATCAAGGTAATGATGACATGAAAAATCCCCGCTTCACCTCACTGCCCTGGTTTTTTTTTTTTTTTTTTTTTTTGTTCTTTTTTTCTTTATCAGTTTCTCATCACACTGGCGTCTACTTGTAGCATTCAGGAAGTGGTTAACCTTGATGGAGGATGGTAGCGAGGTCTATAACGGCTCACAGAGCAAATGGAAAATTGAGACTGCGACCCATGCTCAGTCATTTAGACAAAAATGGAGAAATTGGCCCCCATTCTTTCTCACAGAGGTACATTTGTCCATTTTCCTGAACCCTTAAAGGCATCATCATCTTGATGGAGTGTGTTTCATGCAAATGGACGAAAATGGAGCGATTATGAGAATAACAAATTGCTTTCATTTTTGTTTCACCTTGATGTGAAATATGATTTTGTTTACATCTTATGAAATAAAATAGGCCAGAGGTTCTCATTTTTTTTCTCAGCTAAGGACGCCTTGCAAGAAAGAAAATATACTGAGGTAAACATAACATGTACGTCCCTTGGAATAATTTGGTGTAGCTTTTTTTTTAACACTTCCACTTAGTATGTGTGAAAGAACAGCACAAAAGAAATGCATTAGAAAGAGATGAAACATTAGTACCATACAAACACAGAATACACATACACACTCATCAAGAGTGTGTTTCCCCCTTAGTGCAGGCATAAAATAAAAAGTGGATTCTTATTATTTTAAATACTATATATACATATACATATATATATATATATTATGTGAAAAATAGGTAATGATAATAAAATGTCTAAAAAGAGCAATAATAGGCCAAACCTCTGACTTGAATATGACAGAGAGACCCAGTTTCCACCATTAAAAGATGATGCATTCGTGACTGGTGTTTTTTCTTTAAATATTTATTAAGAGTTATAGATCGTTACATTAGAACATTATCTATGAGCTACACTCAACAAAAATATGAATGCAACACTTGTTTTTGCTCTCATTTATCAGGAGATGAAGTAAAAGATGCAGTGAGTTAGTGAGCACTTCTCCTTTGCCAAGATAATCCATCCACCTGACAGGTGTAGGGTGTAGAGATGCTGATCAAACATGATTGCACAGGTGTGCCCTGGACTGGTCACAGTGGCCCAGTTCCAATCCGAACTCACAGACTCAGACTTTGAGCTGCGTTCCCAGTAAGTCTGTCACGTCTTAGGACTGTCCCACTGTCAGATTGTCAAACGCACGAGGCCTCGCTCATAGACGTATTGAGCCCTCTATGCTCCCTTTCTGTACGTCTGCTTTTCTGCAGAGAGAATTATCCACAGTTTATAGTTTGTAGATGACAGCACTCCTAAATCATCTGATGAAATTATTTTATATGAAAAGTTTTTTTTTATTCACAAACATGATTTTTTCAAATCACTACCTAAGATCTGACCTTTTCTCCTACAACTGATTTATGTACTTCCATCATTCAGTTTATTTAACAACAGCAAAAGTACTGAGCTTTTCAAACATTATGCAACCATGAAACTTCTAACTGAATATGTTTATGTAATTGTATGCGTCACTTCATTATGTCACAATGTCTTATCCTTATGTATGCCATTTCGGGCCCTTGCAGCCTCTCACTCTCAAGCACTCCCAGGTGACATCAGCTAAATTTGGAAGGGTTCAGGACTCGAAGCTTTGGGGGGGACACTGGGATTGAGCCAATGAAAGGCTGTTCTGAAATGTGCCACACCTGTCATCTAGATGGATTAGAGAAATAAGCCAATTTGTGCATAAAAGAAGTTTAGATATTTTACTTAAATACATGAAAAATGGGAGCAACATCACAAGTGTTGCATTTATATTTTTGTTTAGTGAATTTTAGATAAATATTAAATAAAATACCTATTTTTTGAACTGTGAAGCCTTTTCTAAAAAAATAAATAAATACATACATGAGTTTTTTTTAATTTAAATTAACAAATTTGAAACCCTTTCATGGCCCCCCATAGACCCCTGAGGGTCCCCGGAGCTGTACTTTAGAACCACTGATATAGACTGAAAACACTGGCTAAAGACCGAGAATGGAAACATCTGACAGGAAAACAGTTATTCAGCACTTTGTGGTGTGGTACTAACTGGGACACAAACATGCATCTCTGTGCACTTTGCTGTGGTGCATCATAGTGATGCTCACTTCTGAATGTCAATGTATCCCCAGTGCATCTTTCCAAATATTTGTTAGAAGTCTTACGAGACATCAGACTACTTCCTCGCTTTATTTACTGATGTATTTATTGAAGTTGCAGGCAGTAAAAGTTTATATTTCCATGAACAGCGGCTCAGCCTCTCCCTCTCTCTCTGTCTGTCTCCTCCCTCAGGACATTTACTGCAGCTAAAAGGATGATGTTGACGATGATGGGAGGAGGTCACGGCCGAAGGTGCAGCCCTCGCTAGAACCATACTCTCTCCCTCAGCTTCACCCCTCCTCCACCATCATCCACTTCTGCCGTCCCTCCTCCTCCCCCCGGTGCCATGGCCAACCACCTGGAGCTAATCCAGGAGCTGCAGCAGCTGGACAAGGTGCCCAGCCTGGAGCGGCTGCGGGCGGCCCAGAAGCGGCGCACCCAGCAGCTGAAGAGATGGGCCGTGTACGAGAAGGAGATGCAGAACAAGAAGCGGAAGGCTGACAAGAAGGGACGTAACGCCAGCAACCTCCAGCAAGAGTCTAAGAGGCATGTGTCGTTTGCAGCCAGCGTGGCACTTCTGGAGGCATCAGCCAGGAACGATCCAGATGAAGGTAGGAGCAGTAAAGAATATTTATGATGTGTGCAAATTAGAAAGTATAAGTGTAGATTTATGGGGAGTGAAAATGATGCCACTAACTATACAAGGGCTCTTAAAGGGGTAGTTTTGATTTTTTTGATGTGGGGTTGTATGAGGTACTGATCCATAGTCAGTGTATTACCTACAGTAGATGGAGGTCGGCACGCCCTCAGTTTTGAGAAGCAGCAGGAGTCTTGGTGAAAGAAGGAAAGTAAAGTACTGTTGTGGACAGGGTCAGCAGCAAAATGTATTTCAGCACTTACAAAAAAATCAGTTTGAGTGTACGCTATATTTTGAATAGTTTCACTGCTTTACCTCGCCATCAGACAGCCTTTTCTGATGGGAAACTGCGGTTATTGTAGTACCAGTCAAAAGTCTGGATATGTCTTCTTATTCAGTGTTTTTGGCAAAAACAGTAATTTTACTTTGCAGACTACAAGGGTATATTTATTTATTTTTCCTTTACTGAACCAGGAAAGGTACCATTGAGATATCACATCTCTGCTGCCAAAGTGTCAATTTAAATACATACATCACAGAAACATACCAAGACACACAAAAAACGTACATGGATGATAGGCTAGGAGGGATCATGGCAAATAATTACTCTTTTTAAAAGCCATGACATTCCTCTTTTAAAACCCATTTTAAAGTTCTTTTGAGAATATTAAGAAAGGGCAAATATTCCAAGTTAAGTATGCTTTGCAGCTCATTCAAGGAGTGTAAGATGTGAAAGGGAAAATGCAGATTTACCCAGTTTGGTCTGGGTGATTGGAACTACGAGTAGAATTTTTTCTGATGATGCAGTGTTTTAGTAGGTGCAGTAATATATCAATAAATTGGACTTGGGTAATTTGCCAAGTAAAGCTTTTCTATAAAAATGAACACACTGGTTTTTCCTCCTTAAACAAAGACCATTAAAACATTTCATGTGAGTTGCAATGATGTGTATGGGCATTTGCACTAGTTACAAACCACAAGGCGGCATGATAAATAACATCCAGTTTTTTTTTAGATGAACATGCATGCAGCTGCTGGTCCACCACTGCCTCGATAGGTTAGCTTGTTTGTGTTATTGTGCAACCTCGATGAATCCAAACTATACTTTTAAAACACTGAAATAACACAGTAACACAAACAAACTAGCAGAGGGAAGCACCGGCAGACCAACAACTCTGGTGTTCTTTGAGGTAAATTGACTTATTTTACCTGTGGAGTATGGTTGATTTGGAGAGAGTGATATTTGGCTAATATAACGGTGGTTTTCCATCAGAAAAGGCTGTCTTATGACACAGAAAAGCAGTGAAAATATTCTAAATATAGCATACACTTAAAATGGTATTAATTTATGGCCAAAATACATTTTGGTTCTGACCCTGTCCCTCCTACACAAGGGCTCCTGCTGCTTCCCTAAACTAGGAGCCGACCTCCATCCACTGCCTCATACAACCCTTCTTCTAAAAACATGAAATATCCCATTAACACTTAGCCCAGTGGAAACCACTGCAGATTTATTCTCCTTGTAACAAGGCATCACGCTAAAAATATGTGGTGGGATTTCTTTCATAAGCTCAGAGTCAAACCCAGCACAAAGCTCAGTGACGCCACATTTGAATAATTACTCTAATTTAAGCCTCACCTCGCTACTTTAGCTAGATATCGAAATGCCAAGGTCAGGAGAACCATTAGCTGGGCCTGCCCACTTAAACTGCCAGTGGAACTTGCAGTGTTGGAGCTGAATTTGTTCTGCTAGGAGACTGTTTTATCATTGAGAAATAATGGAGTTGTCACACTGAGATGAAACTCTGCCAGTCTTTTAATTAAAATTTCTACGGATGGTGCCCCCCTATTTGGAGATAATAATTGTTTTCCTTCACTACAAACAGTCCCACGATGCTGTGATGCTAACAGTGTGTCAGTGATGCAGGAATGATAACAGGCTGCTTATCATTTGGAGATGACATCTAATTTAACTTCACTTTAACTTGAAATTAGATTGAACTCTTCTCATCTTAACAAATATGGCCCGTGGCTGAGCTACTGTACGTTCTTTGCCTGCGCAAGCTGTCTGTACAGATATGAAAACTGCCACAGTAATTCTTACACAGCAGAAACAGCTCTGCGCTGCGTATACACACATATGCACATGCACACAGACTGTGAACTGGCACGTACAGCTTGATCTCCAGCTGGACTGAGTCTCAGGGATTTTGTTGTCTGGATGGCCTGTTGAATTTTACCGTCATGTGTAACCTGAATAAAGGTTTGATCAAACCAGCAGGTGATAAATGGATAACACCTCACAGGGTAAAAAGTTTCTGCTGATTCTGCTGCTTCATTGCACTCAGACAGAGGTGTTGTTGTGTGAAAGAGATTGAAAAATGGTTTGAGCAGCATTAAAAGGTTTTTGTCGTGCGCTGCTCTGCGGTGTGTAATTCCCAGAAAATCTGCTGAGCCACTTAGACTTCGTACCAGGATGTTGTGGTTTCTGGTGATTCGTGCAGTTCTTCAGATGAGTTTGAGGTGGCCAGGAACGTGAAACATCTTCTCTTCTGCTTTCAGTTCCTGGAAACTTACCTAACAATACTGTCTGCTCTCACTCAAAGATGGTTCGATTAAAAACCATTTATCAACAGCAGCTTCCAAGAATAATTAGCAATATATTCTGCATATTTAAGTTAAATTTAATCTGATAAAAGGCATCTTTTGTGTGCTGTTTGTCCAGTTTTGACAGGGCTGACAAAACACAGGAACCAATATGACAGAATCTGTTGCGTTTTTTTCATAACACCCTTCCAGCAGAACAACAATCCTTTGTACACCTTTTGAAGGCCATCGGGCTGACTTAAAAAATGAAAATCATTTTTATATTTTTACCTCATCTGACTGGTGTCCAGCCTGTAGCCTTGACCAAACAACATTTATATTATATATTAATTATATTTTGGTATGAGGGCAGGATTTTGCAGTATTACAGTAGGCTGAATAAATGTAGAAATAACTGTAACTGTTGTATATTTGCATTCACTATATTTTTTGTTCAGTAAACTTGCTCTGCTGTTGCAGATAACACAATGTTTTACATTTTTAGCAATGACAGCAGGGATTGCAATGTCAGTCACTTTTGTCAAGACTGATGTATCCTGACAACTACTGGATGGATTTCCATGATATTTTGTACAGATGTTCTCGGTGCCCAGAGAATGAATCCTAATGACCTTTGCAATCTCCCGACTTATGATCTGGCACCACCACACGGTTGACATTTGTAGTTTTGACTGAAATATTTCAGCATCTATTGGACGGATTGTCGTGAGCTTTGATACACACATTTATGTCCCCCTCAGGATGAATTGTTGTTGTTTTGGTGATCCAGAGTTCTTATCATCCAGAGAAAAGTTCACCATCATTAGTTTCACAATTTCAGTTTGTCCAGTACTCATACCCTCAAAACGTTGTTAATCTCAGTTGTACTTTGTGTTTAGTGCGTATTAGCAAAAGCTAGAATGATAACATGCTAAACTAAGATTGTGAACATGCTAAATATTACGTCTTTTAAACATCAACATGTTAGCATTGTGATATGAGCACTTTGAAGCTGGTTTTGGCAGGTTTTTTTTGGTGTCATTGGGCAAAAGACATATAATACATTTTTAGCATAATGTAATTCAAGTGGTCTGAGAGAAAATTAGATTTCTGCTCCTCCGCTTGGCTCTGTTTCCAGGCTTCAGAAAATCTAACTAGGGATAAGAGACTCTGGCTAATCACAGGTTGGTAAATGTCAGTATTTTATGACCTGGGAATAAAACTCAACATTCAAATATCATTCTCCAGAATATATTAAATTACAGTGCAGATTTTAGAAAATGACTGGTATTTAAAGGAGAGCGAGGTACATATGTCATAGTGATGTCAATCAATGGCATTATTCTATACAGTATAATATTATAATAGTTTTTAACATGGCCAGTTACAATTTTAGATTCATTATTCTGTCATTTAGGATGGATAAACATGTTCACATTTAGAAAAGATGATGGTAACTGAGGAAATTTAGACATGTTTACAGTAGGATGCATCAGTTGTTGTACAGGACACATGGGAGAGTAACGCTGTTCCACAGCAGCCACACTGACGAGGCTGCCTGCAGATTTGTCTGCAGACATTTTTTGTTTATTTGCTTTGTGCGTGCAGACATCTGCCGATGGCAGTTGTCTCAAAAGGCCAGATAATCATCCCCATTAATTGGCCAACCAATTTCGATCCCCATGTTTGTGAAGCCAGGTTATAGAAATAATAAACATTTATTTATTTGTTAGTTTTCAGCATCTTTGTATTCACATTTTATGTAATTGTCACACATCAGAATAAATATATCAGTCACAGTGTCTCACTGTGCAGAATTAGACACATTGAGAACAGATTTCTTTGCTTTGTTTTGAACATTACTGATATGCAGAAGCTTTGTCAGTTCCTCCTTACTGCTGACAGTGCCTGGGCGCAGAAACGTTTGCTATCAGTGCTGTTTAATGAGGGTGACCATGAAAGAGGCAGAGAGATAAAAAGAGGGAGACAGGGTGTAGTGTTGCCCACACAGCTCCAGTGGCAGCTGGCTAGCTCAGGAGCCTGATAATCTCCTCTCTCATTCCCTCTGGTCCCCAAATGCTCGATCAAGCATCATGACTCCACACGCTATGTTGCTCAAGACACACCGCTCACAGTCTGTGGGCTTTCTTTACGAAAATATTATGTGACAGTGTCATGCATTTTCCTGTAGAGTCATTTCAAAGACGATTTTGTAAAAATAGAAAAAGAAAAAATCAAATGTAGATTGTGATGGAAATGAGTTTGAGCGTCATAGAAAAACAGCACATCCCTTTAGATTACTTGTCATAAATCAAAACTAAGATTTAGTCCCCTCATCTGCGAAATCAATGACTAGCAAAAGCAGCACAAGCAGTGGAAAGTTACTGCTGTGTTGGGAAATAAAAAGAGCCTTTTTTTCACAAAGAAAAAGTAAGGGAGAAGCAAAAACAACAACAACAGAGAGAGAGATTGACTTTGACCCGAGGCTGACTCCACCAGCCTTGAGGCCATAATAAGATGAGAGGGTGGATTGGCTGGACTCACTCTTGTTTAATCCCTGATTGGTTGGATCGAGTGAGATGTTTCCCGTGTCCTCTCTGTGGTCGCAGTCAGAGCATCACTGTGTTGACCGCGGGGTTTGTGTGTGAGCACACTGACAAATGCGTATGTGTTTTTATTGATATTGAAGTATTGGAATATTTGCTGTTCTTTGTGTACTTTGTAAGCTTCACTGTATCCTGAACAGCAGATGGTGTTGCAATGCAGGTGTGCATGTTTATATGTTTGTGTTTAAGTGTGTATATCTGTGTGTGTACATTTGGGTGTGTGTGTGTGTGTGTGTGTGTGTACGCACTCTCTTTCCTCTCTGAGCTCCCTGTCATTATAACTTCCTCACTGGAAGCTGTGGGAGCAGACTCACCAGGCCGTGAGGAGATGCAGATATAGTAAAGCCGCAGAGGGCACAATGTGTACTCAAGCTGAAGTTTGTGTGTGTGTGTGTGTGTGTGTGTGTGTGAGTTGCAAATATGTTGTGGTCGTGAGACGGAGGAAGAAGTAAGAAAGTCATCGTGTGAATATCTGTGATTGCATGAATGTAAATAAACTTTGCAGTGTGTGTTTCTAGTTGTGATGCTGCTTTGCTTGTCTGTGAGCAAGAGAGACATTGAAGAGGGAACGGTAGGTAGCAGAAGACGGGATAGGAAGGGATGCATCCTGACTGTGAGCCCATTTCTTCGCCCTGCGGCTGCCACCGTCCTGAACCCTCTGCCCCCTCACTGTGATGAGGGGTGATGGCTGTGAAATTACTGTGAAGCACCTCAGTGTCTCTCTGAGCAGCTCTCTGAGTATTGAGACTGATAGGTTTTCTCCTCTCCAGAGAGCCTCTATTCTGCAGAGGAGCAGCCATCAGGGTCAGAAAAGACAGTCAAACACAGAGTATGGACTGACCTGACATTTCCTCTTAACACTGCTGTGTTATCTGATGAAGCTGTCAAACAGCTCTGATGTGATTGAAGGAATCAAGAATGTCTGTGGAAAAAGTGAAGAAACATGAACCAAAGTGTTGGATTCTTCAAACGTAACTTGTTCGACACCTGAAAGAAAGCCATTGACTTAAAACTGGCGTAGGTAGGTAGTTTATTTCTGACATCACTGGATGATAATTCTGTAATAACCTTTTAGTTTAATGCAATTCAAGTGGTCTGAGAGACAATGAGACTTATTCACCTCCACTTAGCTCTGTTTTCAGTCTGTAGAAAGTCTCGCCCATGACAGAGACGGTAGTTGATTATTGAGTCTCATTCCTCGGTCATCAAACACAGACACTTTGGTACTAAACTGGGACCAAACTAAGACTGAGCCACCAGCCCAAAGCCTCAGTATTTGATGAGCAGGAAACGAGACTCAGTAATCGACTATGCAGTGTTAATTTTGCTGACTAATAACTTTCGTCATAGTTTTCGTCAGCGTGTAATAATGTTTCACAGCATAACATATTAAAAAACAGCAAAAAAGTGATTAGAATGCTGGATGTTTTCATGGAAATGTCCTGTCGATAGAATCATGGTTGTCCATGTGGTTGTTCTTCATGTGTAACAAGACATATCAGGAGTGAAATAAGCAATGAACACCATGTCTGAGCACTTCCTGCTTTAAAACTGCAGTGAGCAAAGGCAGTCTCAAAAAAATGGATTCAATCAGACTCGGTATATGATGTCATAAACCAAATTAGCCAATCCTGTTAATTGAGGGGGTGGCACTATACATATGATCAGCAGCGATCCCCAGCCCACAGGAGAAGCCGGGTGCAGCTAGCTTCTGTGATTAGCCTACAAAACAGAGGAAACGACAGGTGCAGCGAAACAAAAAAACATATCAGACACAATTGATTATTTCTTGCAGATCATTTTATATTGTTTAAACCATGACTGGAGGTGGACTTTGCCCTCAAATGCATAAAACAAATATGTAACAATGTACTGTATTTAATGTTAGATATACACTGGGAGAAGAGGATAGAAATGTAGTATACATAATGTTAATGTCAATAACAACTGGGGTATGGGTTTGGATATTCGAAAGAAATGTTTAAGAATCCGTTACGTTACATTTTAGTCGACTGGATTTACTGTAGATTTGGTTGACTAAAATCTTTTGATATTTAGTCGAGTAAAACTAGACTTAACATGAA
Source organism: Lutjanus erythropterus (assembly GCF_056507025.1). Lineage (NCBI taxonomy): Eukaryota > Metazoa > Chordata > Actinopteri > Lutjaniformes > Lutjanidae > Lutjanus > Lutjanus erythropterus. The sequence continues at coordinate 32,417,683 of NC_139318.1, read as the reverse complement.
ACAATTCAGGCCGACTAAAACTAAATGGCATTTTAGTCAAAAGACTATGACTAACCCTAAATCAAAATTTGATGTCAAAAGTGTGACCATTGTACGCCTTTCTCCAGAATCACTCACTGCAGCTTGAAGTTTACATTCATGACAATCGCCAGACTGAGTAGTAACTTTAAAATGTGAAAGTGTCGTGTATGAAAAGATTATTCAATAATGTCAACCGCTTTTCAAAATATCCTTGAACAAAACACCGAAGACCAAGATTCTTCTGACAAGCAGGTCAGAGCCTTGCAAGGCTGCTCGCCATTGTTGTGTGAACATATTGTATTGTATTGTATTGAAAGGGTCAGGATATGCTTGAAAAGTAGTAGTTAAAAGGATGTGTTAGAATACATCTGAAGGTAAAAACCTTTGTAGTTGTTTCAAACAGCTACACTCGTATTACCTCGAACGCAGAGCGAAAAGCCTGATGTCACAGAAAGGGACACAATACCTGTTTAAATATGTGGATCAGAGCGAACGTTTTTGGAAGGCACTCAGTTTTGTAGCTGTTTTATCCCACATGATAAACAAAAGAGAGCTAGAGAGAGGAAGTTCAGACCTTGACTCCTTCCTCACCTCCACACAGCTGGCTAATCGCAGCATGATGTGGCTATGAATATCTGAATACTCTGTCAGAAAGGTGTGTGGAGCAGCTCAATCATCCAACAAGCACAAGTGCAATAAACTGCCTTTTTTAATGGCCCTACATAAATACAGTCCATTTACAAAGTGAAAGAATTACTACTGATTGTAAAATTTTCTGCTTTTGAGTTTTTATAATTCTTTTATAGTTCTTCACTATTCCTTTTAAATGGTAGTAGTAGTTCTACTTTATAAGATCAAAACTTGTCTCCTGCAAACTTTATTTTATGAAGTTCATGAGTCATTTTATTAGGGCTTGATGCTGCAGGCATTTAATTTAGCAATGTACAATAAGCACATTTTATAGTACACATAAATAATTCAAAAAGATAACAGCCAATACAAGAGATGAAGCAATCAAGAATCTAAAGGAGGAAGATAATAAGCAGACACCTGGAGATGTGCAGGGCGTCCGTTGGATTGGACACGATCAATATTTTTTCCCCACAGTTGTTGGCTGATAGTTCTTGTTCTCCAACCAAGTGAGTTCAATCTAAAAAAAATCATTGTAAATTGATCATGTAAAATATCATCAGTGCAACCTGTTTTGCTGTGACTATTGGAGATCTACAGTGAACCAGTAACTTCGTTTATACGCACAAAATATTCTGTTTTTGCTCTGATTCTGAAAAAAGACAATATTCCTCCTGAGCTGTTTACATGACTAATGAAAATTAATATTCCTCTGATGTTCAAGTTTACATGCAGCCGTGTGTACTCCGATTATGGACACTTCTTTGTGTGAAAATATTATTTTTTTTTTCACCTTCTCTGTGTAAATACAGGCTCCCTCTTTGATTCGTTCAACACCTTTCTTGAAAAGGTTGGCATTGCGATATTTGCACAGGTTGATATCCAAGTCTTTTATAATGTGTAAAAGTAGGTATTTCTCCTTCTGAACAGAAATGTGGGCTTCTCTTTTGTACATGCATCACTACTCCATCCTCAGACTGTTGGGTAGTTGGTTTGTTTGCCAGACTTAGAGCTGACTGTAAACAGGCAACAGGACTTGTGTCACAAACTGCAGTAAAAACCCCCAATTGAGACACTTTCAAAATGTGCTGTTTACATGTCCAAAGAACGCTCCTAGAATCTGAATAATATCGGCAAGTCCCACATTAATTGATGGAAGTTAAAATTCAGAATATCCAAACGCAATGTGCTGCTCAGAATATTGTCCTATTCTGAATAACAGTGGAAAATGTGTGTGCATGTAAGCGTAGCTTGTGATTCTAGTCTTCACTAATGATTTGTGAAACAGGTTGTCAGTCTGTGACAAAAACTGTGATAACGTAACTGGCAGCAATGACAAAGACGGTGGTGTTTTACCCTCCCTGAAGAGCCCAGTCTGAGTTTTACAGCTCTGAGTGTTTCCCACCCATGAACTCTATTTATTCACCCACTCACGTGGCAACACCCAGCGCACTAATTACCACTTATCTCCCACTTAAAATCATAACTTGTAACTTGATGTTTGAGAAGCCTCGCTTTAAATCCACATTCCCTTTTTAGCCCTGTGGCTTTTGCTTTCGGTTCACCGCTTTTTTTCTGCCATATCATCACCATGTAAATACAGAGGAGGAATAAATCTAGATTTCAGCATAGCAAAAAACATTCTAACAGCAAGTAACGCCTCCTGGAAGGAGAATTCGCATGTGGTTTTCTTTTCTTTTTTTTTTCTCTTTCTAGTTATTTGTGTGCAAATTAGGTCTCAGTGGAGCTTTTGTCTTCTTCTGCTGCCTTATTAGAGTGGTAAGGCCTTCTCCTCAGAGGCCTCAGATAGGCTTAGCAGCTCCCAGGCATATGGCAGCAACACTGTGGCATTAAAAAGAAGTGTAAGAGCAGAGTGAGACGAAGAAGACGAGTGCAACACAAACAAAAATACATCATGTTAGATTACAACTTGTTAAGAAAATACTGACTGCTGTTGGGGATGTCAGCTCTGTCTGTTTTTTTTCCACAGTCTTCATGTATGTTGCTTCATGTTGGCTATAACCTTTGCTCTTAATTTCAAATGCCACTGGGGAGATTTAACCGACTCCTCGCGGAGTTTGATAGGAAATGAGATTGAAAAGCACATTGAAAAGAGTCATTTGGACCTCCGTGTTGGATCTCTACGGTCAGTGACCTTCTCTGTGTGAGAGAAGTCTTTTGCGAATGATTGAAGGAGGTTGGAGACACATACAGCACGGATGTAAAATTGTATATAAACTATAAAAGGCTTTTCACACTTATTATAGCCTCGGGCTAAGAGTTGATCTTGGGATAACTTAGCACCTTTTCACACACACACGCTGTTAAGCTAAGCCCAGGGCTACATGACTCACACTGCACTTTAGACCAGCCCTGGGTTAAATGTCTGTCGGAACTAGGGCTCCACAACTAATCAAAACTGTAATATGGCCAAGTGCAATATCCAAATTGCAGAAGCTACGATTTTTTGATAAAAGTATGATGTGTGATAAACAGCATTATAAGGAAGTAACCTGGTGCTGCAGAGATGCACTGACCTATACGTCTTCTCCAGATGTCTGCGTGGTACAGACCCCAACAAAGGTTACATCATGAAGATTTTAATAGTTTTTTTCAGTGAAAATGAAAATTGTGATGCAAAAAGGATAATTGCCACTAATCATGAATCATTATAATTGCAATGTCAGTATGATTTTTTTTTTTCGTGAAATTGTGTAGCTCTAGTTGGAACAGCGAGTGGTGTTTAAATTCTTAAATGATGTGTGACTGCTCTTTAACAGCCTTTAGCCCTTTTTTAACATTAGTACCTTTTAGCCCTGTTTTTTTTTTTTACCCTGAAAAACTTCAGGCCCTGCTAAAGTTAGGCTTAGCACAAATTAGGGCTTTTCACACTGCACTTAGGCCAGGGCTAAAAGACATTACAATAACCCCTTTAGCTTGAGACTAAGACAGCTTTCACTTTGGCACAATACTGGCACATTTCAAAGTGGGCTTACCCCAACTTCAGCCCAGGGCTTATATGCCCCGATTTTGCAGGGGTTATCTCCTGAAAATCGGCTTAAATTCAGGGCTAAAAGGTGCCACTGTAAAATAGAGCTAAAGGCTGTTAAAGAGTAGTCACAGAACATTCTCGAATGTTCACATTAGTCACCTGTACCAAACGGACATGTAACCCAGGGCTGGAGGAAGTGCAGTGTGAATTGCGGTGTCCCCTGGGCTTAGCTTAACCCTGGGTTATTCCAGGGTCAACTCATAGCCCAGAGTTAAGGATATGCTTGCCAACTTACCTGCGGCAAGTAAAATGCCATGTTGGGCTAATTAGTAAGTGGCAAGTGGTAACAGAAGAAATATTTGGATTATCAATTCATCAAAGTAACATTTAATCCAAAAATGGCAGAAAATACTGTTTTTATCCTCTCAAATATGGAGATTTCCTGCTTTTCCTACATTGAATATCTGTGGTTATGGACTAACAAAACAAAACATTTGGAGACATGTCCTTGATCTTTAAGAAACTGGGATGGACATTTTTCATTATTTTCTGACATTTTATAAACATTGCAACCCTATATTAAACATGACAATTAACTTTAATCTTTGTTTTTTGATAGCCGGTAATAAATAAGCCGATTTGTACAAGGCCAAGTAAAAATTGACTTCAACTAGGTAAATTTCTAAATTGTAAATTGTTTCCAGGCTACAACCTTGACTTTTTGTTTAGTTCTGTCATCAGAATTTTATGTTGCAAAACTTTGGTTCATGACAAAACTACCTTACAACTAATGACATTTCATCATCATCAACTGTGCTTTGTGTTTAGTGCTAATTAGCATGGTCAACATGGTAAAGAATTATACCTGTCATGTTAACATTGTCATTGTTAGCATGTTAGAATGCTAATGTTGCTAATGCATTCAGTTCAAAGAAACACTGTGTCTGTCATTAGCATGGCTGTGAGACTCTTAGTCCTGTTGAATAAGGCTACAAACAGCATGTTTCATTGGAACCGACTGCTGAGAACAAAGTGAACTTTGGTGTAACATTTAGTTTTTTTTTTTTTTTTTTTTTTTTTAAAGATATCAAATAGTCAGTTAAATTTGTCACAAAAATAAGGCTCCTCTCTGTTCTTGCTCCACAACATCTCAGCATCCCATGATGTCTCATTTCTTTGAAAATAAAAAGAAACTTTTGTTTGATTGGAATGGATGCATATACAACTTTGGTTTGAATGCACTTATTGTCAGTCTCTTTGAACAAAAATGTTCTCCAAAATCAATATAGTATGACAATGATACATTTAGCACCTTCAATAAACTACTTTCTCTGTTGTTAGGCTCATCAGAGGCTGTCAAAGTTTGTTTTTGTTTGTTTTTTTTAATACAAGAATAATGATACGAGGAAACTAAAGGGGATAACTAATCACAGTTCATAATATTAAAATCACACAGTGCTGCTGTGCACTGATGAGGCAGGATGCTCTGCTTCAAGATCAGTGTTGCTGCTCTCGGTGCTGGATTGCAGCGATAATGTCGGACCAAGACAAAAGAGAATTGGTAAACTTCAAACAGTTTTCACTTCCAGACATAAAAGGATGGACTTTTGAACCAGATTTACTGGCCAATAAAAGCTGCCTCAAGCTTGTTATCCACCCCTTCTTTCAAATGGCTTCAAATACGATAAAGCATTTGATCTGATATAGAAACCACAGATGACAAGTGATTCATGGGCTCATTTCTGGTATGCAGAACTTAATGTACACCCAGTCACCTTGTGCCTTTTCTTTTCTTTTCTTTTCTTTTCTTTTCTTTTCTTTTCTTTAATATAATTATTTATCTTCTGAAAATGATTGATTGCATGATTAGTTTTGTGGCCAAGCCTTAACCTATTTTTCATAAATCCACAGACTCAAATATGTAATCAACCTCTGTTATACCGAGGGCCTTTTTAAAAAGCCACCAGTTTGTAAAGGATTTCAAACTCAGCAGGAGGTTGTTTACTCGTGCACATATTTACTCACATGCCCAGCTAAGCTCTGACCTCTGACCTGTGACAACTGCAGTATAAGCTGGCCTGTGACTCTCACGTGCATCATGTTTCGTAACACAAATCACAACAGGGATGAGCAGTCTGTTAGGACATGATGAATTTTGGCTCTGTCTGTTTCGATGCCTCTGAGACCTCAACGCTCTGCAGATAAAGATAACACTTGCGCAACATTTATTTAATAAAATGATGTAAAGTAAGTAAACACAACCACATTAATGCACTTTGAATACAGACAACATAACCAAATACAGAAACCCCAAAGAGACCCCAATGGAAATGAGTTATGAAAAAAGGCCGCTGAATATGCCGGGGTGTGTTCATCACTTTTTAGTGTCCCCTAGAAACCTCTGTTGTTTTGTAACTGAGTTCCATTGTGCTCTGTGCATCTTGTATTTCTTGTGTTTTTGTATTTGGGTTTTGTGTTGTGTCTTCCACAAATCTTGGGTTCCAGATATAACACTTATTACAGACTGAAATTTTTCACTTCTTAAAATTTCAAACTGTGTCAGTTTCACTTCAGTCCAAAAAGATGGTGATACAAAATCCTGGGGAGGCTCAGTGAATGGAAGTGAAAAAAAAATCCTACATTAGTTATTAATAGGAGATCAGATTTAATAAGCATAGATGTGTGTGATTTATTTAATGAGACAGTTCAGAGCTACAGTATCTTTGGGGAATTTAACTGTTTTTCCTAGAGTCAGAAACTAATAAATGCCTCAGGACTGACTTTTTTTATGCATTTGGTATAATCTGAAGTTCTGTCAAACAGAAATATCAGGCTGCCTTAATTATTCAGTGTCTGTGGGATCAAATAACATAATCATTATCCCATAGAGAGATGAATTCACGCCCCTTTCGCTGTGCCTAATGGGACCTTACTTCAGAAAAAATATGAACGGTAGTCAATGCCTGTATCCAAGCCTTGTCTGAGGGGAGCCCCACAGTCTCAGACTTTAAAAACACCCGAATTAATCAATTAGTGGCTGGAAAGAAACTTAATTAACAACAATCTGATAATCAATTCATCATTTAAATAATTTCTTAAGCAAAAATACTCATAATTAATTGGCTCCAGCTTCTTTAATCCAGTTTTCTAAGTCTTTTATGGTGATAGATTGTAACCATGTGCTTTTACTGTTTTTTGATGTTATAGAGTGAATAATTAGTTAAGTATTTTGTAAAGATAATTTTGCAGTCCTACTTTATACCACCCACTTAATACTTAAATATGTGACCACTGACTAAAGGATTTATTTATTTATTATACACTGTGTATATTCATCAGTTTGCTGTGCCATGAACTCAAATGTGCACTGAGATATTAAATTACTCTTTACTCATCTTCAATCTTTAATTAAATCTATCTAGCAAAAACTGAGCATTCACTGCCTTTAATCTACTGACATTGTATGAAGCCATATGGCTCTTTACTGGATGCTTTAGCCATTCAATCATAAAACGAGTGATGAAGACGAGTGCGACCATGTCTACCATCCCTGCATCTTTCCCCCTGACTAAATTAAGCCGTTTCTCTTAAGGCCAAATCAAGGCTCCTTCACTGCCGGCTCTTTGCATTTTTTTTCTGCTGCATCCTCTTGTGTGATCACCGCTGATTTCGTGTGACATTTCTGAGCCGTTGATTACTTAAGTGGGGTTTGGCATTTCATGCCCTGAGCAGGGCTGCGACAATGACAGGGTTGAGAACTGCAGATAAAATGTATCCTTGTGTGGGTATCTATCAAAAACGTCTGTGATTAGGAGGCTTTCTCTCCTGACATCAGTGGATTTTTGGCTGTCTTCCTCCCTTTGCTCTTGATATTCTTGTATCTTTTCTCTCCTGTCAGTTATTTGTGATTAGGGCACTTTTCATGGCAGCCTTCAGGTCAACCAAACTCTTTTTCTACCTTCTTTTGCTCTGTCTGTCTGAATTAACATTCCTCTACGGGCTCGTCAGGCTCGACTCCTCCATGCGTTGCTGTACTCTGCCTGGCACACACTGGCACTGCTGTCTCCTCCCTGCCAAGCTAGTTCACATGCCTCAGCCTGGGCAGAGGGTGACTGACTCATCCTGGTCATGTAACATCATTTGGGATTAAAAATGGTTGGTTAAAAAAACAATTAAAATGGAAAACTAGAAGCAGTGTGAGTGGTTGAACTAGAACGGACAATATTGCGTGCAGTCTAAATGTTTGTGATTCTGTGTCAGGGGTCGGTGCAGTCAGTTGAAAGAGCAGGATGCACTGGACTGTGGAGTTATTATGATTTTGGCTTATTTAGCTTGGTAATTGAACATGTTTCTTGGCCGTGTAACTGTCGCACAACAACAAAGGGTCATTTATTGAACTTGTGCACTTCACCAACTGCCTCTGTTTCATTCTATCTTCTACTTTCAGCACTCATTTTCTCCATGTCATTTGCCTTTCTGCTGCATTTGCCTATTTTCAAAGCGCTCGCATAAAAGCCATACCACTACGTAGTTATTATACGACATTATTATTATTATTCACTGTGGTCTTAAGCGAACCGTGCTGCACTAAGCGAGAGTCTGCCAACGAGCTCACTGCGATCTTCTGCCTCTCCTCCCCATCTTCCACGTCAGTCACATCTCCTGGGAGAGCCCCGACTCTCAAGTTAACTCCTATTTCCATGGTAACTGAGGCAGACACAGAGAGGTCCAGGCAGCCATGGCCCAGAGCTACTCAGCTGCAAAGGCACAAATTGTGCATCATCATTGCTGCTGCTGCACGGGACAGCATGGGGGAGAATGACTGTCGGATGATGGGGTTGTGGCTGCTGGGCAAACTCGCCCTCAAGTGAAACTGTCATGGGTGGAAGTGAATATTATATATTGAACAAATAATTTACCTCAAATAAAAAAATTGGCATCACATCAAGGACTGAACTTTAATGTCTCTACCTAAATATGTAAAAGAGAAATGGGAAAAAGAGCTTAATATTGAGATTTCAGATAATGACTGGTAAAATATGTGGAAGATAAACCAGACATAGATGAGTTTATAGAAACAGAGGTAATCTTCCTAGAAAAAAACAAGCTGGAAAGAGTTGTTGTTAGCAATTTCATTTAAAGTGCTAAACAAGGATTTGCCTTAAGCTTGGATTCAAGGTATCTGTGACTTATAATTATTTAATACCAAGTGGAAAAGCAATATCAGAGACTTATCCTCTCAAGAAAAACAACAGCATCAATTGTTGAATCAAAGTCCCCGTAACCTTCAAGCGACAAATCAGTTTAGATGACCGTAGTAATTATGACAGGAGAAAAGGAGGAAGTGAGATGACATTGTTGTCAAGTGATTAAGTCCACATAATGAGGAGGTCAGTGTGGCTGGATAGATCAACACGCATCAGACTTTAACACAGGCCACTGTTTTCTATTTCCAACTGACAGTAAACATGATTTTCTTTGTCTTAAAACATTATCACAATCATTCCCTAAACTTAATGTAGTAGTCATAATAATCCAAACCATAATCTTTTCCTTAAACCTAACCAAGTTGTAGTTGTCCTTAAGCTCTGGTACTCAACATTTTTTGAATCTGAACTGACGCTTTAAAAACACTAAAGTCACCAAATCACACAGAGAAACTAGCTGATCGAGGCAGTGGTAGACCAACAAATTGTATTTGAGTCTTGTGACCAGTTATCCTTTAATGTTGCAAATCTCTTGCCAGTAAATATTAAACTGAAAAAAATAAAAACTGTCATGGATTTAGCTTAATTACCATAAGTGTTTTTGACTTTTTTCAGTAGTCTCTGACTTAGATCGTGCAAAGTTGAACTGGATCTATAAAAACTACCAGAACTGTTGTGCATATCACACCAGCAGATTTTTCAGTGTTCGCTTTGAGCAGTTTTATTGTGCAGACAGGGAAGCAGCTTTGCTCACACATCCACTACATCTTTATCAGCAGTTGTGATGAAGCCCACCTGCCTGTTTGTTGGCTTAAGTGTCAGTCTGAGTCGGGCTTGATACAATCTTCCAAATGCCTATTCAGCACCCTGCTGGTCCACCACTCTTTCTACACAACCTCGTAACATCATCCAGGGTCTCTCCACCTCCCCCAACGCGCAGCCCTCCACAATGAAGTAAATCCTGCAATAGGATTCTGGATTATCCAACGAGGATTAGGCCACAGCAAACCAAAGACGGATAGCATGTTTCATTAACAACACTTAAATTGATCATGTTAAACCCCAGAAGAACAGTGAGTGACCTTTGTAATTGTGTGTGTTCAAACTCTTGAAACCCCTGTAGTCTGGATTTAATGCAGAGTGACCGCAAAGTTTGAAATGCTTTGACAAATCTGAATCTGATGCAAAACTGCCAAAATTACAGATTTCAGATCTTGAACTGCACCATCAGTTTAGTGTATAAAAAAAAATCAACCTAAATAGATTTAATTAATTAGGATTTGAAAGAACTCAGAAAGCAGATTAGATACTAGATTGAGATTTGATAAAATACCAATAATAACCAGACTCTACTTCCTGCCATTTTTATCAGTTATTAGAGGAGCTATAAAATCCAAATGGGGGCAGTGGAGTGGAGCTGAGCTGGGATGAACAAATGGCAACCACTGCAGCTGGTTATAGCCTGAGGAGCTGTCAATCAAGGCAAACAACAAGGCCAAAAATACACCCGTCATTACGCCCCAGATACTCTTAATAGCACAGTCATTTTCAAAATTGCCACCAAGACAGAGATGAAGTAAAATTACCTCTTAAGAAGTGATTGATTTTGTTTTTCTTGAGAAAGTTGTCAGTTTCCCCTTTGACTTTGGTACAGTCAGATTCTTTGGGAGCATCTATTGGCCATTAAAGGAACCGCATTAAAGGATATGTTATCTTTTTCATTCTATGTACTCTTCTTTTTTGTCAAAACCTCGCTCTTAAATGATGGACAGTGCAAATTAAGCAATCCCAGCTCTGTAGATTTTGCTAATGTTGCCTCAAGCAGAGATGAGGGTTCGCTTCTTTCAAACTCCGTGTAAACAGATTCTTTTCATTTTGAATTTTGTCTTCAGCCTCAACTGATGCTGACTCAAGTGACATTACTTTAGGCAGTTTATCACATTTCACACACCTCCCTCTGGAGCTACAAAACAGTGTCGGTAGCACTTTCTTAGGTTGTGCAAGACATGTAAACATACTTACATTTTCTGGGGAAGGGCTTTTGGCCTTTAATTGACAGGACAGCTTATAAATAGACAGGAAATTTGGGAGAGAAAGGGGGAAAGAAACGCAGCAGAGTGTTGCTGGCTGGAATTAAACCCACAGCCGCTGCTGAGGACTCAGCCTCCGTACGTGGGCTGCATACTCTACCAAATGAGGTACCAGGGGACCCATAAACATACTTAATTTTGAAAAATAGATGGTCCTCTTTAAAGCCCCACTCCAGCCAGTGTTAACTGGTGATTTTAGATTAATGTTGTTTCTCAAACAGACAATGGAGGTGTGATTAATAGTTGGATCTAATCCATTATCCTCAGTAAAAGAGCATTGTTGAACATGCTCGTGTTTTTAGAACGGTGAACTAAAAGAGTCAGTTTGCAATTAATTGACATGAATGTGAGTGCTGTTCACTCCTGAGAGAGTTGATGATGCTCATGTCATCAACTGATTGAAAAAGTCTCATGCAGACTCGCAGCAGAGATACTGTGTGATGGTGCAATGAAAATGGGACAGAAATGTTGACATGATATAAAAACTTTTCTTTTATGATGCAGCATGAGGTGTGTGAGCTGGACTACACTGCAGACTGGAGTCTGTTAACAGAGAGAAAGAGACTGATAGATCCCTGTCATTTGTGCTCCTCTCCTCTGTCTTGCCTCATTCTTCATCTCCTTGCAATTCTCACGCATTACGGTGCGTTGAAGTTGGACAAGGAAGTCGGAGTTTCTGAGTTACCACTTGGAAATTTCAACAGTATGTTGGTGTTCAAGTTTACTGTCTGCTGTAGTGTAAAACATCTGCAATCTGTTGTAAATAATGGCTTGTAACTTTAGATACAAGTTATCCTGGTCATTCAAATGAAAAATCATGAATATTATGCACCACTGAGTATGACATCACTATATAGCATTATATAGTCCCCAGCGTCCCTGGTGAGAGGAGAATGAATGTGAACTAGTTCATTTTTTGGGACTGTGAGCCTGTTCAAAATTCAAAATTGTGAACTATGAACTTGAACGAGCTAAAGATCTTGTAAATCAATGCTAAATGTGTGTTCTGAGTTTATCACACCACAGAAAAATGTGTTATTAATCACCAAACCAAATTTCAATGAATGAAAAAATTGACAAGTACATAAAATTAGGTCTCAAAATGAGGAAAAAAATAATCAGTTTTCTCTGAAACGTTGAGGGTGTACCCACTCGTCTGCCAGAAACACCACCACGACCTGAAACAACCTGAAACATGGAGGCTCCGTCTAGCAGCCACTGGAGACAGAGGACAGAGCCAGGATGGTACTGAACACAGAAATTGTGAAAAACAGTTCAGTACTACATAGTTCTCAGTGTTTTCACATCTTTTCAGCAACTATCTTCTAACTTGCATAATGTGTTTATAGAAGAAAAACTAATTTTTCCTTCACAGGGAGCTTTGAGCTAGCTTCTTGTAATGTGTGAACTTGCACAGCAGTGATTATCATAATAACCAGACTGGTCAGTATCATTAGCATGGATATTAGCATAAATATTACAATAGATAGCAACAGTCACTCTCACATACGTTAAAAGGACGAGGATTTTTCTCCATCTCATGCTGCCTGGATACTCATCAGCTAGCAAGCTACATCTCCTGTTAACTGTATAATGCTACATCTCTGTGGGGACGCTCAGCAAGAACCACTTCCTGGCCCATGGCGGTTGGACGACATTATTGCTGAAGCGTGGCATGCGCTACAGTCAAGTCACATTTTGTTTAGATAACGTTGGCACGAAACACAGTTTACCTCAGGGTGCTTTGCTCTGAGCTTCCTGTCATGTCACCAGAGAGGGAGCAGCTAAAGGGTCAGGGGTGACAAAGAGGCGTGAGCTTGGAGGATGACCTTTGACCTCAAGCTTCTACTCTTGTCATGCGTCATTATTTCGTTTTAGCCTCAGCTTAAGTTCTTTAACATTAAGCACAAAATCAAGTTGTTTGTCAAAAGATATTGGGCAAACAGTTAATCAACATTATCAGGAAATGACACATGAAAAATATGAAATATGAAAACACCAAAATAGATCGGAGTGGGGCTTTAATGCTGATCAGTTTTGGATGCTGTTTGACTCAGATGTCAGGCTTCATGTGGCTCAGGTATTCTGGTTGGGTTTTAGCTCCATATTTAATTTGTCATTAAAAGTGACCTCCCTTTGTCTCACAGTCATTCCCGGGCAGTCTGTCTTTTTATCCCTCATTCTCTTTCACTTTAATCAGTGGAAGCCTGCTATCTTTAATGCCTTTTAGCGAGCATACTAGAGCTAATTAGATGGGACTCTGCTGCATAATCCGGAGTATTACTGAGACAAACAATACTGATGCTTGTCTCCATAACTTTATGTGGCACTCTGTTTTTTTTTCTGTTTTTTACTCCTGTAGATCATAAGCATGTACGACAGACTGCTTTTAAACTGCGTTACAAATTGGGTACAGAGTTTCTTGATTATGTCAGTAGGCCTGTATGATATAAAATAGAACGTGCAAGAAGCAGTGGGAACTCGATTATCAGAGCTAATGTCGTTTGTTTAGTTTTGTCGATTGTTCAAGAGGGGAAAACTATTAATTGAAATGCTTAGAAAAATTGATGGTTTGTGTCTCTTCACCATTTCTCTACCTGATGTGATGTGACTCTGCATTGATACTACTGATTATAAAACCTGGATCGGTTCCTGATCTCTCTGCCTCAAAATAAATTAATCTGTCGGTAAAAGTTGAACTTTCGTTCTTTATATATATTTTGCTTTTATATCTATATATCTTAGCCTTACTTGCAGCATGGCTTTAGAGATGGCGATGTTGTTCTGTCTGTTGTTCCACCACTCTGCTCCAGACTGGAACATCTCAACTCTTAAATTGATTGTCATGAAATCTGGTTCAGACATTCATGGTTAAGTATCTCAACATCCACTTGATGGATCGACACAAAATTTTATACAAACGTTCAAGGTTCACAGACTATGCAATAATAATACATACCTTATATGTATATAACAATACCATCAATAGGTGTCATCATTTGATCAAAATTTGAATGACCTGGAAAACTAATGACACTGTCATTGAAAGTTTTGTGCTAATAGAGAAATGCTAACTTGCTTAAAGGTAGACACATTATTTTTAGAGAAATTTTGCATATTATTATCATCTTTAACTAAGATGGTTAACATTAAACCTGCTAAATATTAGCATGTTAAAAATAAAACTGTAGCTAACAATTACTTTCATTATCGATTAGTCTGCAGATATGATGAACTGATTAATCGTTAGTGAGTCTATAAAAGGTTACAAAATTTTGAAAAATGGTCATCACAGTTCCCCAGGGTCCAGAGTGACGTCTTCAGACGGCTTCCTTTGTCCAACCAACAGTCTAAAAGTCAAAGACTCTTCATTTAAATTCTCACATTTAAGAAGATGAAACCAGCAAATATTTGATATTGTTGCTGGAAAAGTGACTGAAATGATTAATCCATTATCAAAATCCATGCTGATTAAGTTCATTTCACTCGATTGATCGTCTAATTGTTGCAGCTCTGGTTGACACTGTCATTGTGAGCATGTTAGACTTCTGATATTAGCATTTAGCCCAAAGCCTCACTGTGCAACCTCACAGAGAAACTAATGTAACTGTAGACTTTTAGTCTTGTGTTCTATACAACCAGTCAGTGTCTCTCTTGATTACTATCAAGAAGATGCAGCATAAGCGTGTTCTGTCACAGCTACTTCTGAATGCTTTCAGTGTTGTCTTTGACCTAATTAGTTTGCATATACATTATCAGCTCCACCTCAAAGCTGAAAAGGAACCCAGACACTGTTGGCAGTGTCATATGGAAATAGACAAACTGTGAAAAGGCTCCTGGAGTTAATCCAAAAAACTGTTTGCCTTAAAATGTCTTTTTTTTTTCCTTCGTAGTGGCAGCTAACATTTGTGAACCACAAAACAATTCCTGTGATTTGTCAGTGAGTCCACAATGTCAGCGGGCCAACTGAAGGATTTGTCTGTTAATTACACTATTAAGAGTTCTTTAACGCTGTCTGTTTGTGAGAGTGACTTCCTATCATCTTTCTAAATTAAACCTGGGATCACTTGAGTATGTTATGTTTATTCTGTTTCAGCTCTAATTTGCTCACGGTGACCCAGAGAACACCTGCTGCATCCCAATCCACGCTTAGCTGTGTTTTCCAAGTGCCTTCCCTGCTGTGCTATCGAACTACATCTGTTAAAGCAGCGTAACATACAATTTAAGTCCCTTAATAGCTCATCATGTGGATGATAATTATAACACACAGCGGAATGCTAATTATATCAATGATCTTCTCTGCTAACGTCCTACTAAAACCAATGTCATTTAGCTGCTACTTATGGACGTGCCAAGTGGCCTACTTTCCGCACAGCCGACAGGCAGGCAGCAGAGATGGCTACCTTGCCTGAAGAGTGTTTGGAACATAATTATGTTATTTTCTGAAAACTGCTGCACTGTTGTTGCGTTTAGGGCCACTTGATTTTTCTAACATTAAAGTGTCTCATTTGTGGGAACTGATGCGGACTAATGAGTTTGTGTGCTACATCAGCTTTTTCCTATTTGCAGTAAATTAGTATAAAAATGAATGAAATGGGGTCGTGGCAAAACCTAATGATGACAGAAATGAATACTAGCAATATCTTGACATATCCGTAATTGAAATCTCGACCAATTACCTCAGTACTGTGAGCTGAATGAGAAATATTCAAAGAACAGATTGACTGCTAGACCACTTCATGAACTACACCGTCAAAATACTGAAAAAGAGAAGTCATCACGCTGTAAATCATCAAACTGCATTTCAGTAAAATAAATGTCTGATCATCTACTTAATATAAGTACAATATGTTTTAATGATTATAAGCCCATTTCAGTTTCTATTGTCATTATTTTCATACGTAAATCAAAACTTGCAGTCTAATTGTGTCTCAGTGTCTTGACTTGAAATATTTGAATAAATAAATAAATCAAACTCCCAGACTAGAATTGAAATAATTTGTTCTATTCTAATTCTGATTCTAAAGTGTTTTAACTTATTTGGTCCAAATTTTCATTGCCAAAAAGAAGAAATGTACATTTTTAAAGATTTCATGCATAAAACATTAGACATATGACACATCATTTGTCATTTTAGGCATACAATAAAATTATGTTTGGTATCTCTCAGAGAGCAGCAGCAATAGAAAACAAGATAAAGTGATAAAGAATGACAAATATGATGAAGTACGTCCTCTCTCTATGTATAATAAATGAAGGCACTTGGATGAGGCACTGAGAGCACCAAGTCACCACATCTGTACACACCACCATCATGTGGCAGTCATGCAGTGCCAGAGCTGAAACCGAGGCGCTGCACAGTGTCTGTCCACTGCTCCTGACTACAGATGGGTCAAATGCAGGGAACGCATTTCACTATATGTTGTGCATAACTGTACGTATGAATAATAAACTTGAGTTACCATTTAATTTTAGCAATAAGGCAAACTCCAATCAATTCTTTCATAACACCCTCCTTCAAAGAGCAACTGTTGAAAAGTAACTGTAAATATGCGCGCCTGTCAATCTTTGCATTTCTTTACATGTTGAGTCGTTGTGCACTGGGCTCTGAGAAGAGCGATACTCAGTGTCTAATGAGTTTGGAGTGTGGCGTTTTTTTTGTAGTCTTTCGAAGACTGGTCTGTCATTAAAATGGGCTGCTGCATCTCTCTCTGGCTTGCCTTAGGTCTGAGCCAGGTTAGTTTTTCCCAGCTCTCTTTCTGGGGCAAGGTTTCCAGGCTGGTCTGGCTTAGAGACCGCACTTAATCTAATCTACAAATTTCAGACCCTTCTCTGGGATTCTTGTTTTAAAATGTGTCAGACGGAAACATTGAAATCAGCTGGAGATGGACTTCTCAACTGACTCAAGGAGTTTTAGCATTAGTGTTAGCCACGCACTGTGGAACTTAATTAAATCTGCCACCATAAAGCTTGACAGCCATAGCAACAGTAACTAAGGAGGACGGGGCTTCGAGAAGGTGTGTAAAGTGTTGTAAAGAGACTGACAAGTAACACTGACTCTTCAGCTTAATGCCATAAGAAACCGAGTACCTAAGACAATGTTTTCAAAATGACTTTATGCGCTTTTGAAAATGTGCATTTTTTCTATCAGAGTAAGGAGAATTCAAACTTCAGTCCATCCTTAAATTTAACAGAGTCACTGGGAGCGGCCTCAAGTGTATCACCCTTGTCTCTGTATTTAATCTGTCCAATCTCAAAGTTTTTTATAGCGCACTTAGTAAACTGTGAAATATCAGCATTGCCTGCAGTGCATTAGAATCTGCCCTCTCACCAGCATATTACTGTTTCAGAGGGATTATAAACCACAGTGACATTTTAGGTGTATTACATAAACCATTCTCTCACAGGTATCAGCTAGTCTGAGAGATTTAAGGGATTCTGTGGCAGCCATTATTACTCCACAACAAATATTTGCCTCCTCAATATCGCAAAGAGCGATACTCTAGAAAGAAAATCAATTCCCCACTTGAACTCTCCTGCGTCTGAACTCACACAGCGGCTCTCATATCACAATCTTTACTTGATCCTCATTTCACCGGTCATTCCCCCTTATCAGTGATCACTGGCTGTGAGATATGAGCCTACAGGGGGATCGGTATGACTCAGCATCCTGAGCTAAATCCCGACAATAAGAACATCAGTGCGATTAACTGTACTGTGCACTCAGCTTGTAACAAAATGTTCCTTTTCCAGTGACAAGAGGCAAGCAGGTGTTATGCACTGTGTCTGTTATGTTATGGAGGTTTTTAAAACGCTAAACTGATCTTGTAGATCAGAGCATCCGTGTATGCAGTATGCGGTGATGCGAGGCTCCTTCATCGATCATCTGCCAGGGATTTCCTGAACAGGCTCATAAAAATGAGTCCTAAAATGAACTCTGAAAGATCCTAATCTGTGCAGCTGCAAAGATGGAAGGTTATAGTACTTGTACAAGTGACTCAATTTCACTACGTGATCTGATATGATCTTGGTATACTGTGTAGATAGATGACAGCAAAAAGGGACAATTATTTAAAATTCAATCTCTGAAGTTATCACAGTGATTCATGTTTTTTTGATCACAGCTCAAACTTTACAGGGAAATTTAAAGGAGCAATATGCAGCAAATGTGCACAAAAAAATGATTTCAGCAGTCCAAGTAGCTAGTTCGAGCCATAGACTGTATACTTATTAGTTAGACTGCAGGAGTGCAAAATGCGCACAACATCGTAAACTGGCAGTAAAAAGCAACATCAAGTCCTACATTGTAATTTGTTCAGCTCATTGTAACTGTCAGTTGTCTCTTGGTGTAAAGTTAAGCCTGTTCTGAAAACACACTCTGGACTGCTTGTGTCATTGCCTGCCAGACCTCATTAACATATTGCTCAATTTAATCTTTATAAACATCTACATCTTCTACAAGATTATTAATGATTTCTTTAAACCCATAAACAGATACTTATTCGTTCGGTGAACATTCGGCATTCATGTTAACTCTAATTAACCTGAAACGGGCAAACAGTAACACAAGTTACAAAACGGGACACCACAGCTGTAGAGTTGTTGTAAGAGAAGTGAGTATTTTAATTTAACATGTTTCCCAAATCTGATGGCATATTGTGGTCATTTTATAATTTATTAAAGTATATAATAATAATATATTATAGATGTCTCCTTTAAAGACTCTTTAAGAGGCCTCAGGCACCTCAGGTACAGGGGAGATTATTTGTCAGAAGAAATTATGTAAAGTTTCTGTCCAATAAAGGATCCTGATTACAAGGCAATAACTGTGTAGCAACAGGATATTGACTGGAAAATAAAACTCTTTTAAAAATGACTGTGTCACTGGCATCCCAATTAATTTTAATGATAACAGAGTTGTGAATTGGGAAAGGCTATTTCAGGCATAGGTGGGAGTAAACGCTTCATTAATTTTTCCAAGAGTCAAAGTTACATGACCCAGACTTGAAGTACTTCTGCTGCATAATGGGCACGAAACTCTCCTGGATGACTCATCAATACTAAACTGATGAACGACTGTGTTAGAAAATATCAGGTCCTTTGATGAAAAGTCAAAGGAATCACAAGCCCGTGAACATAAAAACATGAAGTGAGAGGTTAAAGGTGCAGTTTCAGTTCTGGTGAAAGTTGATTGTTGAGCTCTGTTCCCGTGTCATCACATTACAAATGCTTTGGATTGGTGGCTCAAAGATGGTTGATTGTCGAGTCTCATTTTCAGGTCGTTTTGGGAATGAGACTCGTCAATCAGCCATCTTACCAAGTCCTGATTGGCCAAAGTCTGCTGTCACTGGCTAGATTTTCTAAAGCCAGAAAAACAGACCCAAGAGGAGGAGCAGATGTCTAGTTTTCTCTCAGGCTTGAATTACATTATGTTTAAAGGTTATTACAGAACTTTTGCAAAAGTAAGCTGTCTACACCAGCTTTAAGTATGACTTCAAAGGTGCATTTTGGAAAGAAACATTCAGAGATACACACAGCCTGAAATCCACTACTGGCACGTTAGAGATAAAGATTACATGGATAAGAATGATTGTGTTTTACAATTGCAGCGATGAAGCATTTTGAATTTGCAGCAGCTCTGTTTCAGCCCTCTGACTAGTCTCGAGATTCAAACCTACCAAATAATCATCAAACATGGCGGCCATGACACAAGTTTATTGGGTTGTTTCATTATGTGGAAGAGTCCTATGGGTCTTTGCTGAGTAGCACTGAGGATGTCATTAAAAAAAAGTTGAAATGGAAATTCAGAGTGAGGAAAATACTTCTGGAACAAGTGGCTAAGTTCAACTTCAGTTCAGTCTTTAATGTATAATGCCTGACTTGATCATACATGCAGGGTCTCTAGAAACTGTACTTTTTACAGATGTGCACTAATGTGTGTGCACTGATGAGTACAGTAATGTTGTACAGTAATACTCACATGGATTCGTGCAGAATGTGGCTGGCCAACAGGATATCATTTTTGTGGATGAGAGCAGGATGGTAAAATTAGGTGAGTTCAGCAGCAGTAACAGTGGCCGTCAAAATTTAGGACCAGATGTCACACAGCTCCCTCACACAAGGAGAAAACTTGGACTTCTACTAAAATCCTACTGCTTATTAGAATAATTACATAAAATAATAGACATGAAATAATTTTATTTAAAGCAGAAATCTGTAGTATATTTACTGTAATAAATCGTAAAATGACCACGATATGTCATCAGAGATCAAGAAAACATGTTCTGATAACAACGCTGCAGCTGTGGTGTCCTCCAGGCAGGAATAACCATTTTTGTTTGCCTGTTTCACATGAATTAGAGTTAAAATCAATGCTGAATGTTCGCCAAATTAGTACATTTCTGTTTATGAGTTGTAAGAAATGAATAATACTTTTGTAGAAGGTGTAGATGTTGATAATAGTTTAATTGAGCAAAATGTTAATGGAGTCTGGCAGGGAGTAAGACGAGCAGCCACTGAACTCAAACTCCAGAGTGTGTATTTTCATAGCAGTGGGCTTTTCTTTTCGGGATAACAAGCTCAGCTTTACACTGACAGACAATCAACAGTTATAAACAGCTGATCAATGTCCAGTGTAGGACTCGTTGTTGCTTGTTAATGTCAATTTACAATGTTTCATGCAGCCTGCATCCCTGCAGTCTGTCTGAACTTCTCCATGTTTGCAGAGGAGGGGGTGGGAGGAAAATGACGTAAACAACAAAAAAGGACATATATTAAAAAGGATTTCAACCTATTTAATATACCTTCTATGGCTGCAACTCGCTATTTGCACTCTTGTACTCATTTTTGCACGTGCTATTGCAACATATTGCTCATTTAATTTGTTTTATTCCATTCTATGTAAACAATATGACGTCCCCATATGACAACATATCATTACATTTCATTTTGCCATCATTCTACTGTGCTGGGAAGTTTGTTTTCCCATGTCATCCAGAAGGTGTTGTCCATCCAATCCATGTGAAAAAGACAAAATGAAAGGATCAGAAACACTGTTCTCTTCAATCTCTTCATGTAATAAACCTCTAAGAACTTTCCTGGTGGCACTGATTTCATCGCTTTTGTTTTGTTTAGATGTACACAACACTAAAGAGGATTTACAGTTTTAATAAGAGCAGACGTAGAAAACAAAAGACACCTTACAGTATATTAGTATTCATGATATTCATGACACTGGTTCCACTTTGAAGCGCACAAATACTGTTTGTGATTAATCTCTTATCAATAATCAGAGTTCAGGAAACAATGACCTAAATAACTCCTGTAGACCAAGTTCATTCACATGGGAGTTGTTACCAACACACTCACAGACACACACACACAGAATATTGTGGAGGCGTGGTAAGATAACAGGAAGGAAGGGTGGATTTCTCTTCCTTATGGTTGTTTGTTGATATATCTTTTATCTTTTGGGAAGCATCTCGTCCAGCTCCATCTCCTCCCTTGATGGGAATTTGTGGGACCTGCCCAGGAAGACGTGCATGAGATTTCTGCAGCTCTCTGTTAGTGGCTTTTGTGGCAGTAGATAATCACCGGGGTGACCCTTCGATGTAATGGATTGCATTTTAAAGATTTTTGTGTTTGTGCGTGTGCTGGGTCCCACAGGGTGGTGTTACAGACAGATAGGAATCACATTCATGGTTCGTGTCTCCAGCTCCATCTCTGGTTTACTTTCTCCCCTCTTTCCCTTTGCATCTTTTACTACTGGAGTATTTCAGTGTGTAATATATAACAACATTTTGGCAACATTCAGGTTTTTATATATATGTATATATGTATATATGTGTGTATATATATATATATATATATATATATATATATATATATATATATATATATACACACACACACATATATACATATATATATATATATATATATATATATATATATATATATATATGTATATATATATATATATATACATATACATATACATATATATATACATATATATATGCCATTGGTGGGATAAAAGGAAAGAAGTGTCAGTGGTCATCAAATCTTAGTCTACATGATGCTAATGAGACACACAGGAGGGAAAATAAAACCATGTCTTCATGAAAAGGAATTTAAATGAACTGAATTAACACATTAAAATACGTCTGCAAAGGTGGATGTTTTTTCTTTTGATACAGTTTCTGAAATAGGTCAGTCAGTCAGATGAAAATAATTATCAATAAGTAATTTATCAAACAAAAATGCAAAATGTTATCTTAGTCCTGTTTCTTAAATGTCAAGATTTGCTGTTTTTTTTTTTTTTTTTTTTTTTTTTAGTCTTGCTAGTGTCATGGGTCAAGGGATGCTAATCTCATCGAACATTTCCCCTGTCACTTTTGGCTGTGCAGAGTAAAACCATGATGCATTGACTTGCATTTCCAAGTCACGCCTGAGATGGACCGTCTCTAAAGTAAGACCAGTGCACGCCTGACCCGACTGAGGGCAGGTGTCAGTGACATCTCCCCCATCGCGGACAACCTGCCCCTCAAACAGCCGTGTGTTGTGCTACCTACTATAATTCAAAGAAACCAGAGAGAAAGATGTTTTTAAAATTTTTCTGTGTTCAGCTCTCAGTACTTTTGTAGCTTCTAACTGAATCTCTTAAGTTTAGTTGGCCAATAATTTGGTTTATGACAAAATAATTGAAAAACTAATGTGATTCTCATCAGCCCTGGCTGTACTTTGTCATTAGTACTCATCATTGCACGTTTATTATCAATGATTTAATTATTTAAATACGTGTTTTTATGGCATGAAGTGCTCCACCTGTAAAAACGCAAATCTGATTGACCGAGTGAAATGATTCTGAATGTGTTGGAACAACCAGCAGAACCAGAGACTGAACATTTATTTCAACACAATATAGCATCACACAATTCCCGTTCAAAACACAGGAATAAATGACTTCCAACTTCCAAAAACAACTAATTGCGGACTTATCAACGTGATGGATGACGTGAATGTACAAATTAATTTGCCACAAACTCGCTCCTCAATGGCTTTTCGCCTCCTGTCCCCGTCTGACCCCACCATGTCTTCACGGTCCTGTGCATCACCTCAGTAACATCACTGTAATCCCTGTCATCAAACTGCCTTCGCTCCGTCTCTGAGGCTGCGTCCCATTCTGATATGCCGGTGGCATAAAATTTACAGAGAGCCTGATTTAACTCCATTTTGATGACTGTTTTAAAATCAATAGCCGGATATTTCTCACTACATCAGGTCTGAAAAGAGTGACGGGACCGCATTAATTCTGTTTAACGGTCCCGACTTTGTTTCTTGACTTATCCAGCTCTTCAGTTTCCCTGTCATTAATTTTTACAGCTTCTCCTTTAATTTTTGTCTTCCTCCTCTATCCTATCTCTCCCAGCCACTCATCCATGCTTAGCCCACCCATTAAATCAAAATCCACAACAAAATCTGACATTTTGGAACATTTTGTTGGGTGCAGTAATAATGTAATGCGATCACAGGTGTGTGTTTATGGAGTGTTTTACAGTTGCTTCCAAAGCGGCTCAGCCAATCAAAATCAAGCGCCAGGACTATCTGTTTTATAACTGACATTTTTAACAGTGTTTGTCATTGTAATTATAGAGATAAAAAAAAATCCCATTTATGAGGTTTTGACATTATTTCTCTCCCCCCTGTGTGTGTTAATGTGTCCAGAAAATTATCTGGTAATTAACAGAATGTTAATTAGTTAATGCGTTCTAAAAGGGGGTTTGTTTGTGTGTTTGTTTGTTTGTTGTTATTTTTGTTTTGATGTTAATGGGCACTCTCTCTTTTTTCATTTTAAAAGACTGAATGTTTCAGCCATGGCTCCTTCAGCTGAGGGGGGTCGTGTTTGAACTGTCTCATTATGTGTGTTTGCACTGTAGTGTGTTAGAGGTTCGCCCTTGAAGTTTCTTATATGGTAGAAGAGTTCTGCCACCCCAAGAAAAAAGAGATGAACTGAAAAGGAAATAATTGCATTTACTGACACACCATCTAAAGCGTGCAGAAAAGACTGCCATTGTATTTTTTTTATAGGTGGTTTGTTGCTGCCACTCATGCATTTTCAATTTTCAAAGAATAAGGAACAAATAGAGAAATTGATTCTAAAGTTGCCTCCATTCTCATTCATGCATTTGTTTGTGTTTCTGGGTCCGTCTCTGTATGACAGGTTTTGACATGATAAAGGAGGTCATTATCATTGCACATACTTTATACCTATATTCACATCTACACCTACATTATATTGTAACTACTGTAAATTGCATAAAAGGTAGAGCTCATTTGTATTTTCATGACCACTTTATTGAACGTTGTTTACACAAATTGGTTCAGACAAAATAAAGATTGAAAACAAAAAGCAAATATTCCACCCAGATACATAAAAAAAAAACAAAAATCAAGCAACAAAACACAACATAAAATATGCATTAAAAGAGAGCAGAAACAAAACAAAGCAAGTGAAACATTCATAAATATTAAGTGAGAACACGACAATATGACAGTGTGTTTCTCAGACTGAGCCACCTCTCTGTCTGTCTCCTCTGGCTGTGTACACTTCACTTCACTCTCATCGTCAGATATATCACACATCATAAGTCAAATCTATTTCATCCTAACTACCTCTCACATAAGGAAAGCAATTCAGCACCAATACATATATTTTGGCGCATGCCGCCCTAAAAACCAATCAGACATTGGGTTGCTTGGTGGGGGTGTTTGTGTCTATACTGCCTGCATATGCATGTGTTAATCTCACTCTGGTTTCCAGCATATATTTTAAAATGTATCATCTCCAGCCTGAAGAGCAGGCAGAGCTATCTGACTTCTGACACCTTACGGCCTCGGCGTCACTTTCTGATTACTTTTCCTGACTCCGAAGTGGAAACCTCGCTGCGTGCACGGCCAGCGTGCAGCAGAGGAAAATGTATTCACACAAATATAAACACATGAGTGGCCCCTAGCTGAACAAAATAACTTGAAAACAGTCTGTTCAAAAACGCAGACCTGCATTTAGGTGTAATTTTGAAGAAATAGTTTCTTCAGAGGTTCATTAGGAATCTTTTCGTGCTAAGAACCCTTTTTGGAAGAAAGAGATCTTCAAGGCTTGTTGAAAACATGCGTGTTTAAAGAGCCACTTTCAAATATTCAGATGTTTCAAATGGCATTTTTAAATGTAGATATTTCTGGAAACCCCATTAATCGATTCGTTTTATATGTGTTCTGCCATAGTTGATATTTTTTTGACTCATCTGAATACAGTATGGTTCTTTATAGAACCCTCAAAGGGTTAAGGTGAAACCCTCATTTAGAAAAGGAGAGCTTCTAGATGAAACCATTGGAATATAAAAGCGTTCTTTGCAGAACCTCCTGGGTTCTTGTTAGCACCCTTAGAAGGTGGAAAAACAATTCTCCTATGGGGACAAGCCAATGAATCTTATATGGTTCTTGTTAGAACCTTTATTTCTAAGCATTCACACACACACATACCTGCGTTTACTGCCACAGAGCTTCGTGTATGCAACACAAGTCAGTGTTTAATGGAGATCAACAGCAGGGTTTTCCAGCAGGGGAATTAAACAGTGACGGGTTCATGCTAGTGTTTATTTAGTGCTCACGCAGACTCT
Source organism: Lutjanus erythropterus (assembly GCF_056507025.1). Lineage (NCBI taxonomy): Eukaryota > Metazoa > Chordata > Actinopteri > Lutjaniformes > Lutjanidae > Lutjanus > Lutjanus erythropterus. Next base: position 32,392,065 of record NC_139318.1, on the reverse strand, counting down.
GTCACTCATCCTAAATTTTTTATTTGCACGCCACTGTATTATTTATCATGAAACTGCCTCTGGATTGTATTCAGTCATGGTGAAATATTTAGTTTTCTTCTAAATGCAAAAGAAATGAGATCTCGGTTATCTGATCCAAACAGTTTGAACTGTTTTTATTTACTCACAGAAATGTTTTACAGACCAGGATTTTAGATTTTTCTGTACATTTTGTGGTCAGTTTTTATTAGTGAGATGTCAGATGGATTGGACTTGAAGTTTAACTTCATCCACATCAATACTGTAGTAATACTGCAACCACTTGTTGGGTTTGTCTTTGTCTTAAAGTTGTTTCTTGTTGTTTTGTCTTCTCTACATGTCATTTATTTCTCCATATGTTTGTTCACTATTTTGTTTTATGTTATTTTGTGTTGAAGTGTTTTTGGAGCTGCTGGTTGCTACACCAGTGTTCTGATGGTCCATTACTCTGATGCCCCATTTAATCTGAAAAATGTCCAATTGGACTGAAAGCCCGTTTGTTTGACAGCACATTATTCCAAAAATAAACCCAAATGCTCCAAAGGCCCCTCATTCCTAAAATACACCCTCTGCTATCATCAACTTCCGTACGTAACTTAAATCACTGACATACTGTATTTTAACCATAACCATATTTCCTACGCCTAACCAAGTATTTATAGCTAACCAAACTGCAACTGTTTTATGTTAAGCATGTGTTTATTATTGTTGCCATGATGATGAAGGTCACCTGACTTCGTCCTCTCCTGCCCTTTTCGCAATACGCTACAATATTAAGGGCAAACTCCAGGGAGTGTTTTTTTTTTTTCCTCGAAAAATAGTCATTCAGAGCGGTGTTTGAGGATTAACAGGTTGTCGAACAAATGGGCTTTCAGTCCACTGGGACAATTTTTAGACTACTGGGGTTTCGGTATAATGGGTCTTAGAACAATAGGCATTACTATTCACTGGACATGTTAACAGTTGCATTTGACATTAGAGCAGATTAACACGCTGTTTAATACATTTCTTTTCCTTTTGCTCTTGTATCAATGGCTTTAGAAAGAATTAAAAAAAACACCACCCTCCAAACTCTCAAGGTGACTTGGATATCTCTTTCTGCAGCCCAATTAACAAGGCTTTCATAAAAAAATCCAAAGCTTAGAGGGCCTTAAAAGTTAAATCGAGACAGGTTTTGACTGAAAACTGACAGTAGCTGATGAAGTCTTTGATGTATAATCAGTGTCTTAGAGGTTGACCTTTTTCTTCCAAAAAATAATACTTTTACAATACTTACAATACTTTTACAACAGGAATAACAGGTATGGCTTGATGCATCATACAGTGTGCTCACACTTTGCTTTGAGATGTGGCCTTTTACATGTGCATATATGCATTTTTTCTGATTACAGAACACAGACATGAGAATATCATTAGCACATGCACGCAAAGTGTGTAAGACCTTGATTCTGTGTTTGTGTTTGTGTGGATCTTCTTCTGAGGGTGAGGCTGAGGTTTCTGCAGTTGTTGATGAGCAGGTAGCCAAATTTATATGCACCTTTATTTGCTTTTTTTGCTTTGCATTTATATATCTATACAAATAATTATTAAAAAGCTCCACATATTTCGGTATCTATTCTATACAGATACCGGTATTACCGGTTCTCAAAATATAACCATCAACCAGAAGATTTTATTCAAGCTCCCAGTGAAGCAGGTATTTGTCTTATTGAAGCATCCCTTTTGCAAACACTGAATCTCAACCAGCTGCCGTGATGCTCGACTGTAGCTGAACTCTAACATCTGTTCATATGGGAGCAGGAAACAGGTGAACGTTTCCTCTGAAAAATCAATAGAGAGTCCTTTCATGTCCTCCTCAGAGATCCTCTCATTAAAACCTGGGACTGTGACTCATCAGTGTAGTAATTCATCTGCTACAGCAAAGGAAAGTTCAGGAAATTAAGGTTAAATCTGTTTCTGTAGCTGCATCAGTGGACGCTATAAATTACTGGAATATTATGCTCACATTGTCAGCGTCCTGAATGCATGTAGTACACCTGGATTTATCAAATCTGTGTCAGGGTTTTTGTCTCTCAGATGAAAAAAAATGAGTTGTAATATCTCAGGAATGCCTCGAGGGAATTTCTTCTAATTTGGCACAAACATCCCCTTGGACTTGAAGATGAACTGGTCAGAATGTGGCGGCGACTGTGACCACACAAAACACACTTTTGGCCACAACTCATAAAATCATAAGCTAATTGTGACAACATTTCACACAAATGTCTGACAGGATTAAATGATGAAGTGATGACATTTTACATCTGCATACGGTCAGCTTCACTGTTACATCACAGTGTTTTTCTAAAAACAATAACAGCATAAAAATGCTGTTATTCAGCATCATCACTCAGGAACAGAGGGGGAGATTGTGACCGTACTTCACATTTGGTCAGGTACTGAATTTGTGACACTGATCTTGGTTACCCAGCTTTAAAATGAGGTGACAGTATAGAACTTCTGTGCTGCAGGGTTGAAGATGTTTGTGAATAATCCGTGTTTTATATTTCGTGGCTCATTTGCAGCCGTGTAGTCCACCGCAAGCTCATTGGTTTTGCTGATATTGAGCATCAGGTGATTGTTGTTGCACCATGTGATGAAGCTCTCTGTTAGCCTGTTTCCCCCTGGACATTATTGATTGGAATCATACATCTCAATTTTGTCAACAGGTAAATTTACACTTAATATTTGTTATTATATTCCCTCAAAAGTCTCCACTAAATATACTGTATCAGTCAGAACAGACATGGATGTGAAACAGGACTGGTGATGAAGGAACGCAATACAATACAATTCTAGTTTCCAGGATTCCTGCCAGTGTATTGGAAGCCTGGTTGACTGCCAGGCCTAAGTTGTCTCCCTGCCAGGCCTAAGTTGACTCACCATCAGGCCTAAGCATCCGGCCAAATTTTTAAAAATGTATTTTTAAGATGTTTTTTAAGTAAAACATTTGCAAACATTTTGAAGGAATAACAATCAGTGGGTGAGTTTTATGTGATTGAGCGACCAAAGCAGTATTGTGTGTACAGTTTAGACGATTTGTCAGTGAATGAATTCTGCAACTCCTCAAGACACAAGCCAAGTTCTTGTCTCTTGCATATGAGGTGAATTAGCTCCAAAATTAGCGGCAACTTCAGCTCAGGCCACTTAAGGTCCACAACCCCTTAACTTTTACTACAAAAACAAAATACTGTTTGCTTTTTTTGCTTGTTTTTTTTTTTTTTTTGTTATTAACGGTGATTTAATAACAGCAAAGACTCAAGTTCTTTGTCATATTTAATCTAGGGCTGCAATGTCTAATGTACTGATGTGCACATTCCTATAGAAATAATCATAAATCAGACATGTTTCAAAAAGCTGCATGTGGTATAGCAAACCTTGGAGTACTTCATAGTGCAGTAACTTGTGTATGCTGCTTCAGGCTTTTTATATGCTTATGATAGAGAAATGCATTTGTATGCCATATCGACTTATTGAGAGTCACAAAGCGTCTGGAGCATACACTCGCCTCCTCTGGGTAAAAGGAAATAAAAGTAATGCAATCAGCAGCTATTTTCAGGAAATCTTTTGGTTGGTGTATCCTCCTAAATAGTTTTATTTAAATGCTGTTTATGAGGCAATTTAAATTCAATTATAATCTCCTTAGGGTGCTAAACATGACATTTAGAAGGTCCCCAGAAGATTTTGTAACTACAGAAAAACACCTCTGTACCTAATTACAAGAAAATCCCAGACGATGCAGCTTATGTTAGCGCTGTAGTTCCTCCGAGATGAGTTGTTTACAATCCAGGTTCATGTGCGACACAGCACTTCAAATCCACAGCGGACGGCAGAGATGGTGCGTGACATTTATTGGATGCAGTCAGACTCAGCTCGCACTTTATAACCTTGGGTCCAATTCACTCAGCACTCACTGGAATATTTCGCTTTTTTTTTCCCCTCTCTTACATCTTACAGGAGTGCACAAACAGTGAACCATCGGATTTGTTTGGTGTTGGTTTGGTGGCCTTGCATTCTAATGGACACGTGACTGCCGCTGAGCTCCTCTGTAGATGGTTGTGATGATGCTGAAAATGTTCTGACAAACTCAAATATCACAGATGTTGACGGTGACAGATTCAGGATTCAGGAAATGGGATAATGGAGTTAGACTAGTGATGGCTGCACTTCCATCATTCTACTTTTACTGTAGAAAAAGCACTCCCACAGCCACATTTTGTGGATTGCACAGCGTGTTTCCATAATGACCAGCTGCCATTATTGTCCAATAGTTCCAACATCTATCTCACTTAAATGAAACTCCTGCAACACAGCTGCTGTGCATAAATACAAAACTTTTTACTGGTCAATATTCATTCATAGTCATCCTTTTTGTCATGGTCTGCCTCTTATATTAGCTGCCACATAAAAATGCAGTTTATATGATGGGCACTCCTCAAGGAACTCGAGCTGTTCTTAACTTAAGAAAGATTTCTGCCCAGAAATATTAGATGCAGCACCTCCCAAAGTACCTGTTCTTCATCCGCCGCTGACTTGCTCATGCAAAAGGTGCTTGGTATGGCGTGTTATTTGTGTGTGTGCTCGGTGCCCCAATGCTGCATTTACAAGGGTGTAATTTTCCCAAATTTACAGTTTCAGTTTGATTTACTCTCTAAAATCTCATTTGTTAATAGTGTCCTCTTCTGGTGTGAAGGACCCGAATGAACCATTGTTATTCATAAAAAGTATGATAAACAAATTTATCACAATATGTTCTTTAGTAGATTTATGTAAACACACCATGACACAGGGTTGTTTGTGGGATTGAAGAACTTCTGACTTCAATATGACTCCCTGTAACTAATGAAACCAAACTTATATCCTCTACTGTACTACACTTTACAGCATGTTTCTCCAGCAGCATGAATTTGCAAGAGTGTGTACTGTATATATGTGTGTGTATGTGTGTGTGTATGCCCATCACAATTATTACATAATCGCCTGTTAGTGATTATTTAAGTTGACTGCAATCATTTTGTTTTGTTTAGTCGTAAGAATCATTTTCATTTACCTGTATAAAAACAGCTGGATAAAACTAACAGAAATGTCATATACCTGTCACTACTTCAACTGGTTTACTACCATTTGAAGTTTTACTGGTGCCATAGGTGTCATTAACACTGTGGACACTGGAGACATGTTGCCACCCATTTTTAAATGTCCGATTTTGTCCCCATCATTTTTTAAAAGCATACTTGTGACTTGTGATGGATGTCTGTTACTTGTGCTTTTGGTATTGTTTCATGCTGAGTATTTTTTGTATTGTTGACTTTGTAATAACCTAAACTATGCCCTTTTAATGCACCATGATGCATTATTTTTTTTCCTCAACGCACCCTAATCAATCTACTCTGACAGGGCTAAAATGACATATGTTGAAGACCACTGAAAAGTTTTTCACTTGAGACATGGAACACTTTTTATCATTACGTCCCTTCTTCTGCTGTGGTTTAATGGCACCTTAATGGAGATTTAGTGCAACCGACTGTTTATCTCGAGGCTCTTGACTGTAATATTCACAGACAGAATGATAGTGGATTGAGATAAACATTATTTTGCTGATTTTCAGTAACTTTGTTTAAAATTTGCACTTCATGGTTGTGGATGACTGTTTTATCCACACTACATTGTTTATTTTGATTATTGGTACACTGTCTATAATTTCATTGTATATTTAAGTTATTATCTATGTCATGTCTGCCCTTAAAGGCAAACAGATATGTATAAGACTTGTGGCGTAAAATAAACAGAAAAAGACAATTAAATCAGTAGTTGCAATTATTTGTATGACAATTAATTGTCAGCTACACTTTGATGATCCTGACAGCCCTGTGTGTGTGTGTGTGTGTGTGTGTGTGTGTGTGTGTATCCCCTGGCTTTGTGTTTTAGTGTGAACACGTGGTGTATCTAGTTCATGTATACATGATATTTTTCAGTCAGTCGGTGGGACAGATGTGATAATTATCATCCCAAATCCCTCTCATCTCTCTCTCGGCGTTCAGCGTCATAACCTGATTTATCCACTCGCTCTCTTTTTTGTTTTTTCTGTTTTTTTTTGTCTCTGAGAAATAAAGGCAGCTGGCAGCACTGCCAACAGTGGGGGATAATAATGACGTGGAGAGGAGCCCTGTGTGCCACTGCTGCTTCCTGCTCAGGCCGGCAGGTTTAGCAGCGTTACCAGTCAGGCAGCTGTCCAGTGCGCAGCCTGTGAAAGCTGATATATTTTGCGAATTAGGGGTCCGAGACAGAGAGTTTATCTGTTCGGACGCTGAGGCAGACAAACAGTGTAATCCTGAGCATCATTACATCATCTTCCATCAGCACCCCTCCCCTCACTCTCACCCATCACTCATCCATATTTCCAAGGTCAGTTGGGTAACATCCTGGCAGGGCTGATAATTTGAGAGATTGAAGTTCCTGTAGGGACGCATCACCATGATGCAGTCAGATTAATGGATTGCAGATTGATTGCTTGGTTGGTTGGTGATGTCACTGGGTAGCAAAAGGTTAAGTTAAGATGCACCTGCAGGCTGAGCGAGCAATCAGGGGGAATTGGGTTGTATTGAATCCCATCATGCTTTTATCCTGCATCTATTGTTTGTTTGCAGCGGCCAGAACATGTCATTCTTTCTGAAATATTGATTATAACCAAACAGTCGTATCACTGTGCAACGTGTGCCTCTGAACTTGCAACTTGTGACATAAAAGTGAATAATTTTCAATTCCCAGCCACAACATAGTTATTCATTACAGACAGTGAAGCATGCAGGAGAGTGAGGCCTCTGAATCTGGTGTAATTTGTAAGATGAAATGCAGGTTATTGACCCAGCTGAAGGACATCCGCTATTTTGAAATATTGGAAATAAGAAATATCAGACCTCCACCTTTACTTACATGCTTCTCCATCTCTCTTTCTACCAGTACGCTACCTGCTGAAGAATAATGTGAGTCCAGACCTCTGCAATGAAGACGGTCTCACCGCTCTGCACCAGGTAAGATTGTGCGACTGTGTCTCCCCCCGTTTGTCTTTTTCTCAGCTTTCTGATTTCTCTGATTTGTCTCTGTCTTTCTTGGTATTTTCCCTTGAAACTGGGGCTCTAATTAGTAATCATGTCTTATCTAGGTTGACCAGACATCCTGAAAAATTCAGGGCAGTCCGGAATTACAAACTGTTGTCCCGAATCCTGTCCTGTTTGTAAAAATATGAGCAACAAATGAATCCATAAAAAATATTCTTATGTAGAGCCTACTTATGTAGGCTCTAATTCCTGCTGTTCGATATTAAAAATATCTTTTTGGTTTTTGCCAAATATGTCAGAGTATTACAGATGTGTTTTCACTGGTCTGTTTCACTGATAAGGTTATCATAAATAACAGATTGTTGATGTAATTTGGCCCATTTTAATCCCCATGATGGAGAGCACAGCAGCCACTATGGCAAAATTTGTGATAAAAAAAAACACAGACAAAACTGTGTTTGTAAGCTCCTACAGCTTCCTGACAATTTTATCTGTTGAAAAGATGTTTGAAATGACGTTGGGGGAAGGAAAAAAGTGAGAATGGAAATTATTTACGAGCATACAGTACATTTAAGAGGCACTGGATTATTTATATAATAGTATTGATAATATTATATGTGTATTATTTACATGATTAAAGGGTGTAAATTGGTCCTGGGTTACTGAAGATCAGAGGTGCTGTATGAGTCCAAGGGTGAAATCTTTTCATTTTTTTTTTTCCTCCAGTGTAGAAGAGACACTTTGCATGTTCAACCATGGAAAAAGAGAAGCTTAGTGGGCTTAGGCACACTCGCACCGAGCCAAGGATGAAGTTAAAAAGCCTTTATTAGGTAGGGCATATCAAAGTTAATAACAATCATGTTCTAACTACGTCCTTAGTGAGGTGCAAGTGTGCCTGAAATGAGCCCAGGGGCTTTTCATTTTCTATTGCTCACCAGTTTGACCTCAAGAACACTTTGCATTCACCTGGAAGTTATTACTTCACCACCATGAGCATCAGGGATTTTTTTTTTCTTGTTACAAACTGCATGTTTGTCAGCATTGATTCTTTTCTTTAACGCCGCCGCTTGTTCAGCATTTACTTAGTTGTATTGTAGTGATAATCACATTTCTTTACACGGGAAGGATTTGGAAAATATGTCCTGCACTTCTTTGTGAGTCGGTTGAAGCGCGTTTTAAACTCTTCCTTCATCTGATAAATTTTTTTTTTTAAATGATTATGCTGTAATAAATCAGACATATATGTAAATAACTGCCAGTGTTATATAAAACATAGCAGAACATAAATTTCACAGAAAAACACACCTTCTAGTACTTTTACCAATATTTTAACATTTACTAATACTTATTGATTCAGGCTTTTCATATGCTTATGATTCAGGCTGCACAAAACTGTAAAAAAAAAATCATATTGTGATTATTTTGACAGATATTGTGATATACCATATAAGAAGTACAAGATTTGTAGGTCAGGGCATCTCTACAGAACTACAGTACTTCATTACAATGCTGTTTTATCACACATTTTACCTTTATCAAAACATTGCAGCCCCTGTGGTTTGAATGTTGCACTTGGTCATATTGTGATTTTGATATATTTCTATTAATTGTCCCGCCCAACTTATAATACAGAAATACATTCATAGAGAGACACAAAGTGGCTGGAGTGTATGCTGGCATCCTCTGGGCAAAAGGAAATAAAAGTAATGCAGTCAGTTATCTTCGGGAATCTTTGCGCGTGATGCCTCCTCTTAAATTAATTTTCATTTAAATGTGGTTTTGAAGCCAATTTAAATTTAATTATAATCTCCTGAGGCAGCCACAGTAAACATGGCATTGTTGTTTTCCTCATATCCCAGACTTTTTCCTAAGTAACTAACTTAAATGTTTCCTGTGTGAGCAAGCTCAGTCTTTGTGTACCATCCATTAAAAAGGGAAAATTCAGCTTCTGTTTTTATTCTTCTAAACAAAATATTGGTTTGCTGGTAAAGAGAACAACAGAAAATCATTTTGATGCACGCTGACAGAATACACCTTTCTTTTTTAAGACTGACTTACTGCTCATTTCAGATTCAAGACTATACAAAATCTCATTTTGCAAAAGGTACTTGACCTGCCCATTCAACCTGTGATGTATTCTTGAGTTTAATCTGTTGTCATCATATAGTCCAAATTTCCTTGTTTTGCTTCTGTGGAACAATAAAACTTTCATTAGTCGAGTCCAACTTCACCATTAGCATCTCTGTCTCTGTCTCTGTGGAAATATAGTTAAATCACTTCCTGGTGTGATAAGTTTGCTGTGGTAGGAATTACAGGGCTTGTGCAGAGTAATGTGTTGCGGTTTTCTGACACTGAAAAACTGATTTTTAATAGTGAGGAAATGAGTTTAGTATTGGGGAAATTAGTCCATCTTGATGTCGGAAATTGATAGAGGAGATCAGGCCTATTTTCACTTGCTAATTAGAGCCATTAATGGCATGATAATCAAAGCCTCCACCTCATCCGAATCAATGCTCCATCTCAGTTTTCACTCAAAACTGCTCAGTTATCTGTGTAAATAATGGGTCATTACATGTCCCATTTGTTCACAAATCAACAAGCCTTTGATGTGAATTCTTTTCCCCTTCATTCCTCTGACTCACAGCCAGTTCCAAACAGTTATTTAGACTACTTACCAAGAAGAACTGTCAGATCAAATCTCGTGGCCAGTTTGACAAACATGGTCTTTGACTTCGGCTTAGCACAGACAAAAAGTCAGATTTCTGAAAGACGTCTCAATTCATCCGTCACAGAAAACTGTCTGGTTCATGACTATCTCGAGTAGGACTAATGTGTAATGACTTCTGGGTACAAAGGACATTTTTTCTAACCAAAAAAACACTGCTGACCGAGCAACTGCATCAAACCGCTTAGCTCTGTTCGCTCCGGCAGAAAATGTTCGCCTTCAGCGAGAATTCAACAGCAAAAAGGACGTTTCACTTGGAAAATTCAGCACAGGGTGTGACAACACTAAAATCTCAGTGCAGTGCAGGCCTGTGGCTGAGCTCAGACACTGTGTCTTCTTAAATGTGGCAGGACTGGCGGGACTTCTGCTCACCCGCCAGCTGGACAGTTTCTTTGGACAAATCAAAATGACAGATGATGCCCTCACTGCTGTATTTTACTAACAGGCCGCTGCTCTCCCATAAAACCTCTTTCTGATAACTCGCTCCACAAAGTTGGTAGCAGGTCACAAATTATTAGTCAGGTTTTGCTTTGTTGTTTTGTCATTTGGTTCCAGGTGTCAGTGATTGTTACCATAGAAACATGGCCCTTAGTTCTGGGTTAGCTTAGGGGCAGCTAGCTTGGCCTGACTCGGTTTGACTCGGGACGTCAGCCGAACATGGCACGGGACTTGCGTCTTCATTACGACAGGGCTACCTGCTTGAAGGTGTGTCTTTTAACTGATGAGACACTTGTCTTGAGTGGAGCAGCTGTAAAACGACAGCATTTAATTTCACTGAAATTCTTCAGAATAAAAGTTGCCTGTTATATTGTTATGTAGAAGCTTTTATTATGAAGCAATAAAAACTAAAGTTGGGTTTTCATTAGACCTGCAACGCTTAGTCGATTAGTGGATTTCAAAGAAAATTAGTTGCCAAGTACTTCGATAATTGATTAATCATTTCAGTCATTTTTTAAACAAAATTGTCAAACATTTTCTGGTTCTTACAACATGCATAGATTTTGTGGTTTTCTTTGCCAATAATGATAATAAATGAAATGTCTTTGGGTTTTGGACTGTTGGGAAATTGTGATGAGCATTTTTTTATGACATTTTATTTACAAAAAAATAAAATGAATGAAAATAATTGGTAACTTACCATGTCTCCCATACAGCTGAAAGTGATGCGAAACAGTAAAATAAAAGAGTAACATGGGCGAGAAACTAAACCTGCAGAGATTCAGGTAGAAGCTGCAACAGTTGACACTTTTAGAAACATCTGTGTTTCCTGTACATGAGTTGAATCTTGGAACATTAGCTTGTTTGAGGGGAGACGGAGGGTCTTCCCGGGTTGTTGCAGTCGGCGAGACTTCGGCTCCACCTGATTGGAGGCAGGTCGAGCTTGCTTTGACCCAAAAATAGTCCATCTCATTGGCAGTTTGCCGTGTTATAACTGGTAATGGAAAAGCAATTTAACACAGAAGTGTTTTACTTGTTGCTGCCCAAAGTGCCGATGGAAAAACCCTATAAGAGCAAAATTGGCCTATACACTACAGACCAGAAGAAGGCTGTACACAAAGCTGCTGCAGTTGCAGGTTAGAGACGCTCAGGAAAACCGTAGATCTGTAAATACAAACAAGCATCCAAACATCTTTCTGGGCAGAAGATGAGATGTTTATAGTGTAAAAAGACACCAAGTGGCTCTTCATATTAAAGCATTTCAAAATGATGTGATGCTCATGTATCACCTCAGTTCCTTCTCTGTATTTTATCCTTCGTGGCCCCCCTCTCCTCTCATTTGTCTCTTTCTGCAGTTGAACTACACCTCTGACAGTTTATGTCCTCTCACTCCTCCTTTGCCTCCTCTCTACGCCTCAGCTAACACAGCCGTCTCTCTTTCCCCCGTCGGCTGCTCAAAGCCTAATATTCAGGCTCCCGCTGCGAGGCAGAGAAATGAACACGGCGAGAGAAAATTGAAGTCCATCAGTCACCACCAGTGTGGATGGTGTTTTAAAAGCTGTGGGCCGCTGGCTGCCAAAAGATCAGATTGACCTTTTGGCTTTGAATGTGTGTGTGTACCTGATAATCTGCTATTTGGATGGTTCAGCCCGCACACTGTCCTCAAGATGAGACCTTTTCACTTCTGCTACCATTTGACAAATACCACCATAAACACACACACAGGTAGATGGTGGTACACAACACAGACACATACACAAGGAACTCATACACACACACACACACACACACACACCATATGGTATAGGGTGAGATAAATGAAGAAAAGTGGGGCTGATGTTTCTCTAAATGAGATGTCACACCTATCTAGGGTTGGTCTCTCCACACTGATATGAAACATTAATCAATGTATGGCTCACAGGGACTGTCTGTACTGTATGTGCCAGAACACACACACACACACACACACACACACACACACACACACACACTACAATATTTACTGTATCAGCCCTTGAGAAGTTAATGTTTCATGAAAGCACCCACAAACGTATGCTTTTCTGCAGTTAGTTGGTGAGATCACATTGGGATGATGTGAGGCATAAATGGTGACCTTTTGTTCTTTTGCTCATGTTATGCACACGTGTGTGTTTGGATAAATGTCTATAAGACCGTGTTCACACTGTCATTAGTGCTGCATCAAAAACACAACCTCCTCATTCATTTCAGTGAGGCCACTGTTGTCCAGCAACAGGGTAGAGACTAGCTGAGATCTTGCGTCAGCTGGATAAGTTCGAGCACGCATTCCTGGCTGATTACTTAACAGCACAAATTCTGCGTTTCTACTCTTTACCTCATTGTTCTCAAGAATGCTGGTAAAATTATTGTTGCCATGATAATTTCTGACTGCACTGTGTGCATTAGTGATGTGCAGATCTGCTCCGAGTTCAAGTCTGCATAGATCATCCTCTTGCCATCTATATGAATGCATTATTTTCTCCAAGTTTGAGACCTGCTCCCGCACCTCTACCCTTTACTGTAGGCTACATTATCTTATAAATGCTAGATCCTCAAACTGTAGTTCGTGCACCATTGGTGGTACACGAGCCCTCCTCAGTGGTATGTGAAGGAATGTCAGAAATAATTTTTTTTTGATTAAATAAAATAATTTAAAAAACAAATAATACTATGCAAATACTGCAAATGACGACAATTCATAAAACATTAGATTACTGAAATGTTTCAATATCAACCTGAGTCATTCATATACGTCATCCACCTGCTAATTACAAGCTAAACTGTGATGGCAAGATAATAAGCAGAGGTAAAATAAAGAGAATGAAACCGAACGCTTCAAAAATACTGCAACCGTTGCTCCAAAGGGGAGGAGTGCAGCCTAGGAGGAGATTATTTTGAGCAGCCATGTTGAAAATGAAGTGGACGACAGTGAACCAAGCAGCAGAGCTAGTGGCTACTGAAGAAGTGCAAGTGATGTGTTCACTAAACCTGTTGGCACCAAACGACACAAAACGCTTGGCTGGTACTTGGAGAGCTCAATATTTTCTGAGGTGATGTGTGGTGTAGTAAGTGTGAGAGACCCTGTTTTAAATTACGTAAGCAGCGCAAGCTGATTTCTTAATTGTGTGCTGTATTGATTTATGAGTGTTTTCTTTAATGATTTACTTCAATGATTAGAGAGGCTGCTTACAGCTTGGTTTCCATGCACACAGTCTTGTAGCTGCAACAAATATTAGTAATGTTTAAGCAGCAAAACTAAAAACAGTTATAGACTTGACAGGAAAGAGAATACAGAATTAAATAATCAATGAAGTTATGCTGCTGTCTCACGTGTAAATGCGTACACAGTGTCTCTCTCTCTTGATCTCTGGGGAGACTTACCCTCTTTCCCAGCAGCGACCCATCTATTAACTGGAACGCTAATTTTCATGACCAGGAACTACCCGCCCTGTGAATTAACTGCAGTGTTTGCAGTTGCAAAGCCATCCCATGCATCACAAGGGTGCACTGATTTTGCTGTCTGATAAACCTTCAGATACATGGATGTATTGCTTAAAAGCTGTTTTTGATAGTGTGGGGATACTTGAATCATCATTTGAAGGTGTCTGCACAAATCCCTGTAGAGCCTCTAGCTCTTGATTTAACAACTCCCTGTGGCTGTTTCCACTTGCACTGTTCTTCACTGCAGTATTTAAAACTTTAAATCATAGTACACATCCATATTAGAGCTGCAATGATTAGTTAAGTAATTGATTAGTCAATCGAAAGAAAATTAATTTCCAACTATTTTGATAAATTAATTGTGTGTTATTGTACAGCCAAAATTGTCAAATATTTACTGGTTCCAACTTCTCAAATGTATGAATTTCTGCTTTTCCTCATCATTTCTGTTGATAAGAGAGTCTTTGGGTTTTGGACTGTTGTTTGGACAATCTGAAGATTTTGATGAGCAATTTCCCCTTTTTTTTGTGACATTTTATAGACTAAATGATTATTCATGACACTAACTGGCAGATTAATCTATACTAAAAAAACAATCATTAGTTGTAGCCCTAATCTATATCTTGTTGCATCAACAAATTTTCATTTAAGAATAGCACTGTTGACAAAGCTGCACTACTCTGTGAAAGATATTGCATATTCTACGGTTGATACACAATAAAAAACTGATTTGTGAGGTGGCAGCTTTTAATATGAGGCAGCAGGAACTGTTTGGTTTGTATTAGCAGTGATTTAATACAACTCAGATACGGCTGAACGCGATCAGTGAAAAGTAAAGCATGGCTGATCTTAAAATATGAGCAGGAACGTACTGTAGTAGCGAAACTAAAGCACAGATATCCAGTTATAAGCTACAGAATATTAAGAACTGAAGACGCCTTTAAAAACGGCACTTTTCTCCTGCACACACACACACACACACACACACACACACCTGTTGAGCCAGCTGCTTGAGGGAAAGACATGGCTTTGGTCTGAGGTGGACTCTCATGTGTCGGCCCTGTTTGGTTGGTTGCTGTGAGACTCAGTGTGACCCGAGTTCACGACTCTTCCTTCACAGTATTTAATTTTCTCTCCTGTATTTGTTGTAAGACTTCCACCTCATCACAGCCTTATTTGAGACAGCGTCCTTGACGGTGGACGCTTTCAAACCGCCTCACGTTGTTCCATGTTTTGTCGAGTCACAGCTGTTCTCTGGCTCCGGCTTCTTGAGTTTTTTGCTCCAGGATGGTGTGGGTGAGTGGGCATAATGACCCAGAACATCAACGGACCGCTGGAGTCACGTTTAAAAACATTTACTTCAGTGATTCAACCACTGAAATATTTATGCGGAGATGACAGAGACGGGTACAGAGATGGGTGAGAGGCGGGCTTTTAACTTGTCCTGTAATGGATTTGAGCTGTGAAGTTATGAAACCACATTCCTGTGTCATCCCAGACTTTTCATCAGTCATTCAGCTCTTCATTACTTCAGTCTCATGAGGACCTCAAACTCAGCCATGGCAGCCTTTCACTACCGTGTTCTTGCTCTCAGTTCAGTAATCACCCTGGTGTGTGTCCCTCTGGTCTCTCGTAGCTTGTCTACTGTTTCTTATTAGGCTTTTTTCATGTATTTTTCAGAGATGTGATGAATTGTCGATGCCCAGTATGTGATGGTGGGTGACAAGAGACGAGGAAAGTAACATGCAACGGTGGTTTATGCTCTACCTGAGCCAGAAATTACCCACCGTCCTCCAGCTGCTTCTCACAAACCTGGATTCAATTAATTTAGCCTTTTAGGTCTAATTCTCCACAGCCGAACTGGACGTTTTGAGTTTCTGCACTCAGACCTCCTTCACTCTTCATGATTTGCATTAAGTCCCTTCAGCTCTGGTAAAAATTTAGAGCCCTTTTATCCTTTAACCTCCTGCAGTCTCAGCTGTACTCTCATCCACCTGGTCCTGGCCCTGCTCATTTAACCCCTCAGTATTTTGGATTCAGTGCCAGCCCTGTGGCCAACAGCCCTCGTGGCCGTAGTCCTGATTAAATCTAAGCTCTTCAGTCATGGTCAGAGTTATTATAGCTTTGTATTTTTCATTTGTTTTCATTTTTGTCTCATTTTTTGTTTTCAGTTGAGTTTTATTTCAGACAGTTTCCGGAGAGAGTTTGCTTGTTTCAGTCTCGTTTTTATTGCTTAAAAGTGTTTAGCTTTTGTTTAGTTGTAATGGATTCAGTTATAGTTTAGGCTTTTAAAATTAGAATATGGAGAGTATTGCTGGGGGAACATCGAAACAGATTTATACAAATACAAAATTTTGTAAGGGCAATTAACTCACAGTCATATAGATATCCCAGTCTCTAAAAACATATGCACCAATACGTCCTCATGCTGGTTGTGTTGACAGATTTGATCAGACTCGTGCAGGAATGAATCTCTGTTAGTGATGAGCTGATGGGTTCTGAGTTAATTCAAATCAACATGTACACATTAATCATCCACCTGCCACCCATCTGAATGCATTATTTTCTCTGATGAAGAGACCCACACCTCTATCCATCCCTGCAGGCTATATAACCTTATAAATTATGTCGAGCAGCACAAGCTTTTCAGGTGATTTCTTTATTGTGTGTAAGAGGCTACTTTTAGTCATTTTAAACCTCTGCATATGTGGTAATGTCACTGCAGCACATATTGTTAACATTTAAGCAGAAAACTAAAAACCGTGGTTATAAACTTGACAGGACAGAGGAAACTCTACAGAGGAAACAGAATTAAATAATAAATACCAGGATTAACCACAGTACCTGCAGCTCTAACTGCAGTCCGTTCATCACTAGTCTCTAAAACCTGATGAGTTAATATATTAGCACCCCCTGTTCCCTCATCTTAAAGTCAAGTCAGTTGAATGGATTTTTTGTTATTTGCCTGAAATGAAGTCTGTGGTCAACGCAACCTTAGGAATAGTTCAGTTTGTATGACCAAAAAAAAAAAAAAAAAAGAAAAGAAAATGGGTCAGTAACTTGTGAATTTTTGAGCTTTGTCTGGCTACATGAGATTACAGAGATTGCCAGGAGGGATGGCACAATACCACTTTTTCATGTCCGATAACTGATATCAAGACTGCAACTTTGAGTATCTGCTGATACAATACTAATCTGATACCGTCTTTACCCCTCTCTTAAACAACTAAGCTGTTTATAACATATTTGTATAAGTGCCCTTTAACTTTACCTAGCCATCTAAAAAACATCATGCTGAATCTGTGGAACAAATATTCTACTCCCACGAGGGAAGAAATATACATTACACAGCCCACAACATGACTCAGTTATGCAATACTGCTGCTGCTTTTCATTAAAACTTTTTCACACAGAGAACTTTTTCAGCATTTTTGACGGCTCAGCACTTGTGACAATTCCCTCTTTACAAAGTTTAGATAAGTATTTACACGTTGGTTTTGGCTAATGGATCGAATCTGATTATATTTTGTTTTTGTTTTTTTTAATTGATCCGATATCCAATCTAGTGATGTTGGCTAATATCAGACTGATACTGATACAGAGTATAGGATCGGTGTATCCCCAGATGTCGGGGCCATTAAACCATCATGCTTAACACTTGTCACTTAGTGGTGATGATGTGTGGTCATGTGACTGTAGTGTAGTTTGTTTATAGCCTTAGCTAACATTCGCTTCTTTCTTCTGACAATTGCATTCACACTTCAGAAATCATAAACACGGTTCTTGTTTGGTAAGATGATCTTTCTGAAGAACTTTTGTTTTCTGCAAGAATCCAAAATCCAATGGAAAAATCCAACTGTCCTCTTGTGGAGGGAACCAGAGCAACGTTAACTCCCAGGTTGGTCTATAAAAATGCATCATCCCTGCAGCACTCCATTGACAAAGACTAAAACTAAAGTCATTTCATCTACATTTTAATTTTGTTTTGGTTAGTTTTGAAAGCACACAATATTAGTTGGCCTT
This sequence comes from Lutjanus erythropterus, assembly GCF_056507025.1. NCBI lineage: Eukaryota > Metazoa > Chordata > Actinopteri > Lutjaniformes > Lutjanidae > Lutjanus > Lutjanus erythropterus. The sequence goes on along the minus strand of NC_139318.1, from coordinate 32,374,305 downwards.
CAGTCTAGTTTTTATTTTATTTCAGTGAATTTAGATGTTTTTTTTGCACCTAGTTTTATTTAACTATAATAACCTTGGTCATAGTTTCAGGCTTATTTCCTTGTGTTTTTGCCCCTCAGCCCGGACCACAGTCCTCTCAGCCCACATACAGATCCCGGCAAGACTGTTGCTATTGTTTTCCAGCTACGTTAGACATAATCTGAGCCTTTGTCAGAGCCACACTCCCATCCTTGTGTGAATAGTTCTCATGAAAGACACATTATTTCCTTGCTTGTCTCATTGCCTCGTTGCCAAGACAAGAAGGGTGGAGACTAGGAGTTTAGTTGTGTCTGTATGTGTGACTTTATTCAGAGGAAAAGCTAAGAGATTAGCTTAACAGTCAGCTACAGGCTGGCTGCAGTACGTGGGTTTATTCAGAAGGAGGTTAGGAGATTTGTTAGCTGCTGTGTAGGTTGCAGTCTCCTGGGTTTTTCTGATGACATCTGTCATGGCACCGCTGCTGCAGGCTGGGGCTTTAGATGTGAGCTAATCCATCAGTGTATCGGATGACTTTGACAAGCCTGTGTGTCTCTTAAGAGTCTTGTTCTTGTCATTTTTATGAGGCCACTCATTTTTCCTGAATTATATCTTCAAGCTTGCCAATTACCAGACTGAAGACGGAAAAAGAAATCCATAACTTGCTCTCTGAATTACCATCTCTGTGTAACTAGACAATTTGCCAATTTAATATTGGCACATATACAGACACACGGAAAAATAAGGGTATTTGTGACTCATCCGTTTCTGTCGAATCTGTTGTCACCACTGCTCTTTTGACATAATTTACACCGGAAGTAGTTGACACAAATAAACCAGCCTCCAGACAGTGTCACTTCTGCTTTTGGCAGCTTGAGAAGAGACATTTGTCACTCTTTTTTCTCACCTTTCTTATCTGAGCATCATTCAATGCAAAGTCCAACTGAATTTAGACACTGTTTGAAAAGAGGCTGTGGTTTTTATGCGCATGATCCCTTCACATGAAGTCTGACACATATTGCTTTAGAACAGATTCAGAGAAACGAGAAATATCTAAGTGAACCTCCTCCTGTGCTCTGTGAGTGGGACCAGGATCTCCACACTGAAACCTTCATGCTCTTTTTTTTCTTTCTCCTTTTCATGCCACCTGCACGCTTTTAGTACCACGCAGCTCTTCTTCCTCCTCATATACATATCACAGAGATTTCCCCATAAATTTGTAACATCCTCCACTTAGAAAAGGTCAGGACAGAAAGGAAAAGATTTCAAAGCTGGGGTTGGTAACATTAGGAAAAACAGCAAGAGTAAGTTATTGATTGCTGTCGTGATCTAAAGAGAATCTCAACAAATATAACAAAAAGCCTTCGAAAATACTCCACCTATCGTTGCTTTAACATGAGAGAGTAGTTTATGTATGAGCAGATGTTAACATGCCCAGAGGTTCCCAAATGGTGTGCTGTGAGGCAAGTCCAGGAAGTCCAGGTGTGTCTTGGGATTTTGTAACAGCCATACATTATTATTGCAATATATTGCAGAAGAATACAAAAAAAATCAATTTTTATATTAGTACTTTGTTCTAGTTTTTTTCCCCACCCGCACTCAGAAAACTCTGCCTGTGATTTGCTTGTAGGCAACTTGTTGCCTCTGTTGGTCAGGTAGAGGCTAGGTGTGCCGTGAGACTTTGTTCTGCTCTGTGGGCCACAAAAAGTTTAAAAAGCAAGATCTAGCCTGATGACCAGACCGAATAAACATTTTGTTTCACTTTATTATTCAGTCTGATAGGTTTTCCTTTTCGAAGCTGTGTGTATTTTGTCCTAACCAATCAAAAGCAAGTGATGAATCCAGCTACCAATGACATTTTCAGACAGCGTGGTAGCTGCAGAAGTTGTTGCTTGGAGCTGTTAAAGGTTGACGACAAAACTATTGCCGTCACCAGTGAGCTCCAGTGTTTTCACTTCTTGTTTTATTTTTGAGATGAAGCCAAGTAGCTCAAGAAGAGAAGAGTCATACATTTAGTGATGTTAGCTAATATCTAAAGTTTGCTAAAGTTAGCTAACATCAGTAGCAGCAAAAACCCTTTTTCACTTACACGATACAGATTCCATTCCAGTTCTTACACCTGATTTTGAACTGGTTGGAGAATTTCGACCAAAAATTAATTAGTTCAATTTTGGAGAACGCTTTCTGGATCACAGTGGTTCCACTCAAAGCTGGTGAAAACAGGGGTTGGTTTGCTATAGCAACAAGGTCCCTAAGAATCTTGAATGGAACCGGTTCAAGAATCAAAGCTAATTTAGAGGAAAAGAGGTGCTGACTGGGAATGTTTTAGTGCTTAGGTATTTTTGTGAGAGCAAGAATGTGTCATTTCTCTTTCTTAGAAAGTCTCATGTTCACTTTTTTTCAAGTTGACTACAGGAATAAGCACATTTAAGTTGAGTTAAGTTTTTGTCTGGGTCTAGCACAGAACTGTAATGTCTCCATCCTAAGCCTTCAGTTTGGGTCAGTTGTTTTTCCAACCAGGGGAACAGCTGTCAGTGATCACAACACTAAGACTTGAGATATGGGCGGCGATTAAGAGGTGTGTAACCAGGCCACATACTGCCAAGGTGCATGATCTGTGAGACTTTCCATTTCTTTAGGACGCATCTCGTAACAGTAGCTCCGTCGCCGTGTGTAGATTGTAGTTTTTAACTTACATGAACAATGATTTTTAAACTAGCTTATAAAAAATACACTGCAACTCTCTTGTGAACATTTTGGATCATGTAAAAACTTCCTGTACAGACTTCTCTCTCTGACTAAAATCTTGCTCACAGGATGTGTTTGTCAGCCAGCAGTGTTTCCAGTCAGTCAGCGGTTGTGTTTTCTATGCATCTATTTCACCTCTTATCTGTCTTCCTGCTATCTGTCCTCTGCATCTGTGAAGTAATTTCATTTCCTCTCTTGTGTTGTATATTAATTTATGTCCTCCCCTCACACTCCTGTCAGAGCTGCTTTATCTGTGTAGCCTTGGCAGTCAAAGCCATAAAACTCCAGAGAATGTACACACAACACATTTTGTCCTCACGCCAATGTGGTCTAATAATGTGTTTTTTTAATTCTTGTTAAGGATTTAGATGGAGATTTTTTTTTTTCAGGTGGTAGGAAGGCTGAGGCAGAGATGGAGGACAGGTGACTGAGAGGACAGCTTGAGGTTTTGTTTTAAGGCTGGGAAAGATCTATGTGGTACCAGAGGTGACGTCTCGGCCACTAAATCATCTCACACACATCTGCTCAGCCTGACGCAAATTAACAGTTTCTGTGCTCAGTTCTTTCTGGCACACTAAACATTCAGCACTCATTACTGTTACAAAACTGATATTTACTATAGCATATTTAATTCTTGTTTAATTCCAGTTAGTCATCTTCTACTCATTCGTTTTTAAAACACTGGACTGTTATTAGTGGTGTTAGCCTGCCAGTGTGATCTCTGATGATGTCTTCTGTCTAAATGAATCTTCTGGAGCTGATCAAGCTTCTGGTAACAGCAGGTTTATTCCACATCTGCATTTATGACAAAGGATAATAGAGTAGAATGGTCATCGTCTGTAGATAAACCCCCGGAAGTGGAAGCAGCTCGCTTTAAATTCATGTACAACCCCAGTTCCAAAAAAGTGAATCTGTGTAAAACCTACATAAAAACTGAATGCAATGATTTGCAAAAAATGTTCAACCTATATTCAATTGAATGCATTACAAAGACAAAATATTTAATGTTCAAACTGATAAGCTTTATTGTTTTTTGTAAATATACACTCATTATAAGTTTGATGCCTGCAAGACGTTTCAAAAAAACACAGGAACGGGGACGGGGGCATGTTTACCACTGTGTTACATCACCTTTTCTCAGTCAAACTCAGTAAGCATTTGGGAAATGAGGACACTAATTGTTCAAGTTTTGAAAGTGAAATTCTTTCTCGTTCTTGCTTGATAACAGCTTCAGAGGCTCAATACACCAGGGTCTCCATTGTCATATTCTGCCCTTCCTAATGCACCACACATTTTCAGTAGGAGACAGGTCTGCACTGCAGGACGGCCAGTCTAGTACCTGAACACTTTTACTATGACGCTACGCTGTTGTAACACATCCAGGATGTGTTTTGGTATCGTTTTGCTGAAATAAACAGGGATGTCTCTGAAAAAAGACATCTGGATGGTAGCACATGTTGCTCCAAAACCTGTATGTACCTGTCAGCATGTGTGTTTCCTCTTTGCATCAGTCCATCTCAGACGAGCTCGGGCCCAGAGAAGTCGACAGTGTTTCTGGATGTTCTTGATATATGGCTTCCTCTTTTCGTGGTAGAGTCTTAAGCTGCATTTGTGGATGCAGCGTTTACTGACAACGGTTTTCTGAAGTGTTCCCGAGCCCGTGTTTTATCCTTTGTACAATAATGTGGATCTTTAATGCAGTGCTGTCTGAAAGGTCACGGGCATTCAAAGTTAGTTTTCAGCCTTGCGCCTTACATTCAGATATTTCTCTGGATTCTCGGAATCACAACATTCAAACTTTTCTTGGAATTAGGGTTGTAAATAAAGTAAATGGAATATAACAGAAACTCTGTTAAATTTACAGAATACAGAATATATAACTCAAAATATCTAAACACATTTCTCACACTGGACAGTTAGATTTTTTTTAGCATTTTTCATTTTGTAATAACAATTTGTGTAACATCGTCATATTATAAAATGCAGAAGTTAAGATAAATATCCAATCTAAATGTTTAAAACATTACCACACTCTATAGAGCGACATACTGAATTTATGGCAGAGGATAATGGAGTATAAATGTCATCTCTTGTGGACAAACAGCACATGCTCTGTCTGGGAAGACAGCATCACTGGAATGCTATCTGGAGAGATTTTTACTGGAGATTTTTTATGTGAGAAAAAAAGTCTTTTCCTGTTGTTGTTTGCATCCTATGACTTTCTGTCTTCTAATCTCCAAACCACTTCTCTTTCTGCCATTTTATATTCATGTTTGTGCCTCTGTATTACTGTCTGACTTGCTCCTGTTCTCACATACTTGAAACCTCTAGAGATTGCACTTCAGCTCATCTTCTATGTAAATCCACGGAAAAGAAAAACTTCTCTGCACACCTCGATTTCTCAGGGTTCACATGGCGAGCGTGTACAGTGTGGGGGGAATATTTGAAGACGAGTGTAAAAGGTGAAAAATTCTTTCTTTACAGAACAAACTCTTGGGAAGAAGTTCAACACTCAACACAGCAGATGTTTGACAGAATCTCCAAATTAATTTGTGCTTCAAAGTGAATTCTGGAGGAAAACCAGTCAGAAACTCCTTAGAGGTATAGAGGTTAGAGGCAGTTTTTAATATTGGCCCCATGCCTGAAAAAGTGCTCATTTAGGTAGTCATGACGACAGTCTTACTAGGTCGCACTTAGACATTTCTATTATACTCTGAGCACTGCACGAGTCTGAATCAGATTAATGTTACGACTACAGCAGATGAAGCAGAGATATGACTTATTTCATGCCTGAGAAGAGGCAGGGTCAGCGGTACCACAGGACAGCAGTGACTCGAGGACTAGATTAGGAAATACAGCTGTATAAGTTACTCACTTATTCATTCATCTGAGCACAATATTTCTTATTAATGACATTTTTGTGCATCAGTGACTTGTATTATTCCTTAATTCTTATGGGTCACTTCACTTTTCAAATTCATATCAGACTTTGCAGGTTCAGGCGTCGACACATTATTATTAAAACCTGTGACTCAGACACTTTGGCCACTATGTTGCTTGTGTTAAACTGTCACCTTCCTGCTAGAGAAACAAACTTCACTGCTCTTCACTTTATCAACTTTTCAAAGTGTGAAGAGATGCAGCCAGTGATATATTGTTTTGTTCTGAAGCCAAAATAGAAATAAAAAAAAAAAAGTATTGTTATTTGTAACCTAAAACTTTTTGAGACTTCCTTTTTATGTCGTTAGAAGCTGTGGCAGAGAGATGTGACAGTCATATATATATATGTCATAAAAATAATGGCCCTAATACTTAATGTAATAATAATAATAACAATAAGGGGAAATGTTTTCTACAAGTGAGGCTTAAAGGAAGGAAGGAAGGTTTTCTGGGCATTACAGCATCCTGTCGTCCTCAGTATCAACTCTACTCAAGGACTGTCATTATTAGTGGAACAACTAATAAAAAAAAACAGAATCATAAAAAACATGCATGTTTGTTGTCATAAAAAAAACAAAAACAAAAAACAACCTTTTACTGAATATGTTTAGATTAGGGCTGCAACAAGGTATAAAGTTCAATTATCTGCCAGTGTGCTCATTATTTTCTTAATTAATGGTTTAGTTTAAAGTGTTGGAAAGTGGCAGTTTTCCGGAGCCCAAAGTGACTTCAGATGTCTCATTTTATCTGACCAGCAGACCATAGCCCAAATATATTCAGAGACTGTTCACCCCAAAATTCAAAATAAATATCTCTCCTCTTACCTGTAGTGCTTTTCATCCATCTTGACTTTTTTGGTGTGAGTTTTGGAGACGTCTGCCTTCTTTCCAATATAATGGGACTAGATGGCACTTGGTTTGTGATGCACAAGAATCTAGATGGATAAAAGCACTACAGCTCAAGGGAAAAAATATGTATGTTTGATGCTGGGGTGAACTGTCCCTTTAAGTCCATTATTTATGGTAGTTTAACCTAGAGGACTACTAAACTAAAAAAAAAAAGAAAAACAAAAACAGGAATTATAACATACATAAGTGATTTGATCAGAATACTTTCACTGGTAGTCAAAAGAAATCTTCTAATTCATGTAGACTAATTGATAATTAAATGAAAGAGCTCCCTCATTTGAAGAGAGTCGATGTGCAAAAATTAATATGGTACATTCAGTGCAGCATTTTTCAATATTACTCTAGTCTCCTCTGTATTTTTGCCTTCAAGTCTCAAGTCAAGTCTCACTCTTTAGCTAGTTCATATTATCTATAACTATAAATACATGGTCAATTTTCAGGACAAACAGGACAGGATTCAGGACAGCCGCTCGTAATCTGGGACTGTCTGAATTTTTCAGAATGTCTGATAGTTGATTGTTGGGTCTCATTCCCAGGTCACCACTACACACCTCTAGTGGGTCATAAATGATGATTGAGCGGGATTATGTTTATGAGTCTATACAATGTTTTTTTTTTTTTTTTAAGGAAAATGTTGCATATTATGCTTTTACAGGGAACTTTCTTTCTGTCTTGATTTTGGAGGTTCCTGCAGACAAAAGCGTCCACTAGTTTGTCCACCAACAAAACCACAAAACGTAACGTCAAAAATATAATTATTTAAAGAAAAATCCCCTGCTTGTTTTTAACTGGATACTGGCAACTGTAGCTTTGCCTGGGAAAATGTAAACAGACTCTTCAGGTCTGCATGCTTTAAATTGCTTCATCTGATTTAGAGGATAATCTGATCCAGTAGCAGGCATGAAGAATAACTGAAGAGAAACAGCCAGTGTTCCCGTGGATGGTCTTATTAACTTATGTAGGTCATATAGATGATAAACTGAGACTGTTTCATAACCAGTTAAAGATTTATTTTACTATGTCTAAAGGATTCATTTAGTGGGTGACTATCAGGGATTTGGAAACTCTTGGAAACTTGTGTGTGAACTCCAGGGTGCACGTTGTTTATTCACAACTCATACTAGGATATAGGCTGCTGCTTCCCAGAAACACTTAACAGGATGAGCGATGGATGGATGGATACATTTATTTGATTATTTTTCTGTGGTCTCCATTTGGTCATCCACCCTTTTTTCCTCCCATAGTTTAAATCCTCAACAAATGACTCTTGTGGGTAGCTTCGAAATGGGATTAACAGCAGTCATTTTGTCAGAGGAAATGTTACATCTCATCACGACAGATGTCTCATTTTCATTTCAAAATGGAGACAAAACACTCCAGTGGCTTCTCTCAAAAGTGAAGGTGCTCTTTGGTAAAGCATGCAGCTGTTTCTGGGAACAAAGAAGCATGTTTTGTGACATTTCTGCTTTAATATGTGAAACACTGTGAGGGGAGGTCACAACATAACCTGTGATACATCTGATTCAAGCTTCACCAGTACAAATAATAACACCGGCTCCTGCTGAAATGCCCTCTCAGACTTTGGGAACAAGACTTTTGCTCTGAATCCTTCAGCTGTCTGATTATATCTGACCCTCCTACTGTGACAAAGTAATCCTATTCTTTGACTTCATGTCTGCTCCTTGTGGACTTTATTCTACGGTTCTCTTTTTTTGGTCGTTTTTGTATTTGTCAAGTGGTACAGCTCTGCCACACTCACACCAATTAGCTCTGATGGAGAAAACTGCTGTTGCTGAGAGCAGCTAGATTGGAGGATGGTGTTCATGGAAAAATTCTCCGTCCTCCCCACCCTATAATCACACCCAAGTTTAACAAGGAAAATACTTTCTGTCCCTCTCTGTCTTTGTCTCTTTGTCTCAGTGGATGGGTGTGAGTTATGGATACATTTCCAGTTTTGTCTCACATCCCGGGAACAACCCACACAATGGGCGAGATGTCAGAGTGAATGTGTCCAAATTGGCTGAGTGTGTTCTCAGTGTTGCACTCTGCAATATGCTATTAAAGGACTTCACCAAACATACACTTTGACTTCTCAATGGATTTCTTGTTCATTTTTGCTCGTGTTGACAAACGAGTCTCTTTTCATCCTGTTCTTCTTGCAGTGATTAAGGTGCTGAAGCGTACAGTACAGCATCATTGCAGCACAGCTGAGTGCTCGCTGTATGAATTACATGCTGAATGAGACCGAAGAGAGCGCCTTCCCAGCCAGCATTTCATTTTACTCGAAACAATTAAGAGGAAACTGTGGATCTCAGTCTGTCTCCACAACTCACAACTCCTGACTGAGTTAAAAACAGAAAACACAGACATATGTCCCCCAAAGCGCCAGTCTGTTACAGTTTTCTATTTTTCCCCTCAGCCTTCCTGCCTCAATATCACTTCCTCCTTCTCTCATCTTTATCCATTTCATGACTAAATTAATATTATTGGGTTGTTTTGATATCAGGATTGTAAAATGCCTCTGAAACTGCCTGAAATGTGGCATCGGGTATCAATCTGATACCATGTAATCCGAAGTCCTGAAAGGGGACTCTGCTGCTTCCCAGCAGCATCCTGTAAGCCAAATTCTATCGTCAGTGGATGAGAGAAATGGCATCAGATTGCTTTATTGTAGCCAGTTTGTGGTAGGCAGAACAACCCACATGGTACCACGAGTACTGGTGTATATATTGGACATAATCTCTGTTATTTATCCGCAAATACACACATTGTTATTTCGATGTTTATGTCCTGATTTGGTTTGTTTTTGTGGGGATCTGCAGTAAAACCAGTTTTTGAGTTGTCTTTCTGTTGTCATTGTGAGCTGGATTGGACTGAAATGTTTTGGGGTTGTAGGGAAACAAAACGGATTCCTTATTGAGTGAACTGAGATTTTTTGGTATCATATTGGTACTTAGAATTGGTCAATATGCAATCCATGACGAGAAGGAAAAAATGCTATCAGAACATAAATATCACAGCATTTCAGGGTATTTCTGCAATGATGATATTTTTGACAATATGACAAATATTTTTGTTGTCAGATTTTTGACTGTCCTCTGGGTGCTTCTGCTTGAGGTGGTGATATTAATTTGTTGTATTGTCCCCTTTTGTTGTTAGTCTTCTTCCACCTCTTACATATTACAGTTGTTTTTTTTTCCCCACATCTGATTGTTCGTCCTTTATGTTGGCATTCATGTTAAGCAATATATCCACTAGAGGGCGTCGCTCAGAGTCAAAAATTATCCCATAAAAAGAAGAAGAGTGAGAAGTTTCTGAAAACAACAATGTTGGCAATATTGGGGGTGGAGGCTGCAATAATGTACAATAATTTATAATGTAATTTAGTGTAATGTCTAAAAATTTACCTCTTGAGAAAAAGGCAAAAGCAGAGACAACACTGAAGATAGCAGTGGCCTGTGTGACCATTAAATACATTATGACACGTGGACGGAGAATCTTTCCACCAAGTAACTGACAAGAGATGTCATTTACAATACTTTTTTTTAGATTTTTAAATGTCTTTATTGTGTCCTGTGGCTGTGCCTCACTTGAACCATTTGTTTTGTCTGTAGCTGTAAGATCTCAGATTATGTGCAGTAATACAAACAAAAAGAACACAGAGTACGGACAGATGGCTCCGTCTGCATTCATATCTAACATGTAGCATAAATGAGGCTTAACTCCTGCATCATGTTGGTGGAAACAATGTTACTTAATATTTCAGCCATGCCAGTTGCCACACATAACAGAAAATTCAGAATATTGCTTGAACAACATGATTTTTTTTTTTTTTATTAAAATCACATTTAACGTTATCATGATATTATCATAAGTCATACAATATGGCACTCCCCTATTTATCATATAAACGTCTTCTTGTCTGCTCTTCCCCTGTCTGTCACTGCAGTGTTGTATCGATAACTATGAGGAGATGGTGAAGATCCTGCTGGACCGAGGAGCCACCGTCAACGCTCAGGACAACGAGCTATGGACGCCGCTGCACGCCGCTGCCACATGTGGCCACGCGGGACTGGTCAAGATCCTCATTGCACAGTAAGACATGCAGATACACTACACCAGGGTTTTCCTACTGAGAGTTATAGAGGAGGTGCCTCGCCTCATTTTAAACAAAGAGCCTCGACCTCAGAACGGATTATTAAACGAGTAGGGGGTCTGATTCATCATCTAACCACTATATTGATAATGTCTGTCTGATTCAGCTTCAGTGATTGATTGATCAGATTGTATGTTCACTCTGCCTTAATTAGTTTTTGTTGAAGAGTCGAGAAAAGTAAAGACAAACAGCCCAATCTGTGACAATCAGTTTAAAGTTTGTATTGACCATCTGGAGCTCTCATCAGACTGAGGGGTGGGCAGCATTTACCACCTCTGCTAACTAATTTTCTGAGGAAAACACCTCAGTCTGAAATTAACAGGCACATTTTTTATTGTGCTGTTGAATATTCAGGCATAAATGCAACCATTGTCCCCAGTGGGCCACTGTAGGCAATTTATAGGAACTTATGAATTGTCTTTTAATTGAGTTCTGGGCAAGAGAAATGAGGTGTTTCTTATCCAAAAACAACAGACGCTGCAACCTGGACTAGCAGAAACTGATGGTGATGCACCTGGCAGTAGAGGAAATGCCAAGCCCACACTAATAGCTGCAGCAAGAACAAAACTTTTAGCATTGTAATGAAGAAAGTCATTTACAAACATGAAGATTTGAAAATGGGAAGTGGTATTGTCTTCAACTTTTGCAGTTATTGGAAAGAAGCACAGGACATACAGGGGCAGGTAGATATTGTTGAAATCAGTAAGACAATATTATTATTTCTACCAGGCATAAGCCTGGAGGAGATGAATCAATGTGGTTGTGTGTGTACGTTTGTGTGTGTGTGTGTGTGTGTGTGAGAGAGAGTGACCAGTGGGGCTGAAAATCTTTTATGACTGTATGCTCAGGACCTCTTGTGGTTGCTGCGATTAACAATTTCTGAAAAACGTTTTAAAAAAATCTGTACACAACCTGTGTAGTATCTGCAGATTAATTCTGCACTCAGTATGTTACTCTCCACTGAAGCTGGGCACGATACAAGATGAATAAATACCCACCATCTTGGCTGTATCTCATTGGCCACTGCTGTGTGCTGCAGTTGCCATATTGGAGCATTCAAGGTCTGCTAATAAACAAATGAAACAGTGAGACTTCGATTAATTTTGAACAGATTTTCATGAAGTTTAGTTTTTATTGTAAAATTGCCTTGTTGCTTGTAATGTTCTAATGAAGTTTATACAGTTAGGTGAACCCAGGATGCTCGATTACAACTACAATATTCTATGCATATTAAAGATAAGTGACACTAAACTACTCAGATCTCTGCTGTTGCATCTGACAGTTGTGGTGGAATTGCAGTAGGTGTTTCACCATCTGTTCCCTGGTGAGGGTCTGCACTCTACTGAGTGCACTTTTCCAGTTTAACTAGTGATGATATTGATAATCTATTAATTCGTTGTTAAGAATTTGATTAATCAAGTAAAATGTAATTGATGTGCCATTAAATAAAGATCTGATATAATAGATTATTTTAATGAGCGTGCTCTGCATGTTGTCTGATGCTCATGTATATGTGCTGAATATGTAGGCCTTCATCTGCATCTTCATGTGTTTCATAAGCTGAAACAAATGAAATGTGTTTCTGTGGAATCAAAGCTTTAATTGAGGGGGAATGTGTTTTTTTTTAAATAATGATTAACTGATTAATTGATTGTTAATGTTACCAGTATATGATTTTAGGAAAGTGCTGACAATTTATAATCCAAAGTTTTGCCACAGTTTTCTGATTAGTATATGTCATGGTATGGTAAATGTATGAAAATCACATGAAGTATTCAATTTGACGTCCAGTACAATTAATCAGACTTCACTGTTATGTTACAGACAAACCACAGTTTTAATTATAATTTGCTTGGAGTCATAGATGAGACAACAGAATTCAATAAAACCTGATATGATTATATCATCGAGATACAATTCCAGTAAAAGTTAATAAAAAGTAATATTGAATTATCTCCCAGCCTCGGGGCATGTAATGATTAACAATTAACACAGACTGAGTTGTTATTAACCATCTTTGTAATGTAAATGTGATTCATAATTCAATAAATACTGACCCAACTTTTGAAAAAGCCCCCATGTGCAGCCGATTCCTTTATGCGGACACATTCACACCTGAACATATGGAACAAAGACAAAATATAGCATTACATGGACAAACACATTGTGAACATGATCATACAATTAGTCTTTAATTAAATATAACAGCATGCACACACACAAAGAGGCATGTATCAGATGCAGACTGTGAACATAAAGGGCGGAAATTAAGTCTGTGCAGTAACAAACACACACATACACACACACACACACACACACACACACACACAATATACAGACACACTGCTGCCATCTGTTGACATGCAGGCCTTGTCAAGCCCATCATCATATCACTTCGACTCATTATCCAGTGAAATTACTGATTAAAAACCGCTGAATAATGCAGGCCAACTTGTTCTGGACTGAAAGAATTTAATTAGCATCATCAATAGTGCTCCATCTGAGATTTATTTTGTCATTCCTGTCCAAGGCTTTGAGTTATGGATCAGCTTTTTCTCAGCATTTTTTGGGTCTAACTGATCAAAATATGAAATTCAGGCCTGGTTTAGCATGATGATTAAAGACACTGCTGATGTAAACAAACCTTTCACAAAGTCTGAAAACATCAGAGTTATATTTAGCTACTGTTTTGTTGGGTTTTTGGCATTAAGATTTTTATTTTTGCCACCTAACAACTTTTCCTCATATAGTCTTCATGTTAGCCCTGAATGCTGAGCATGTATAACATTAATTAGCCTATAAAAATTAATATTCCAAAGGTGTTAATGATTTATCTGCTCATCTCCCGCAGCGGTGCAGATTTGCTGGCGGTCAACTCTGATGGGAACATGCCCTACGACCTGTGTGAAGACGACCCAACACTGGACATCATTGAGACAGCTATGGCCAACAGAGGTAGAGTATAAATGTTTGAAGAGATGCCACAGCTGCAGATGTCTGGCTGTGGACAGAATTTGTTGCTCTCAGTTGATGAGGACAGTTTTCTCTGAACAAGTTTGGGGACTTATCAGTCGCACAATGTCTGCCGACAGAGTTTTCAATAGTATGCCAGTTAGGTATAATGTATACTCTTATCATTTTACTGTTACAGGCCTTCATAGTTCTTGTACATGTTCCTGTGAAACTGAGAGTCGGACTGGTGTAAGACATGTTCAGGATAACCACATGCACCTTTTAAATAACTACATGTGAATCCAATCACTGCTTAACTTCTATTTAGTGTTTCCTGTCAAACTTCCCAAAATCCAATTAGTGCAGGACAGAGCCACTTACCTTAGTAGAAACTCACACAGCATCCAGAAAGCGGCTTGCACACAGCAGGGAAATGCTACACATGATCTTTTCCACCAAGTAGGCTCTGGTTCTTGAACCGGTTCCGTTCAAGATTCTTGGAACCTTGGTGCTATCTTGTGAACCAGCCTGTGTATTGAAGTTGTGACACCCCTACTACTTTCTGACTGATGCAGCAGTCATTTTCACGCTCAGAGGCCATGTGGTGTAGTAGACTTGCACCTACATATGCACCTATAGGTGTCCGTCTTAAAATGAGGTGTGGTCAGGTGCATTGCTGGTGCATTACTATGTACATGTGCCTACATGGTTGTGGGTTCACAATAGTTCCTTGTAATGTTAAAAATATTGAGTATCAACATTTGAAATGCTTTCAATATTAAGTTTTCACAGTATTGATACTCTGATTCCTCTTCTTACTGACAGAGAGCTGGCACACTCATACTGTTATAGTCCCTACATAGCTCCACCTCCTCTCACTTACTCACACTGCTATTGTTTTCTTGTTTCTCCTCTCATTTGTTCTATCTGTTGTCAGGTTATAGCTGTTTTAAATTTATCTTTTAATGAAAATCTAAGATTTGATCCCCTCAGTGTTGAGTCAGTTTTTCCTCATGGTACTGAATATTGATATTTTTGAAGGTATTGTATTGAAATTAAAAATTCCAATATACTGAGAACAATAGTTCTTTGCAAGTGGGTCATTTCACCATCCCCTGAAATTGAGTCTGAGCTGATCCGTTTCCTCAGCAGAAAATCAAATCTCCAGCTTGTCAAATGCGCCATTTAAATAGCAAGGCGCCAGCTGCAGGTGGCAGACTAAACACAACCCCATTTCACCCTACTTTACACCCAAACTATATGCTGTTTAACTTGCTAAGCACTGGATATGCCCTAAATGCACAGTATATACCATGTCCTTAAGATCATCATGCCTTGTTATGATTGTGACGCTATAATTGGCTGTTCAGTGGAGAGGTTTAAGTCATGCTCAATATTGCACAATTCTGTTTATTGTTTGACCCTGAAACCCTTTCCTGGCTTATAAAATGCAATATAAAGCTTCCTCTAGCCTCTGCAGCAGGATAAGAGTCCTCTGTAGCTTCCTGCAGTCTCATAAGTATGTCAACCACAGGAACAGATTGCTGAGGAAGATGGCAGCGGGGTGGTGACCTCAGAAAGCACTTAGTGTCCCACAGATTCAGGATCGACACTTCAGGGAGCTCTGAGATATTCACAGGTCTTTCACTCCCAGTGGGATGCAGATTGGACACTGTATATTCATGCAGTATCACTGCAAACAGCCGCAGTCTGCACAGTGAGTCTGTGTGTCATGACTGAGGAAAAGTTCAAGGAGATCAGCACTGACATGCACACCATTTAGGACGGCGGGGAAACCCACACTGGGTTTTAGACGTGTTTGCATTGTGTCTGTTTGTGTGATACAAAGAAAGCCTGACACAAAGAGAGTTGCAGTGACAGACAGCTTTATTTACACTGCAGTTAAATCACACTCAACCTTCTTAACATAAGCTGCCATCAATGTTTTGTTTTTGTTTGCCGGTAAACAGTTACGTCCGCAGGCAGGCATGTGAGCACACAGTTGGAAACAAAGCAGCAAAATCTGTGGCTGCGGGGGCTTTGAGTTTAGATAAATACCGTTGTGTGGATGCCCAGATTGGCTGCTGAAATGGGGACTGCCCATTTTTCAGATGGCCTATTATTCCAAAACCCCTAATGGTCTGAAAGATGTCCCACTGGACTGAGAGCTCATTTGTCCAACAGCCTGTTATGCTAAAAGCAAACAGGATAACAGGTTCAGAAAAATGGCTGAGCATAGCTGAAATTTGGTGACACAAAATTCATGCTTTGTATTTTAATCATTACATTATGTTTCATTTCAGGTTGCAAATTTTGTGCATTTTTCTTATAATAATTAATAAGATAATTATACTAATAAGGTCTTACCCCTCCAAATCATTTTAAGTTTTCTTATTCATTACATGGCTCTGCCAGACAAGACAATGTCAAATGAGGTGCAATTGCAGACAATTTCTAGTCTATCAATTAATTATGGATTTTTTTTTTATCAGTTAAATGCTTAACAGTGATTAATAAATTAATGATAAAACATTAACATCCCTAATTTTAATACATAAATGCTACTACTGTTAGCTAAAGTTAGTGATTTCAGTGGACGACTCAGCAGTTAAGTGTGAAAGTGAGATGGAAAAGCCTCCACATAAAAGATGCTTTTCTGGAGAGAAAAGGTGGTTTCAGGAAAAATCAATCAAGTCTTACTTCATTGGACCTTAATGAACAGATGGAAAATGATCTGCCTTATCTGAAAATTTTCCCACGCAGCACTCATTCATCAGCACTTTGAGAACCTCTGGTTCAAAGGAATAACTCAACATTTTGGGAAATGAGCCTAATGGCTCTCTGGTGGCGAGTTAGATGAGAAGATTGACACCATTCTCAACAAAGCACAGTGTCAGAACCACACTTTACTGTTTTACGGGGGGGTTACCTGGACAATTTCTTGAGAGGGAGCTGTTGCTTGGCAACCAGTGGTGACACGTTGTTTTTACACTTACATTTCTGTATGGATTAAACAAAGAAGATATGTTCATGAAGGGTTAACGTAGGGACAGTTAATACTGGATGATTAATCAGTGATTGATTAATCTGTAGTTAAGAATTTGATTGATCAAGTAAAATTTAATTGATCTACTGTCAAAGATCTGACAGAGATAATTTTTTTGAGTGCACTTCACATCTGATATTCAAGTAAATATGTTTAATATGTAGTGCTGTATGTCTTTATATTTTTCATAAGCTATGTAATGCTGTCAGAATATGCAATATGTTGCTGTGGAAATAATCTTTTATTTTTTTTAATGATTAATCGATTGACTGTTAATGTCACCAAAAATCTATTAAGGAAAGTGCTTACAATCTGTAACTCTAGTTTAAAGTTAATTAAGATATAGAAATGTTGGTAATGGTGTTTGTTTAGTTCCTCTAAAACCAGAAATATTAAATAAACAGCAATATCAGATTGTTTTCAAAAAACAAACTAAATTCTCTGCTCCAGGGCTGGATTCTTAGTTATTACTGTTAGTGGGATTTTGAATGTTTTCTCACTTCTGGAGCAGAACCCAGATGTTATGGTTTCACTTCCCACTCCACTATGAATAGATATCTTCAGTCTACTTTCAAACTGCAGCTAACCAAACTAGCGTCCTGTTCATGTGCACACACTGGTTTGTGTTCATGTGTATGGCCGTGGATTGCTGTTGATTTAGTGTGTGTAGCAGCAAACAAGAGAAGGGTGAAAAACACTGGAATTTTCCTTGGTCAAGGTGCCCTTCAGTATAATAGTAAATCCCAGATGCTTCAGTGGAGCTGCTCAGTGGTAAACAAGAGAGAACTGTGTGGAAGCGGCATGCTGCTGGAGAGCATCATGAGTGCTCAGTTGAATTTCCCTGTAATTAAAGGTCAGAAAAAGCCTGTTACGATGAATAAACAAGTGCAGGATTACAAATTTTGTTAGTTTTAACTGTGAAAAAAGGCCACATGACACCACATCGTGTGGATTTCATCCTGGATGTGAGACAATATTGGAAACCCACAGAGACAGAGAGACAGACAGTGGGAGCTTGGAGAGGGAAAGCACCGAAAATGAGGTTCTCAGCTTACAATAGGGCCTCTCTAGCCGCAGAATGCAGATAGCGGTACAGTAGGTGAGAAGAATGATTATTAAGCCGATCAAAGGGAGCGCGGCGCTGCTAATTGCTCCCGTAATGTTCTCAGCACTATACTGCTGGATAAGACTTTTCTCTCCAGAGACGCCGCAGGGATGGGCACACCGGCACACTTTCTCTTTCTCTCTCTCTCTCACACACACACACACACACACACATATGCAGAAGCAGATACACCCACAGCGCTTCGTATGCAGCATCGACTGATCTGACTCTTCCTTGATCCTCCCCTGTAGAGCCCAGTTCATCTGTGATGAGCCGCAGTGATAAGGGGAAATGTCTACCAGGAATTGAACCGGTTAGACAGAACAGGGAATGCAGAGTAGTCAAACCAAGCGGCTTCACAGCGCTGACACAGCTAATGATATTTTGTATCCGCAGCGATCGAGGGATAAAGAATTCCAGTTAAAGATCATTGAATGTTGATAAACATGGCTTTAGCTTTGGTGATGTCACCAGTAGGTTTCTAAATGGATTGTTTGAAGACTGGACTAAATAATGCATTAATTGTTCAACTAAATTGTTTGGGAAAAAACACCAAACATTTAATGGTTCCAGCTGTTCTCTTTTTTATATTATTGTAAATTGAATATAGCTGAGTTATGGATGGTTGGTTGGACAAAACAAGACATTTGCAGACATTACATTGGGCTCCAGTTACTTACAGATAAAACAATCAACAGACCAAACAATAATGAAAATAGACCTTAACTGCAGCCCTAATTGACTGTTGCAGGAAAGAGCTCTTGAACTTGTTTCCCACATCTCAAAATCATGGAGTTTTTTGAATGGGTTTTTGGTTCAATGCCTGAAATAAGTTCTTTCCTGCTGTGCACCTGATTGTTTTCATGTCTGTGACATATTCTCCACATATAGACTTTGAAACTGTAGTGAGAGGTGTCATGTTGCTGGTATGATGTCGATATGACTGTCAACAGATCATTTTCATTGTGTATTTTTGCTGAGAATCGTGTGCATCGCACAGAATAAAATAGGCAAGACCCTGAATCTCTAGATGAAGCTTCAGGCAGCATGGCTGCTCTAACTTATTAAAATGTCAGCTGAAATGAAAAAAAAGAGGTTCAGCAATGCACACACACTGCTGATGCAGTCGAGTACGGCCCAAGCTTTTGGAGATTTTCACATTTTGTTCTACAAAATAAATTTGTCACTCCTGAATGTTTGAGCTTTTACATGTCTTAAGCAAGTTGGATGCTGTAGAACAAGTGGCTAAATGAAACTACAGAGGTGGTCACAGACATTAATTGTCATCAGGCTGAACACTAATCAGCTGGCGTGAGATAGGGCTGAATGGTTTTGGAAAAATATCTAATTTTGACTGGTATTGCAATTGCGATATAATTTGTGATATTAGAGTTCAGTTCAGTTTTCTCTCTGCCATCTTGGCCCTTCCTGGAGCGACAGCATTTGGTCTAAAGGGAAGGAAGCATGTTTCAAGCAGTTCAACTAAAATGGGATAAGTTTGTGCCAAATAGTAATGTTCTCTCTAATGGGCTTGCAAAACACTTGAAATCTTAACAGAATTAATGAATATTTCAAGAGAAAAGTTTGGACTTCATTCGACACCTGTACTGGCAGCAGCTTGTCAAAGTAGACACAGAGGAGGTGTGACATTAATAGTAGTATATCCAGTTGTGCTTTTAGCCAGAAGTATAAAGCTATCTCTCAGTGAGTAATTCTTAAAAAATTATATATTTTTGTCAATGCAGGATACATCTTTACTTAAAGTTTATCTAAAAACAGCTTGCTACACCAAATATCCAGTGCGAGAAGTTGGCGATAGTTTATTAAGAAGTCTGCTCGATAAACTTTGGCCAACTATGTTCTTGTAGATGTGGATTGGAAGTAGTTTTGTTCTACAGACCTACATTTGTTTCTTGGCAGGGCCTGTGATCAGTCAGAATTTCAGGTATGTATCTTACAATATTTACAATATAGACCGTTTTTTCTGTTTACTCCTTTGAGGTTTTGCTAAGCTGTGAGGCATCACTGTGGCTGAACCAAAATATGACAGTAACAAGCAAGTAAAATCTATGATATTAGCACCAGAGAGACTCATGCGTGTGAGCAGAAACAACAAAAAGCACAGAAGACAATAATAGCCAGAGGGATGCATTTCATTTAAGTTGACAAAGGGGGACTCTCATCGTCCTGGTTTCTGTGCCTTTAAACACCCTCGGGCTGTGATTCTGATTGTGAATTCAGAGAGAAACACCAGTTTGCCTCCTCGCCATTTTCAGCACCTCCATCACAACCAAAGGCCATCACATGTCAGCATGAGCCATGAGAATGTGACACTGAAACAAGACTTTGACTTTAAAATGGCGAGCTGGAGGCTGGTATGTTTCTGGAGTGGATGGATTTACCTTCAGTTTTACTCACCAAGGTTCAATTTATAACTCCGTGTCACGAGAAAGGTCGTAGGGCTGAAATACTGTCAATAACATATGCACAGTCAGGTGACGCCTGTCTACTAGTTTTTATTTCAAGTTAAAGTGTCCAGTTACAGGGGACTGTCCTCTAAGCTCTAAGAAAAATGTACACTTTGAGCTGACCTTATTTCCACCATTTGAGGGATACGTGAATAATATCTAACATTCTTGCATTAAAATGTCTAAAACCGCTAGGTTTATGTTATATATTTTGTTAAGTTGTGTAGTTACATTAACTCAAATGTTTCCAACAATGTTCAAATGCAGAGAAACTTCCTGGATACAACAGTGAGTGAGGAAAGAATTTACACATAATATGAATAAAACTTAAATACATTACATCATTTATGATTTCTCCCTGAGTCATGCCACATAGATTTTCATCACAAATGATGGTTGTTTAACAATGAGGACAACAACGTCCATGATGCCACACTACTTCATGACATCATCAAACTGTCCCCGCATTCCAAATCCATTGTTTTCTTTTTCACTTTTGGTACATACAGCAGCTTTAAAAAGTACGTACTGTTTCATGCAGTACATGTACAACTTGGATATTCTACTTCCTAATAAGATGACACCCTGAACTTTGACCTTCTTGTCCATATACCCATCACAAAGGATTGTGGGTAAGGATAGCCAAAAAAGTATATCGGCTTGCATACAGCAAAATGGGATGGGATGCAGTAGGAATCCTGGTATTTTTGGCATACTGCATTTCACACACTATGCATTGGGACATGCTAAATCTTTTTCTTGCATAGTAAATATTATGGTAATATGGGTATTAGAACACAGGGTCTGCCTTTTGTTATCATATTAATGTGAGACAGACCTTATTTTTTTCCCCCAAGACTGTTCTGCCACAGTCCACCCTACTGTGCTGTGATTGGCTACTACTGCTGTGCTCTGATTGGCTGCGGGCATGAATGTAGACTAGCACTTAGGAGAGGTCAGTGGGAGATGGATAGATCAAAAATAGGACTTTCACCCAGGAAACTTGTCTTTGTGTTCCATGAAAGGCCAAATGTAACTTAACTTTTCACAGTTTGGTTTTAAGCAGAAAAACTACATGGGTAGGTTTATGCAAGAAAGATAGGCACTTTTAGGCACCCAAAAAGAAAAAAAATCATTGTTTATGTTTATGCCATTTCAGAACATTAGCAGGCTCTCTGACAATCATGACATGTTGAGGCAACAAAAACTAGCCAATCACATCTCATTAGTAGTAGCAGCCAATCACAGCACAGTAGGGCAGGACTAGGTGGTACTTCCTTGAAGAAAATAAATAAATAACATGAGAGAGACCCTCAGTGGCAAAACTTAGATACTGTGTTTTTATCTTTTCAAGTGACAAAGTATAATTTTTAAATAAAATAACGCTACATTATATGATTATACAGTATATAATGAGCTACAACAATAAGTCGATTAGTTGCCAACTATTCTGATTAATTATTTCACTTTAAAGATTTCTGTGATTTCAGTTTCTTTACTGCTCTGTGACTGTAAACTGAATATCTTTGTGTTGTGCACATTGATTTTTGACATTTTATAGACCAAACAACAATAACAATAATGAAAATAATTGTTAGTTGCAGCTCTAAAGGAATATAATCTTATTTGCATCCACAACACTTAAACTCATTTATTGTAGCTTTAGAGCTCATTCCTCCTTCTGGTAACTCACACATTCAGTCACACACTGAAAATATGGGGTCACAATTGTGACCGATGGGCTGTTTTCATTATTGTCAGTCTGACATTTCTGTAAATTTGCTTTACAGTCCATTACATTACTGCTGAGCTGAGAAGAAGTTGAGAGTGGCGGTCACAGTATTGAGTCGTACCTGGCAGCAGGGCAGTGGATTAAAGGAGGAATTTAGAGTAGCTGTGACAGACATAATCACCTGAGCTTCATCTGGGCCAAACATAACAAAACTCTTTGCCAAAGATGATACAGAAGGAAAGCCAGCATGAAACTGCATAAAAACAGTTTCCTACACAGACAAAATAGTAATTTAATTTCTTTCAGATATTTAAGATCCAAATAGGCTGCTCTGTATTGATTTTTCAAATGCTGTGCCCAAGTTTTTACAATATTGTAGTTTACTGCAACACAACAAAAATCAGCGTCAAATTAAAACATATTTCTCCCTTGAAACCTTACATTTTCAACACCTGCTGAGAAGCTTTTATTGTAGAATCCACTGAACCACTTAAAGAAAACTTACTGTATAATTTTTAAAGGCTGTCGATTCAGAAAATGAGGCTTTCTCTCTGTAAATTTCACTCGCTGAAATGATTTTTATGTGAAAGCATTTTCTTGTGTCCTTGTTCCATTATACCAGAGCCACGTGTCTGTCCCTCCATGTACCTCAGATCAGTAATAAACTGGCCCTGTCAGCATGCTGCAGCTGTATATTAAAGCTACAAGGAAAGAACTGCCTCCCTTGTGATTAACGCTGTGGTTCCGCTTGTGTGTTTGATTGACAGGCATCACCCAGGAGATGATCAACGAGACACGAGCGTCAACAGAGCGGAGGATGCTGGGGGACATTCAGGAACTGCTGAGACAGGGAGAGGAGGTCAACCAACAGGACTCTCAGGGAGCCACACTGGTAGGACTTTGTGCTTTGTTCTTTGTGACTTTTATCAGTCTCAATTTAAAACAAGCTGACTCTGTTTTTTTTAAAGTT
Organism: Lutjanus erythropterus; assembly: GCF_056507025.1. Classification (NCBI taxonomy): domain Eukaryota; kingdom Metazoa; phylum Chordata; class Actinopteri; order Lutjaniformes; family Lutjanidae; genus Lutjanus; species Lutjanus erythropterus. The sequence goes on along the minus strand of NC_139318.1, from coordinate 32,351,265 downwards.
AAAGTTTATCATCTTTCAACTATAAAAAGTACTCTCTCTGGATCAGGGTAAAGAAACTGACAAAATATTAAACAAAACAAAAAAAAACAGTACAGAGTTTGAGTTTGTTGAAAAAGACAGAAAAAACTTATAGGCATACTTTACAAACACATAAAAAGTAGAAGTTAAAATGTATTATATGTCTACATATATAACACATTTGTGTACAGTGTGCTGTTAAAGTGCTGCTAAATAAGGGGGACAAACATGTATGTGATGTCAATACTTTACAGTAAAGAGAAATTATTATGGCCTCTACTTTGAAGAGGGTGCAGGAAAGTGTCTGTTACTGGGTATTACTTCCTTAAGATTAGTTTGAGTTGACAGATATAAAGGTGGACAACATGACAGCTCCCCTATAGTGAAGCCAAAACATCTTGATCACTCCCTGGTGGCTGGCTGCAGTATAGGCCATAGACCGCACCCCTCCGTGTTAGCAGTTTGGTAGTGGAATAGGGGGTTTCATCTAGGTTTCATGGCTGCAATTCATGATTCTTTTCATTATCGATTCATCTGCTGATTATTTTCATGATTAATTGATCTATTTTTTTGTGTATAAAATGTAAAAGCAAAATGCCCCAAAGCCTAAAGTGACACTAACTGAAAAAAATGATCGATTACCAAAATATGTAGCAGTTGATTTTCTTTTTATTAACCAATAGACTAATCATTGCAGCTCTAGTTTCATGATTGGCAGCTGAGCTCCGTTCATGATTGAGTTGGCTGGGTGTGTAGGCAGGGACTTGAAAGTGCGGCCTCAACCCTGATCATTTCTGCACAGACTTGTCAGCACAAGATGGCAGCACTCATATCAGAGGTACTTTGGCTTAGTTTTTGTACAGGACGAGGAAGAGAAGATGCATTTTCCATCTTTATTTACAGTCAGTGGGTTTAACTGAAAAAGGTTTAAAAAGCAGCAAATATTACACTGTGGCATTCAGAGCTGCAAAAACAGCTGCCTGTGTTGACAACAGACAGGCTAAATCTTTTGTAAAGACAAAGCAAGGTTTAAAAAAAAGGTAAATCAACTTTATCTATCACATGCACAGTCATACACAGTACAACATATATAGTGAAATGCGTTTGCTGCATTTAACTCATCTTGAGTATTAAGAGCAGTGTGCGGTCACTGCTTACCGCCTGGGGACCAACTCCACTTCTAAGCCAGCACCTTGGTCAAGGGCACTGACAGCAGAGATTAACTTCACATTGGTGTTTTTGAAGGTGGCAGAAAAATCCATGCAAACACGGGGAGAACATGCAAACTCCACACAGAAAAGCCCTAGGACATTCTAGTAGTGAGGTGACAGTGCTAACAACTGAGCCACTGTGCTGCCCTACAGTATGCTTTGTTCTAGTGAGCAGATTTACGAGGTTGACTCTTTTTTTTGTCAGAGAGCTGTAGTTCAGTTAGCAGAGGGTTTGGTTATTGTATCATTGCTCCCAATGTGTGTCTGTGGAAGAAGATGGAAGTCGTGACGGACAAATGAGGCAATTGAATGCAATGCTGTGTAATCCATGACAAGAGCAACACCATGACTGCTATGGCAACAAGAGATGACACAATCCTAAAGTTGTTTAGGACATAAACTATATAAATGACATCAACAGGCCAAGAAATAAAGATTACAGAGCAAGAAATAAGTAACTCCGCCATAGCTTCCTCCAAGCCAGTAGATTCTGTCAAGAGTTTAAGCTGGTATGGGTGTGCCAAACGCCCACATCTCTTCTCAAATTATCAAGCATCACAGGTTGGCACTGAGCGGAAAAAGGAAATGGTGTATAAATATTCAGGGACCATCTTTATTATAGATTCACCTTTTAATGATTATATGCTCTGCAACACTGGCTCACAAGGCTATAAAACCCTGAAAGCTAATCAGGCATTTAGAGACTCATTATAATCTTCTTAAAGGCAAATCAGCTGTATGATTTTAAAATGCTCTGCAGATATCAAAGTGATGTGTGTGTATGTGTGTGTGTGTGTGTGTGTGTGTGTGTGTGTGTGAGGTCTGAATAAACCTGCAGTCATGAATTATATGTAATGATAGGTTCAGATAAACCAGTAATAATATATTTAAGTAACAATTATGAGAAGTGATTGAGAATCATAAAAGCTAAATTTCACAATGGTGATTTACTTAAAATCCAAATTAGTTGTTTCATATCTGGTGAGTGAGACAGTCACGACTATCTACAGTGAAACATAATCCACCATGAATCCAATAAATAAGCACAACGCATGCTCTTACAGAAAAAAAATGTGTACTGATAAGGAATGATTGGATTTAAAACAAAAGATTAAAACTTCAAACATACTGATTCATAGACAAACACAGACAAAATAAATTCATGATAATAAAGCTGTAGTAGGCTTTCATCAGTGTGGCAGTAACCGTCTTCAGACTCATCCTTAAAGTTTGACATGGACTTGATGGTTGTTGTCATGGACTCACAGTATCAGCTGAGATACACAGCTGTTCATTTATCTTCAGCCCTGTACGCACTGAACTGTAACACTGTTGGAACAGGATACATCATTTTACAATGCTGACAAAAAGATAATGAATGAATCTTTCCTACTGAGACTCTGTCTCAGTAGAGTTGTCTCAGAGAGTTTGGTACGTTCGGGCTCTGCACTGGTATGTAGTGCCTCTAGGAAACTGCCACATCCTGGCACCTTCTCTCATCTACTTATCACCAGTCAAAATTTTGTCAAATTGGATTTGGCTCCTCAATGCAAAGATTTGACAATTCGTTCCTTTTTCTTTTTTTCTCAGTTCAGTGACACTCCAAACTTCCATGTTAGCCTAGATGATTCTCATGGTTTAGCCTCCCTCACATTTTAATGCCTTTCTTCATCATCTCTGATGGGAAACCATTGCATTCCCCACAGTCAGAGACAGTAAAAGTGTGCGTCCTCCTGCTCATACTTCAGGTATGAAGTCTGAGTCAAAATGGCCAGCTGCTGTCTGGCGTCACATTGACCTTCAATCACTTTTCTGCTTCCATCACTGTTAGTTTTGTGGTTTGTCGTGAGATTATTTGTAGAGATTCAGTTTGCTATGTTTACAGTGCTCTTGCATTGCTCTCTGTAGAATGACACAGCTCAAAAACAAAAGCCGAAACTTGTTTATTAACCACTCCACCTCAGGTTTCACCCTCTCTCTCTCACAAGTTAACCACCGGCATGATGTCACAAGGGTTTTTTGTTTTTGTTTGTAACGAGTGTGCCAGCTAATTAAAAAAAATATGATTCCCCTTATTTATAATTCCTTATCAAAATGCACTTTCTGTGCATTTTTGTAAGCTTCTATCTGTTTTATCCTATAGCTATGATGCGCATTGTCAAAAACACTCTGACCACTCAACTAGAAGACTCCCAGTCGACTGAGGGGTCTCCAACTGATGATTCAACTGACATGAAAGCATTACAGACTTCAAACAGTACTACGGATTCACACGAGTACTGTGAGAATGTATTGACTGATGTTTTCCTCAGGGCTTACTGTACATGCACATGCTTGCTCGTTTGAGGTTGTAAAAGTATTGAATGTCAATACATTTTCAATACCATGTCTACAAAAGATAGAATACTAGTATCAAAAGTGTTGAACCTGTAAAAACAATGATTTAAGTGCTCATTCAAGACAGCACTTTACTTCAGTCTTCATTGTCCTGCCTGAAATTTGGCTTGCAGCTACGGCAGACAGTAGACAGTGTTCAGTGACTTTTTCTGCACCAGTACCAGGTTGTAAACTTTGCTTTCTTTTTGCCATGCTATCAAAAGAGGTATTGAGTGTTATTTTTTTATACTACAATTGTATCAAGTATAAAATTCTGGTATTGTACTTCCTGTACTGAAGTACTGCCTGAGAACCAGAAAGACCACCTGGGGGTTACAGGGCTCACCAGATTTGATCATGTACTCGTGTCAGACACTACGCTCTTATACTGTCCCTTGTTAGTCAGTGGAAACTGTTCCTAGAATGATTATGAATCATAAATTGCTTTACTTCCTCTCTAAACCAGCATGTCGTGTTAGTCTCCCCTGTACTCTCATTGTTGTGCACCTTTTAGACCACAACTAAGACCTGAAAAACATGCATGTTACATCAGCTGCATTAGAAATGAGTCATTTGTTTAGTATTATTGAGTGTCTGCCCTCAGTAAAATATATTGTAATAAAGTGAACAATAAATTTATTTTGTTTAGAAGTTCAGTGCACTCATGCATACAAAAGCACAAAAAATCGTTAGCGTATAATTTCCAGGGTGGAGTGTACGATGTCAGAAACCTTAATGAAGTCTTTATTATGTATCAGGGATTTAGCTACACTGAGGAAACACAGTGACAGATCACTGGATGAAAATAGCCAGGGGACATTACATGGTAGTAGCCCAAAATAACCCTGTTAAGCTTTAAAGTCTTACCACAGATTGTCTGATTGAGCTGCTTGTCCCCCTGCTTTATGCTTCCTGTTAATCTTCATCCGAGCATGATGAAGCAAAGTAGAGCATGCCTTATTAAAATCTCTGGCAAAGGAGACAGGAAGAGACCGGGAACTGGTAGGAAGTTATGTAAGGTTAATCTTTTGTTTTCCGCTGAAATACATTTTGTGTCCTTGTTTTCATGTGTAGGAACAGTAATTTGAAGCTCTTGTGCTTGCAAATGGGTTGACCAAACGGTTTGTTCAGCAATTCATAGTTCTCGGATACAGGTTATAGGATTTATACACGACGGTGGTGTGACAAACTGTTATTGTCAGAAAAATATGACTGAAAAACAAGGCATGGGCAAAATAACCCATTCAAAAACACATTAACTGAACTGTCATATTTTACTGATTTTACTGAGGAGGCCCCTGTGGACAAAAGTGGTGGTGTTTCCACCATAATAACTACAAAATATAACATCAAAAGTAGAATTATTTTAAGAAAAAATCTCCTCCTGCTTCTTTTTAACTAACTAACTAACTAACTAACTAACTAACTAACTAACTGCTCACTGAAATCATTGTACACAGAGCAAACACAATCTCAAAATCAGCACAAACCACAAAAGACAAACTGTTGGAAGCTGAGCAGTGTGACAGAAACAGAGTGCTGGTGACTCAATGTCACTTCAGAGTGCACCGCAGAGCGTGCAGGGCAGGTAATGTTTGCTTGTTTACTTGTACTTCTTTGCTATTATAAGTGTTTGACAACATTATCGAAGGATTATGAGTGTTAGACACCTTTTTTAAAGAGTAATATACATTTTGTTTTATTGCTCTTTCCAAACTAACCAGACTAATTTTAATTTTAAAAGCATCATTGTTAGCTTTACTCAAACTCGACAAACAAAATAAATCTCACCAAAATGTGTTTGTTCATCTTTCCACTGGTTAAACAATCACCAACTCTTGTTTGGTAGAAGTTAACCCTCAACTCACAGTGTGAAAGAGCACAGAGCCTGCAGGGCAGGTGATGCTGAACAGCGGCTGCAGCAATCTGAGAAGAGAAACTCCACTGTGCACCAATTTGTAACTGAACTATGGGAGGATGCACACTTATATCTGACTGTGGAAATCTGAAGGAACTGATGAGTGTGGTGCACTGAACTGAAAAAAAAGCATGAATTGTAAAATATTTGTATTGAACAGCCAAATCTGATTTGAATGAAAAAATTCAAAAGTGTTTCCTGGTTTTACAGGCTGCATTACAGTGAAGTGATGTAATTTTCCAAACTTACCAGACTGTTCTATTTGCCTTTACCCACTTAGTCATTATATCCACATTAGTGATGATTATTTTTAATGTTAATATTTTGTAAATGCACCAATAGTCATCCCTTCAGTATTTTCAAATCATAGCTAAAGAGCATATTAAAGTAGAGCTATTTGATCAAAAATATTGTGATATCTCATTTTGTCCATATTTCCCAACCCCAAGCTAAGAGAATATTGTGATTCGTACTGAAAATCAAAAATACTTAGGCAAGTTTAGTTGTATATAGACAAAGACATTTCAAAGTGCTTTACATAATATATTAAAATAACAAATTGGAAATGCAGCACAAGACGGTGAAACACAAAAAGATAGAAACCATTTTAGTCAGTTTAAGGGAAGTTATTGTGATCTCTGTGATTATTTGTAGCAAAGTAACCATCCTTAGTTACAGGGAAGATCCTGAACAGGTCATCAGTCCCTCACAGGGCTAACACACAGACGGGCGCAAACACCCTCACTATCACACCTACCGTTCAAAACTTCCAGTTCAGCTAAAGGGCATGGAACTGGATAAGACAGAGAGAGCTTATCCCAGCATGCTTTGGGCAAGAGGCAGGGTACACCCCAGACAGACTGCCAGTGATATTGTGAGAGGAAACTGAAATGCTCTGAGGAAAGTACTGCAATGACAGGCACACTATGCAGACATTATCAAAATTGTGATTTTTAGGCATTTATGATAATGGCAGCACAGCTCAAGGGATGGCAATGTCATTCTGGTCCAGATGAAAATATCTCAACACTGACTTTGGTTTCCCCTGACTTTTCCTCTAGCACCACCATGACATTTTGGGTTTTGAGTGAAATGTGTCAGTAACTTCTGGATGGATTGGCTTTAAATTTGTTACAGACATTAATGTTATCCTAAGAGTGAATTCTGATCACGTTGGTGGTCCTTTAACTTTGTATCTAGCACTATTGGCACATCAAACATTTTATTTGCCATCTATTTTATTTATGACTAAATTGTCTTCAAAACCAATAACACTGTTATCTAGCCTGGCAGACTAATTCACAAATTTGACATTCTGAAAGACAGACTAATTCACAAATATGAATTAGCCTGAGATCTCTCAGTTAATTTTTATTTCCAAGAGGCATTATTAATGGGTGCAGACAAAAATGCCCATGCTAATTGGATAAGACCTACAAACCAATCAGGGCAAAGAAACAGGCATAGCGCTCAGTAACACGCATGGAAAATGGCAGCTTGGTTTTGATCTTTATTGTGTTTCTAAAACACTTGAGGATACGAAATAGGCAATGGAGTGGTCAAAACATGTGATTTAGCAGTGGGCTTTTGTTTCCTGGATAGCAGGCTTAACTTTTCATTGACACACAATTGAGTTATAAACAGCTGATCAACTTACAGCAGGTGACTCGTCATCACTTGTTATTGTCAATTTGCAATGTGGACGTGTCCAGCACTCCTGGAGAGTAAATAGGCTTTCAACTTATTTAATATACTGTCTGTGGCTCCAACTCACTATTTTGACTGCAATATTTTTTGCAAACACATTGCTACACATTGCTCCTTTAAGAACATGCTAAAAAAAAATAAGGAGAAACATTACTTGTTAAACATCGGCATGTTAACATTGTTATTGTGAGCATGTTAGCATGCTGGTATTAGAATTTAGCCTTAAGCACCACTGACACTGCCAACCACTAACTCTGACTGAGGATACGGGCCTTTCATCTCCACACATACAGATTTTTTGGATTTTCAAGTTTGGAGTATTTCAGCCCCAACCACTGACTCAGCTCACACCGTCAATTTGTCAGATTTTTTTGCAGCTCCCTCTGGAGCCACAAAAGGCTCTAAACAACTATTTTTCACTATACCCCAACACCAACAGACTTAAAATTCAGTCAGTGAGGATTTTATTTTGTAAAGATGCTGTGTTTGGTCAAATAATACAGAAACCTGAAATTGCGTTCACTGTTTTGGAATCAAAAGCAACAAATAAACAAGTCTTCCATTAGCAGAACACCATTCCTAGAGATCTTGCCCCGCAGCCCTGCAGCAGTGGGTCTGATTCATCTTCAGCATCAGTCGAAAGGCAATAAAACCAGACAGACCCGAGCCCTTCAGGACCTGACAGACATTAACATTCCTGATATGCTTCAAAAATGTCTTCTTATTGGAGCACCTCAGATAAACGTCCACTTAAACATGTCTGGTACTTGAAGATCAGGGAGCCATTGACACAACTGATGTGGTTTAGACCCTGATTCAGCCTCCACATTCTGCTTTCCAATTTTATTTGGATGTTTGGCTGTAGATACATTTACTGTGGGTTATAAACATTGCGAACTTTCACAGAAAAAGCTGCTTTTAAAAGAACCCTGGAGACTTTTAAAATCGTGTTTAAAAATGTGTTTTTCAGTGTATACATGCTGCTTTCTAATACACAGCTAAAGAACACCTTTATATTACAACTGTTCCTGTTTGTAAAAGAAGTACCATCTGGAATTACCTTTATATTTCACAGTTTGTTTTAAAGTCTTAGTTTCTCTTGGCATTCTGAAATCCTCCTCCTGCAGTAGCATTTGATTTATTTTAGTGAGCTGTTAGAAAATGATGAAAATCACCATATCAAGTGCATGTGTCTGAGCCCCTGCAGTGCACAGGACTGTGATGTCCCTCTGCCGGTTACAGTACATCCTAGTTTCCGCATGAGGATCAATAATGTTGGACCTTATGTTGTGAGTCTGTCTCTCTCTCTTTAGTAACACTCGGGTGTGTTTAAGCTCACCAGTTGCTCAAACTCCTGCAGTGATGAAAGTCTTTACTAACCTGCTTGTTATTTTACACCAGTTATGTTTGGGTTTTCAGTGAGGTGTAAGGTTATTGATATGGCAATGAAAGAAGCCTGCCTGAGAAATCATCAGGCTTCATTCCTGATACTGATTAAATGAAGGCTGCCACTGACTCCATATTATGTGGGTGTATTTTTCAGACAGATTCACTGGGATTTGCACTACTTAAAGGAAATATCTGAAGAAAACCCCAACAGAAACTGTTATTTTCAGTATTTTTTTTTTTCTCTATAACTTCTTCCATTGGCTGAGAATTTATTTTGCTGAGGAGGAACACTGTCAGGGAAAGAATAAATGAAAGAGCTGCACTTTTTTAATCCGAAACTTAACATTTCTGCTCCAAACCAGGTTCTGAGTTCAGCATTGGTTACTATGGTGATCTAGTCATGTTAAAAGAGAGCCACCTTTGTGACATTGAAAACTCCGGCTTTAGACTCAACATACTTTACCATTAACCCTTCGTAGTACACCCTTCTGGTAATTAAAGAGAATCATGTGCCACAACGAAACATATAACCAGAGCACAAAATCAGCACCGTTCAGCAGCCAAAGATTGGTAAAATACACACCAGGCTGGTAGATTTACTTTACTCACCAGTAGGGGAGTCACAATTTCAATTATAAACCAAAATTGTTAGAGATCCATCTCAAGAAAAAACAAAACAAACAATTTCAAAATGTAAATCACAGTTTAAATTGAAAAGCAAACTGAATTTGGAGAATTGTTACACCACTACTCATCAAACAAAAAACAACAGTAATCTGCTGAGTGGCTAAATTTGAATATTTCCAGAGACACTTCAGACACGTAAGAAAAAAAATCAGTGTCTTCTTTATATTTGGAAAGTCGATATAGAAAATTTAAATATATACAGACATACAGTATGGTTGCACTTGCAGATTTTATTACTGGACTATGCCCTTCTAATCAATTATACAATTAGTTGCACCAGCTTTAATCATCAATTATTCACTCAAGTAAAAATGACATACCTCTTCAGGTTCCAGCTTCTGAAATGTGAATATTTCTTGTAATCTATGATAGCAAATTGAGTTTCTTTGAGTTTTGCACTGCTGATCAGTCAAAATGAACAATTTGAAGATGCCCTCTAGTGAAATGACCAACGCAACCTCCCAGATTCCCGTTGTCTAATTCTCAAACTCATTCAAATTTGTACTGACTAGCCCACCTGTGGTTCAGACAGCTTTAAGAGTTTAAGACTAGAGTCAATATCCTGTTAGAGGAATAGATTTGATTAAAAAGGTGTGCAGTAATTCACTCTTCTCAGCTCCTGGTATAATTGTTTCCTCACAGTGGCGAGTTTTTGACCTGCAGAGTGGGTCATCTCAGGCCAGCAGGATCAGTTTTCATCTTAACTGTTAATGCAGTTGAGCTGTTCCAACAGGACCCAGCAGCCCATCGAATTGAAATGATGGCAGAGCCTTTTTATAATGTTGTGGACCTAATTTGATAAAACATTAGTGGCTGTAGGTACACATCTACATCTATCAAACTTGGACTGATGTCTTATATGGTTAGCAACATTTTTTTTTTCTTTTTTTTTTTCCTATGCATCTGAAATGTGGCTTTAGTGTGAAACCTACACTGAATTTTGCACCAATCATAATCTATCACAAATCCTGCACTGGAAAACCCAATCACTGTTCCTCCTCTGTCCTTGCAGCTCCACATCGCAGCAGCAAATGGCTACGTGCAGGCTGCAGAGCTGCTGCTGGAGGGGGGAGCTCGCATGGACCTAAGAGATTCAGATGGATGGCAGCCTCTTCATGCTGCAGCATGCTGGGGTCAGGTAAGGTAAACAAAACAGGAAACAGGAAACAGATAAGCACGCACACGCAAGGGTTTCTGAAACTGTTAATGTAATTTTCTGCTGCTGTTATTGTTGTTTTCAGATGCATGTGGCAGAGCTGCTGGTGTCTCACGGAGCCAGTCTGAATGCCAAGACCTTCCTAGACGAGACCCCCATCGGTATAATTACACCCCAACACTTCCTTATCAATACACCTGGTGGGGGGTTAAGAAAACAAACGTCTTATCTCAGCAGGGACTCGTTTCCAGCTTGTTCAGTCAATACAAGTTTTCTATCAAGATTTTGTTCTAGTTAAATGCTGATATAAATTTTGCCAAAGCAAATCTGTGCAATTTCCATCACACTGTATATCAACTTTTATATTTTTGTCAGTCTTGATGGTTGATAAATTGTAAAATGGTAATATTTTACAACTTCAGTAAGTTAGCATCACTTCAGAGAAAAACTGTCTCAGCAAATTCATTTTATTATCCTGGTTTTGTTCTTTTATTTGTTAAAGGGCTGCAAAACACAGCAAACAGTTTCATTTTAAAAGGGGCTGACATTTCCTTTATCCATCTCATTTTAAGATCTGTGTGAGGATGAGGAGTTCAGAGCCATCCTACTGGATCTGAAACACAAGCACGACATTATCATGAAGTCACAGCTCAAACACAAGACCTCACTGTGTCGGCGAACATCCAGTGCAGGCAGTCGTGGGTAAGTGCTGACCTCTGCTGGTAGTACTGCTGCTACTACAAGTGGTATTTACACTTTTTATTAAAAGTCCAGGTTTAGTATACATATGAGGGAAAATATGTATTTTTTATTCTGGGGTGAACTATTGTTCAAATGTAGAAACTTTAACTTGAAATGTAAGCAGTTCTTGTGCTATAATCTAGAAAGTATTGTATAAATTGTAATTGTGCTTATTAAATGTTTCATTCATATTTTATGGCATCCTTCTTTCAAACTTGCAATATTTGACTGGAAACTGTTGTGTCTGTCCACAGAAAAGTGGTGCGGCGAGCCAGCCTGTCTGACAGACACAACTTGTGCCGTAAAGAATACGAGACAGAGGCCATCGTGTGGAGGGGAGGGAGGGAGGAGGAGGATGAAAAAGAGAAGGAGTCTGATCAGGAGAACAGCCAGGTGGTTCAGGTGAGTCCTCCAGTTAGTCGTCTTTCATTACAGCTGAGTTTGTGCTGGTTTATTATGATTTGCTGTCTTATGCAGCATACCAAATTGCTGTGAGATTGAATAAGCCAGAGAAATGAAACTAACTGGAAATTATATTTCTGATGTTTCTCAAGAAATATAACCAGGGATAAACAGGAAATTCACAGTAATAATTCAAGTTGTCTCAGAGCAATCCTGATTGCACTGGAGAAACTGCCCTAAACATACACATGCAGGCACTTAGCAATAATGGAAATGCTGCATAGAGTGCAGTGATGGAGGAAGTATGTGCTTGGTGTCAGTAACATAATTTAACTATCTAAAAGCCACTGGTTTATGCTTGCAGCTTCAATTTGGGGTTATTTAAGTTGCTTCCTTCTGTTGACCATAAAACTCGCATTTCCTCGTTAATAGTTAATAGTTCTTTAGAATTAGATGAATCCTTGCATAGTCATACATTACATTTCTTGTGGTCTATCCTCTGTTTTGTGGTGTATTATTTCCTGCTCATAACTTCCCAGACCTGTGTGACCTCACATGACTCTTTTAGCACAGCTAAAAAGCCATTTTTAATATCAGGAATATGATCATCCCTCCCACACATCAGGAGTCTAAATGTCAGATTTTGGTGTAGGTGTATCAGAGTTAAATGTTTTCTCAAAAGCAGTCATACAGGAAGACACCCACAATGGAAAAACAGTGCAATGCAATCCTCTACCAACAGTAGACTCAGTAGATAAGAATTCAGAAATAGTCATATAGTATTTAAAATAAAGAGAGTTACACTTGTTTTTCCTCTGCTGGAAAAAAAAAGCTGCCTTGCTCTTTGCAATCACTATTGTACGTTTCCACCCACTGCCTGCAGCCCATTGAGGCATATTATCAATAAGGTTTTAAGAGAAATGTGGGAATCATGATCTGAAATGAAAGTACTTTGATGCAGGTTGTGGAAGAATCTACCAGAAAAGTGAAATATTCTAACAATGTTTTCTAAGGCGAGACTTTCTCTTTATTAACATTAGATTTTACCTCTGATTTTATTTTTGCCTGATAGCATTGGCACCAGATCAAAGATACCTGATCTCCCCTGTAGAGAGTCAGGCCTCCTTGTACTTAATCAGCCAAAAGAGAAGCCTCATACTGAGATTAAAGGTAATCTTTATTGATGTCCTCCAGGTCAAACCAGTGGTAGCTGTGGAGTTGCCAGACAAACCCAAACTACCCACCATCCTCAAAGATGGCAAACAGAACGGCCTCATCGCCACAACAACATCCATGCCACCGCAACAGCCCTCCAATGGCAACACGCCATCATCTGATAAGGGCGGGGTCGTCACCACGCAGCCCAGCCAGGAGGAAGCCTGGCCGAGAGGAGAGCGCGCTCAGACTCTGTCAGAGCTCAAAAGGCAGAGGGCTGCAGCCAAATTGTTGAATCACCCCTTGTTCAACGGTCACCTAGGCAACGGCTCCACAGACTCCTTCACCGATGCCAAAAACAACTCCGAGGACCCCCGCATGCCGCTGGTCTCCTCCAATGGCAGTGCAGTTTACTACACGCCGGCCAGTGGCGACCCGCCCCTCCTCAAACTGAAACAGCCATTAGAGGAGGAGCAGCCGAAGGCTCGGACCTGCTGCTGCGTGTCGTAGCAACCTGGTCATGTGACTGCTGACGGAATAGGAAGTGTTTGCACAGAAAGGAAGGAACATGCTGTAGGAGGGAGGAGAGAAAGGAAGGAAAGAGGTTTTCCTAATGTCCTTTTCCTCCCCTCTAGAGAAGATGGCGGCCCTGAAGAAGGCGTAGAAACTTATTCTTGTACCTCCCTGTCACATGTGACTCCTGCTACAACTTCTCCCCAAAGGCAGGCATGCTTTAAGTGTAGCAGAGAAGAAGAAAGGGACGGAGCAGTGCCACTTTTTTCCTCACTTAATGGATTAAAATTCCTTCTCATATATGGAATCTCTCTACAAGACATGCCAAATGGATAAAAAGAGTGCAGTCCCCTGTGCACCTTTAAGAATCATTTTTTAAAAGCTTCTCCCTGGAAAGTATCAAACATTATGAATCAGGAAAGTAGAGAGGATCTCAAGGTACAAGGTGCATGTTCTGCCCTCAGAGATGAAGATGGAAAAGAGCTTCTTTTTTTTTTTTTACCTGATACATGGATGGTTATCATGTAATTCAACAGCATTTTCTGCAGGACAAACTCACATTGTTGTCAAACCACATTTGTCTGCTTCTTTTGTCATATTCTTTTCATATTCAAATGTGCAGGAAGGCCATCACAGAACGGTCCAGATGTATTGTGTTACAATGTTGTACAACAACATATCAGAAATGGCGAAAAACGTAGCAAAAAAAGAGATCTGTGATGTCTCTTTTGACGTATCAATCATGTTAAAAGTAAAGGGAAGGAATGCCATAAACAGTGTTAAAACATTCAGGAAGTGTACTTCTACAGCAAGAAATAACCAGAAAGAGTATACTGTAGTAGTGCACTAGTGTCTGAGACTGTAACTATATTACCCTGTTGAGTATTCTTCACCTCACCGTCCTCTCACCTGAACTGACAGCTCGCGCTCTGTTTTATGCACAAATCCACTTTGTGCTCTCTCATTTAGATAATTTAAGCAAACATGGTTGAAAATTACTGTACATTTCTTTATTTATGAAATTAATGTAATGTGTAAAAAGAAAAAAGACATATTATGGTTCCTGAAGCTGAGTGTATTTATTATTTGGATGGTGGTGTGTGGAGAGTGTGAATGCAATATAAGATGAGCTGGGGAGTCTTCCAGCAAAGCACCTTCTGACATGGAAAATCAAACGTTCAACTGATGTAAGGGTGAAGCTAAGGGTTACTGTCTGCTATGTGTACATGTTATTAAAATCAAACAAGCAAGCCATCCTGCTGGGATGGAGTTCATATTTGTGTCACTACAAATAACAGTGTTATTTGTTCATGTTTTGTTGTTTTTTTTTCTGGTGGCCATTGTGTGGCTTTATCTTCTCCCAGTCACTGTATTTGTTAACAATTGTAAATGTTATGTAATGAATTACTGTAAGTATAGTATGAGTTTTCCGAAGATACATATGGACTCAATGCTTGCGTCAGTGTTTTTTAAACATTAATCCACACATGGACTTGGTATCTAGTGAGCTCACACCATCATGTCAGGTGTCCTGTAATGTAATGGGTTCAACGCAAACTATTAACCTGTCAGCCCAAAATCAACAACTAGAAGTAGTTTCTCTGCTTAATCAAAAGAATAGTTTGATAGTTCAGGAAATATGCTCGCTCACTTTCTTGCAGAGAGTTACATGGGATGATCAATGGCACTCTCATGTCTCGGATTTGACATTAACCAAGACCCGACAGCCCATGGCCACCAAATATTTCACATAGATGGGCCCCTGTGGCCACCAAGTTTTATCCCCATATTGTGAGCCTGTAGCAACACAAAGATACAGTTTCACAAGCACCCTGGCTTCTGAAAAAATGAAACTGCAGCAAAAATTGAGTGAATAGTAAGTGAGTAAGTGGCCAGAATGACACATTTAAGGACGTAATGTTTTGTGGTCTGTGCTGCCTTTTTCAACAAGCTGAGAAGCTTAAGTAATTTTTCATTGGAAACAGCACGTCACAGTTCATGGGAAAAGAGGACAACGTAAGGAATGCTGTCTTAAGTTGCATTAAATTGCCTTTTCTGTATTGTTTTTACAGGGGTTTACAGTTTGGCCACCAACAAGTGTACCACCAAATTTAGGGGCTCATGGGAAAACCATTAGCCAGCTGGTTAGCTCAGCTTAGTGTAAAGACTGCACAATGGAGGAAACAACTAGCCGGGCACTGGCCAAAGCTAACAAAATCTTCCTACCAGCAGACTATTATTTGGCTGGGTACTTCATGTTGTAAATTCATGGGGTCACTGGTTGCCTGATAACTAGTCTGGCCCCACTATAAAAGTAGTTCAGTTTTTGTATAGATTTAACAAGCAAGTTATGGGGCAGACATTTATGACTTATCATAGCAGGGAAAGCACAGGTGGAACTAAAAAAACATCAGCAGTGGCTTTGAAGACAACATTAATAAGTATGTTGTCAGTAGTGTATAATCACCTGAAAATAACTGTTGTGTTTTTCGTAAGCCATTTATATCTACAGAGGGCATGGGTCCTTTTCCACAGACACCTCCATGCTGAACTGCCATGTTTCTACAGTAGCCCACAACACACAAACCAAACACTGGCTCTAGGTTCCATGTTTCATGGCCACCATAGGTTCTCCTACACACTCGGAAAGGGAGTCTGCAACCTCACTGCCACTAAATCTTACTCACTGGTCCTTTAACCAAGATGACTAGAAGTTCCCTCTGTTTTGATTTTTTTTGTGCTAAGCTAACCAGCTGCTGGCTCTAGCTTCATATTTAACAGACAAATATGAGAGTGATATCATGCTGAACTACTCGTTTTGTCTAATAACAGCTTCTCTCATCTCCTTGTGAGTGCCAAAGAGTCTTCCGTGATTTAAAAAATGATTTATAAGGACATTTGAAAACTTTGGGTGAAGGCCTTCTTTGCCGTTAAAGAGATTTGTTTGTTTCTGATGGCCAACCCTTTTAAACGTGATTACCCACAATGCCACTACCACTTTAACCCCACGACATCAACTGTACAGTGTCAAATATTTGTACAGGTGCATTTGTAAATATGTTTGTATCAGTATCCCCCTTATCTGTTCCCATGAACTGCATTTACATGTCTGTGTTGTTACTGTTGAACGTATAGGAAAATACAATTAGCCACTTTGATGAACAGTGTTAGCAGTCATTTGGCTGTTGAGGGGGAAACTGTGAGTCTAGACCCCCTATTCATCTTAAAAGTCGAGTGCACCCAGGTGTCATCAACATATTAATATTTTCTCCCTGCTGTCACGGTGACCAGTGTTGGTTGACTTCTTCTTCTTTTTGTTTTTTTTTTGTTTTGTTTTTTTTGTTTTTTTTGCAATTTTCTGTAAAGGTCAGTTTTTAATGTTCATAGGAAGCAGTTTATTTTTCAACTCAATTTGAGGAAGTACAAATTAAGCCACAGTCAAAAAGATTGTTATATTCCCTATTTTTGGTTCCTTCTCTGTTTTTAAGAAGTGTCTGAGGCAGTGACATCATGGTGTTATGAGTTAGGTGAAATTCACTGGAGTTACTCCAGGTCATGTACGTTTGAGCTGCTGCAGTCAGTTCCACTTAAATTTCAGTTCTGCCTCCTTAATGATGACATTCAATCACACTGAACTATGACCTGGTCAGCATTAGCCAGAAAGGGACAGTTACACCTGATAAAAAAGTACCCTGTGTTCTCATGGTAAATATATATAGATCAAAGCTTGTGTTTGTCTGCAAGCCTCATTGTCTATACAGGATAAGATTATAAAGAAGAAAAACTACTGATTTTGTAATTACTGGAATATATTGATGGTTGCATTAACATATTTTGAATAAATTGTATATTTTGAGAATTTTACATGGTCTCTTCTGAATTAGTGAAGCTCTTTTGTGTTTTCAGGTACAGTAGATATCTTAGAATTTGAATTGGAATGTGCCCCGCAGCCCTGGATAAAAGCAAAAACGCCAAACATCTCATGTCCCAGCTTATCAGATGAGAGGGTTTAATGATTTTCTCTGTTTGGTCACTGTGGACTGAATATCTTTGGAATCTGAACGGTTTGTTAGTTGAAGGGGAACTTTGGAATTTTTCAAGCTGGACTATTTTCCCATGTTTGTGTGTTTAAGTGTTGCCTGGGTCCAGACCTTCGAATCCACCCACAGCTAGGAGCTAACTTCACAGTAGTCTGTGGTCAAAAGAAAACACAATCAAACATGTGATCACTCCACCAGGGGCTTCCATCTCTGCAGCTCTGAACTGCATCTGGGAGACTCTGATTTTTGGATATTTGAATTGTCTTTAGCGTGGCTCACAGCTGCTAACTAGATAATGTTAGCTTTTCACAGTCTGGACCAACTCTGCTGTGAAGAGTCCCTGAAGACACCATAGTAACATTACAAGGACTTCAAACACAGCTTATCTACACACTTTATGATGGACTAAAGTAACATAATCACCCCTCACACTCTCACTAGACTGAGGTGGCAAAAAGCAAAGTATGTTGGCATGGCAACACACCACCAACTCTGGTTTGTTTGAAGAGTTGCCAACTGTTGAAATTGTGGAAAGATGAGCCAAGACATTTTTAGTGAGTTTTTCTTTCATTTCTGTCAAATTTGAGTAAAGTGTATTTTTCTCTAAATTGAGTCTGGTGGTTTTAATGTCTAGTTAAAGAAAAATTATTTTTCTCTTCAGGACAAACGTCCATCTCTGTAGTGATCCTTTCCAGAATGTTGCCAGACAGACAGAATAACAATCTGAGCCGATTGGTTGCAAAAAAAAAAAAAAAAAAGTGCACTCCTAATGGACGTACTTTGATGGTTTGCAATTGCCCACAAGGATTTCATTGCAGCTAATTTCATGGCTGATGGCTACTGGACCAGTTTCAAAACCTGTTGCCGCCATTATTCACTTAGACACAAAAAACATGGGAAAAATAATGCCCAGATTGAAAAATACCAAAGTTACATTTTAAAACAAGATATTTGAAGACATCCGCTTGATTTCATAGAACAAACTATCAATCAAGAAAATTATAAGTAGATGACAACACATCACAAATGGATGCATCACTCGCATGTCTTACTGTTAAAAGCGCCATTATTTTCTCCACGTTTCCAGACACCTAACTGCTGATGAATAAAATGCATTCAGTTCACGTCTGCATGGCATATGAAGGTTACTAACAATTTCTTTCACCCTGAGATGTCTGCTTGCTTTCTCTGCCCTACTTCTACAGCTCCTTTTTGTTCTGAAACAGGCAGAGGCTGGACCGTCCTTCACCACACAGCTGTCAGGGTCTTGGCCCAGCATCAACTGCTTCCTTCAATGATTTTCTGTGTTTTTTTTCCCCTCCTCTATTCTCTCTCTGAACTTCCTCTCATTCACTGGCTGTGGGGTCAGCAGGGTCAACATTTCTGCAGGCTGCACCCAGCAGTCATTGCTCAGTCACATAACAGTTGGGTTTGAGGGACAAGGAAGGAGGACAGTGTGGAAAAAGTAATATTTTGTTTCTCAAAGGTTATTGTGAGCCACACTTGTGGGATTTCTGAACATTACTGGTCTCTTTTGCCATTTAACATAGTGTTCTTTTCCCACTTTAAGATTTTCCACAGTGACAATTCATGTGACACCCTGCAGCCATCGCTTAGGTTTCTTTACAGGGTTTCTGCAGGTTTCAACAAGTTAAATTTAAGACCTTTTAAGACATTGTGAAGGTACTTTAAAGGAGCAATATGTAACAATTACTGTACTGCAGTCCAAATTGAGAGCTGGAACGACAGACGGTATATTAAATAGGTTGAAATCCTATTTAGTAAGTTGAAGTCCTATTTAACGTACAGTCTATGGTTGATGCAGGTTGCGTCCCCCTTCCCCTCATCCCCAGAATCGAGGAAGCTCTGGCAGGCTGCAGGAACACTGGAGGAGTACCAGACAAGTGCAACATTATACTTTGGCAATAACAAGCGAGGATGAGTCCTACACTGTAAGTTGATCAGCTTTTCATAACTGTCAGTGGTGTGTTGATGTAAAGCTAAGCCCATTATCCTAAAAACAAAAGCCTGCTGCTATTAAGTTCACCTTACTGTCTGCCAGACTCCATTAACATATAGCTCACTTTAGCATCTACGCCTTCTAAGAAATTATTAATGATTTCTTACCACTCATAAACAGACAATCATTTGACAAAGATTTGGCATTAATTTTAGCAATAATTAACATGAAACAGGTATACAGTTACACGAATACAGACCGTAACAGAAATGTCAAAGGAAGACACCGCGGCTGTAGCATTGTTGTCATAGGAGCAAGTAATCTCTGATGACATATCGTGGTCATTTTATGATTTATTGCAGTAAATATATCACAGATTTCTCTCAAAAATACAACATTCAACTCAACATGACTACACTGAACTGTGTATGTAGAAGTAATAGTTGCAGTTGTTATTAAGTCCATGTAGATTTAGTTATGAAGTTGTAATCCCCCAAAAAACACATTTAAAAGAGAGACTGAAGTTAATGCAACTTTTTAGCTATCACTGACTTCATTTTTAAAAGATCCCCAGAAACCTTATCTTTTATAGTTTTCAGTTTCAATACTGCTGATTTTAGGGGAGTGACTTCTTGGCACGGATATCATTTTCTGTATTTATAACGAAGCTTATCAATATTTACAGTACATTAGGCTGTCATATAAAACAGCACGTACTGGTTAATGTGTTAGCTCAGGGATTTGACAAGCAAACATTAACTAATTTGTCAAACATGTACATCATGTTATAGTCTGCACAGTGTCTTGAGCAAATGTTAGCAGAAATCAGCCTTTCATGTGAAGCTCCCTGTGGGCACAGTCAGTATGTCGAAGGCATATAGACAGAGAAGAGGACAATGGTGCAGAAAACACATGATCCGGACTGCATTAACCTCCTCTGCGTGGCCCGGCTTTGCTATTGTGCCTGAGCTACAGTGAGTCCAGGCCAGCTGGCTCCAGTCCCAGTCCTTCAGTCCTCTTCAGTGAAGGGCAAAGTGGACTGGTGCCAGAGAGAGCATACAGACACATACTGACCACCCTGCTGGACAAATAAATGGAGGGATGATGATGGAAGGCACTGAGGAGCGGTCACGAGTGTGGAGGCTAAAGTAGGAAAATGAGTCCATGCCAAGAGCTGCTTAGGCATGATGGAGCGATGGATGGAAAGAAGGGGCGTTGTTTGCACTGATGAAATAAAGAAGGCATGCAAATGAAGGGTGGATGGCAGGACTGAGAGTGGGCCTGTGCTCAGAGGACGCCACAACAACTATTGACCATCGTGCCAGTTTGTTAGAAGACGGATAGAAGAGCTGCACAAAAGGAGCGGATGGATGGAGGGATGGCTCAGTGAGTCAGAACGTCTGCCCGGTTCCCAGGATCTGCTGGACTTAACGGGGCTTCAGTGTCCTGTTTGACCTGAATTCAAGATGTCGAAGAAGAGTGAGTCCATGTCTGTCTGTTCGACTGGTGATAAGAGCCTGTCGACTGAGGGATTTACACTCAGATCGAAGTCAGTTACCCACTCTCAGATATGAGACACCATGTCAGTGCAACAGCTAATGCTGAGAGATACCGTTGAAATAACAACATTAATTATTTTAAGCTACATTAACTGCGTGGCTCAAGGGAACGCTGTGTCTCTGCAACACAACTGAATATCTCAACAACTATTAGATGGATTAGGATGAAATTCTGTACAGACAGTCTTCCTCTGGATAAATTGCAACCATCTCAGAACCCATCAGCTGCCATCTGATGATGATTTATATTAGCAACAACAGCCCTATGAAAAAAAGATATGTAATCAAATTGTCTCATTTTAAGCAAATCAATCTGCCACTGGATTAAGTTGTTTGGCTAGAATTCTTAAAACTAGCTTAGAAATCTAGCCACTTACAGAATAACACACAGTTTCTTCAAAAAGCATTATACAAACAAGTAACTTTGTCTTAAACAAAGGCACCAGAAGAATTCTTATTTTCAGCATTTTTTAAAAATGAAAACAGTCAGGGAAAAACTAGCTGCTTAAATGAAAAGAATTGACAACATTGAGTCCATCATTCAGGGAAGGAGTGAATAAGAGCTGCACCAATTCATCTATGAATCAATTATCAAATTAATCAACAACGAGTTTGATGATCAGTTAATCGGATTTAATAATTTTGTTAAGAAAAAAAGTAAAAAATCTCTGATTACAGTTTCATAAATGTGAATTTTTTCTGGTTACTCCTCTATGACAGTAAGCTGAATATTTTTGGGTTGTGGGCAAAACATTTGAGGACGTCACCTTGGGTCACCAAGCAACATTTTTATATACGCACCCCTACGCCATGATGTCTAGGGGTGCGTATTTGAATGTGTAGTTAAAAGCTCTCCAGCCTTAGTCTACTGCTGGTATTGATATTATTAAATACTTTGCATAAAATAACCAAATTAACGTTTGATGCAATGAACTCTGATCAACTGTTATATCAGGTAAACCTGTTCACTCATGTAAAACAATAACTTAAATGACTAATTTAGTTACTTTTAAAGTACAATTAGCTGGGAATCATTACTTTACACAACAGATTTTCTAAAACAGTAACACAATGTTTTGATCATCACCACACAATTTAACTGCAAGTCTTATCATCAAACATTATCTCTCAAATATTCCAGAGAATGATTTCAACTGTTTTATTTTTTAATGTGAGACCCATTGAAATCATCTCCCCCAGGACGGCACTACACCCTTTAGGAGTGGGAGACATCACTGACTGTTGGGGTCATGACACACACAAACGGCTCTACAGTGTAAGCCAATACATGACTTAAATTTGAACAACAGGAGGAAATATTACACTTCACTGACCGTTACGCTGGTTTCAATAAACCGGATTAACTGGTTTTCTGAGCACACACATTCTTCCATCCACGGAAAACATCCACCTATAAAGTGTCCTAAATAAATCACCAACTGTGGGTGTCAATAAATAACTGTGGGTGTGCAGTTCTCCGTATGTCCTCCTCCCTATGCATCACTACCATCAGGCTACAAAGCATGACGCAGGTCAGGGTGTCCCAGATATTCACAGCACACTATCATAAGCAACACTCAGCGACCTGCAGTTAAAACACTGATGAAAATCACTGATTAGAAAGACGATGAAACAAAAAAATCAAAATAATTCTGAATTTGAGGAAAAGCATGTGAGTGATGAACAGTAACATTGTGTGTTTGTCTTCACTTCACTTGGCACTATTGTAGGAAACAGGCTGATCTGTCGGTGACTAAGTGATTATGAAATCATACAGAAAGGAGACTGAGAACACACTAACGCCATCACACAATTCACAGAGCGATTAACTGGAAGTTACAGTTAAACTGGAGCACAGGGCTGATTTGTCACTTTATGAAGCAAGAACTGATTTATTGTTGAAAAAGGTCAAAACATGGGCGAGTGGACAAAAATAACTGGAAAATGTGTGTAATCTAATACAATTCAATAGCATATTGCAGCCTCAAAGTGACCATAGCAATTACCTTGTTGACACAGTCACAATTAGAAAATTTTTTAATTTTAATTTTTTTTTTAATCTGTCAGTTGAACTGTTTTCAGTAACTACAGTGCTGGGTTGAAAGTCTGATACTGTCTGAGCAAGTGCACTTTAGAGCTCAAACCTATTTTATGTTAGAAATTATTTATACTATATGTCACATGTGTTCCTACAAGACTTTAAAACAGACAAGTCATCTTAAAAGCTGAATGAACAGTTCCTTCCACCAAGCAAGAGACCACCCGACTTTCAAGCAGCTAAATTTAGCTGAATAATGAGAGTAGTACAGTGGTTCCCAAACTTTTTGGCATCTGACCTCTGACAATAAAACAATGTCTATTTGTAACCTCAAATCACAGGCTATGGCCCAAATGCAGACATGAGTTATGAGCAGTTCAACCACAGAATAATTTGTCCTTCTTAGGCTGTTTCACTTAAAGGTTTTTGAGGCCTGAAGAAGTAAAAGCATCTAGTTTTTCACCAGTATTGGAAATGCCTCAGACACAGCCTAAAATGCTGCACTGGATATTGGCGAGTGCAGAAGCCCTAACACTGATCTGGTATCACGTACAGTAATTTATTGGCCCTGAAACTGATCTTCACTATTTCCCAGCAGCGTCCTGTACTCTTAAAGCCACACAACAATGGTAGCAATCATATCACATCCATACAGGGTTAGTAGTGTACAGCTGTACTCTGTTTTGGTAAAGTATATAAAGGTTAGGTACCAGGTGTCTGGAGGGAAAAATAGTATTGTATTATCTCTATAGAAAATTAAATAACTTTCTGCAACAGAAACATGTTTTTTCTTTCTCATTTCTTTAATAATCACCTGACTAATCAAATTAATCTTGGGAGCCCCTGCAGTAGTGTATTTCAACGGCATTTCAGTGACTATATTTCTATGTTTGTAACTTAGAGTAAACATCAAAATATAGTCACTGAATTGTTGTTGAAACAAAGAACATACTATATGAGCCTGACATCTCAAAAACACTTTCACTTTTCAGCCTAATTAAGCCCAGTTTTAACCTACATGTCGTCTGACCTGCAAATCACTAAATCAATGCTTAATGAGCAGAAAAGGTCACTCTGATGTAAAGCCACCCAAGAGGCACTCCAAATAAATATTAACTGTCTATAATCTCTGTCTGAACCTTTGCATCTACATTAGAGTTAAAAGGATATTAATTCAGCCATAAAATATTCACCTGATTGACAGCTTAGCCAATTATCAGATCCAGTATTTAGCATTTTTATGATTACCTGAATCAGTGTTTTTTTTTTAAATCATATGTTGATAAGATAAATTAAAAATGTGTTACTTTGGCTCTGATGCAGCTGCCTCTCCCTCTTTATAAAATATCAGGAACCTTTTTTGGTTTATTTATTTTATTAAACTTTAAGAAATGCTGCTGGCAGCTCCCTGTATTTTTTGTTTTAAGATGCTGAAAAATTCTATTTAAATTAAACGTGCTTAAAGGCATTTCAGCAAAGTTTAGTGTTAGAGTCTGTGTCATTCTACATTTTGACATCAAGACTTTAATTTTTTACTGTAAATGTATAATCAACCAAGGTGGCAAAAGTACATACACGTTCTTTACTAAAGTAGAGTTACGGATACTTGTGTAAAAAAGGACTGGTTCAAGTTCTTCACTAAAGATAAAGTGAAAAAGTACAGGCTCTGAAATGTACTTGAAGTAAAAAAAAAAAAAAAAGTAAAAAGTAGCCCTCTGAAGGACATTTCTACTGGCTGTTTGTAAGCTGTTTGTTTTTATGTCATTTTCATCTTGTTATTTATTGTTATGTCATTTTCATCTTGTTATTTATTGTTATGTCATTTTCATCTTGTGAAGTATCATTATGAATCATCATGTTGTTACGTCTTGTGACATCTTTTTTGTTGTTTTCATTTTGTTACGCCTTTTACATTGTTTTTGTGTTTAAGTATAATATACACTAATGGATGAATCAAAAAACATCTTCTCTATGTGTTATTGTATCTATTGAGGTTGAAATTTTCAGTGCTTTCCCCTACTGGCAGATTAATATTTAACTCTTAACTACATAAAGATAGTGTATTTCACCCAACCACAAATATAAATAGGGTTTTTTTTTCATGAACAGCTATTTTAAATCAGCCCACATGTTGATCTTGTGTCTCTGCTGGGGAAAGTTCAGGGGCTCTGTTGGTGCTCTGACTGTGGGACGTTTTTCATGGCTTCCTGCCAAACATCCCACCCTCTTCTTTATTTCACCTCCTACTCACTCTCACTCCTTTCTCTCTGCCTTTTACCTCGAATGTGCTGATGCATTCTTGGTTGTTATGCTTGCTTGACAAAAACAATCCTGCAAATGTCAAAGGAGAGAATTACTTTTTTACATCTGAAACCAGATGGTGTTCATGACACCACATGATTCAGTGTTCTCTGATGTATAAGAATGAAATATTTAAGGAATTGTGCTGCACAATTTCACATCAGAGAAATTTCTGATCTTGTGCTTTCCCACCACCACTTCCTTTTTAGGTTGGGATTTTCTCAACACTTCTGTCTCGTTTTACATAGGCATGCAAATGTACATGCGAGACATAAAGGCACTTTTGCACTGTAAACACAGTAGACAATGTACTTTCCACTTTATGCTTCTTTATTTGTCTACTCCTCTACATTTCATGGGGAAATATTGTAGTTTCTATTCTGCTACATGTATTTGACAAATGTAGTTACAAGTTTTTGAAGATCAAGATTTTACATACAGAACAACTGATCATCATACAAAAATATTATGCATTTTATAGATTAAACTACTATAAAATAAATTCTATCTCAACTAGCTTAAACATTAGAAAGCTGCAAGCAATGCATCACTGACAGAATAATATAATACTGTATGACACAATGACAGAGGCCATCCTTCCATTTAATCATCTTTAACTAATTTTTCAAGTACAGTTTGATCCTTTTTTTTTTTACTTCTACCTAAGTAAAATTATGAAAATAGGACATTTACTTGTGGAGTTTTTAATCATGTGGTAGTTCTACTTCTGTATATCTAAAAAGGTCTCCATTCTTTCATTCCATGTTTCTATACATTTCATCTTATATTTTTGTGTGAGATGTGGATGGCTGTAAAACCTCAGGCTGGCAGTTGAAAGTTCCTCTAGATATCTTTTCTTTCTCCTGGTTGAACAGCCTTATCTCCCCATAGCATACAGTAACATCCAAAAACACACAAGATAAGGGTCAACAGTAAAAACTAAGATTCTATATTGTTTAACCTCAGAATTGTGTGTTTTTTACTAACCTGCTGTATCATCAGTATGCTCATACATGTACATTTTCCTTTTTTATGGACTGTTTTTGTCTTGATTCGGTAACTCATAATCATTTCCTTTTGTTTAATTTTTTACAGTTTTATGCTTCTCAACTAATGAATGAATGAATGAAAAAAATCAATGAATGAACAAAGTAATGTGTTTGGATTGTGGAGCTTGGATCAGCACATGTCCTACTCTTTTTTTTTACAGAGAGGGCATGTGGGAAAACAACAAACAGACAAAATTTGTGGTGAACTTTGGATTTTAAGGTCCAGAAAGCCTGGAGAAAGTTAGTTACCAAAATGGCAGTATTTGACATCCTATGAATGAGTGGAGTTGTTACAATACCAGAATTTTAAACTTTAATACAATACTAGTATTAAAAAAAACATACCTCTCTTTACATTAAAAGCCAATAACTCTGTTGATAACAAGGCAAACAGAGAAAAAGTCCCAGGCACACAAAATAGCATATTTTTTTCTTAAAAAGATATAAAAATCTCCTGTGCACAGTGCTGGTATAGAGAAAGTAACTATACCACACTAGTATTCTATTGTCTTTTTTGAAAAAAGTATTCATACTTCTGACAAACTTTAAAAAAATTGAAAGATAGCCAATAAATATGATGCCAATAATAAACTGCCTGCTAGGGTGACCAGACATCAGAGTACAAGCCTTTGTCCCGTATGTTCATTTCCCCTGAAAGTTAACCACATAGAAATAGATGATATGAACAACTTATGAATCCATAAAAATATGTTCCTGCTTTTAAATATTAAAAATGTCTTGTTGGTTTTTGTAAAATATATCAGAGTAGTGATGTGTTTTACACCCACGTATTGCACTGATTGGGCTATCATAAATAACTGATTGATGAATAACTGATTTGACCTGTTTTAAACTAGAGGACAGAATGCAGCCCCCACTGCAGGATGACTTTGTGATTAAAATATCTAAAAATGTGTTTGTAAGTTCCTACAGTTTAATGACAATCTCATCTGCTGTAAAGATGTTTAAAATGACTTTAACACACCTGTCACCTGAGCCAGGAAGCTGTCCTTCATATCCTCAGAATATGTCACTTTTTCCACAACATTAATAAATGATCTGAGTTACAGTAATTATTCTGATGTGAGACACCCATCCCCAGCTCCAAATTTCACCTATTCTCATTTGGTTACCTCACTGCCTCCCCCAGCATTAACTAATGACTCTACAGTCTGGACCTGCATCAGATCTTTCTTTCAAAAAATCTCAAGATCTCAAAAAAAAAAAAAAAAAAAAACAGATCGGAAAAACTGAAAGAGGAGCTGCCTGGCTTTCAAAAAAACACGTGTACTGGGCTCAGTTACATTATACTCCAGAGACGGTTCATGATATAACTCAATTGTGAGAGTTAACACGGTTACACCTTTAAATACCCCCCTCCCTCCTCTACTATTGCGATTGCGCGTCAGCTCTCATTGGCTGTCTGTGATGATCGGTCAACAAGAGGACCAGAGGGCTCAGGGCAGCATGTTTACAGCTACTTACTGTCCTATTTATTGCTCCTAAACCATTTACTCTCGTTATTTCTTTACGGAGACACTAAGGTCGTTTCGGAGCGGACAATGTTTTTGTGTCGGACGGGCAGGCTGTCTGCAGCGGCTCTGGATCTGTCTTTCAAGTCAACGGGCTCGTTTCTGCTGCAAGTTAAAACAAACAGATTGAGGGACGTCTCTCTGACATTACGCAAGGACCGCACGTTTCGGGGACACCGGTGTTTCTGTGTGTCCGACCTGAGGAAACGACAATCAGACCTCAAACCCGTGCAGAACTGGGACTCCTCTACTGGTTTTGTAATCTCAGAGTGGGCACACTTGGACCGTGTGGCTGCTGTAGCTGTGAATCTCTCTGAAGGCGTGCAGAGGGAAGCCGAAAATAAAGATATTATCACATTACAGCCGCTCATACATGCGAGCAGACCCCACAGCACCAGGGGAGAAATGGTTGGTAATGGTTTGTTTACAGGTAACTGGGGGGTTTCCAGTCCACGCTGCTCCACCAGGACCATGCACACAAGAGCCACGAAGAAGAGCGACGCCGCTGAGGAGCAGACGACTGACAACAACAAAGAGGTATATTAAACTGTTCAAGTCGAGTGTTTGTGTAACCCCATTGACCCGATAATAAGAGCACACAGGTCCCAGTCTGTGTCCACACGCTGTTCAACTGGTGGGGGACTCCCTGTGTGTATGGTGTGTGTGTCCCAGGACTCAACTCAAAGCCATGAAATATGCAGAAAGCTGCCTGCCTGCCTGGCCGCCCGGGCAGCAGCAGCCATGTAAGCTGGCAGTTTTGTTATACAACAGTGCGTGACGTTCACAGCTGTGTGGGCCGTAAACATGTGCAGGAAACTCACACTAGTTCATGCACCTGCGTTCACAACCAGCACAAGTGTCACTTACAGAGCCGAGAGAGCAGAGCACATGTCCTGCTGACTCACTGTTCAACAGGCTGCACAGCAAACTAAACGCTGGCTCCGTTTCACGAGAATGAGTCATTTTGTCCGAGCCGGCGAATTTGAATAAGACGTAAATTCACTGAGCATGTTTGGCATGTGCTCAGTTAGTGGTGACTCAACACCGCTGATGTGAAAGTAGATTAAAAAAAATGTATGCCTGCAGTTCTTAGAAGGCACAAAACCACTTTTACAATGATGTTTTCCGGTATCTTCAGTGGTATGAGGCTCACTCTGAATGACTGAGCCATATGATTATTTTAGGTACTTACATAAGACGAAGAGTCACTCTGTGAGGCTGTACACAGTGGCGCTTTGAGCTAACTGCTAACATGCTAATATTTACCATGCTCACATCCTTTGTTTAATGTATTAGCAAGCTAACATTTGCTAATTAGCACAAAGTTTAGCTAAGGCTGATGGGAATGTCATTAGATTGGAAAATGTGATGCAAACCAAAGGATGTCCTTAAATTTTTAATTCTGACCAGACTGTGGTAGGAGAGGAAAAGTCAGGGATATTACTTGAGTCATTAGGATTTCTGTCAAATATATGAACCAGATTTCTAGAGTTGGGACCAGTCTGATCAAATATTGGCATCAGATTGATCCAGTGACTGATGTCACTGTTCCACATGCCAGTCTCGCTCCAAAGCCTGATGTTTCTATGAATCATAAATATGTCATACATATGTAATAAATATGTCATGTTTTAAACCCATAAAATGTTGTAGCACAAATAGATTAATAAGCACTTAATCAGTTCTATAAAGATGTCCAGTTGTCCCATATTTCTTTTTTTTTTTTGGTCACCCAGATTTCTATGAGTTTGATTTACATCACAGAGTTTGCGATGGACCATGAACCCAACAAAACCTCACAAGAAAGTCTGTAACTAAGAGAGTTAGTGACCACTGGATAATTGAATATGTCCTCAGTTTGAGGATGTTTCAGTCTCCAAACAGTAAAAAAAAAAAAATAGAGAAGTAAGACAGCAACTTGTAATTGATCCTCTGGTGGGCTGTGAAGCCCTTGTCTTTGGGCTTTGCACAGCCATGATAAATTAATAAAACATTTGAATTTGAAAATACCGTAAAATATTTCTGAATCATTAAAAAAAAGTAATCAGAAAAAATGGCCATGGGATTTAGATCATATGTTATTCTTCATTTATCTGACCTAGTTTAACAGGTGTATTTGGTGACTTGTAACACCAGAACATCTCTTATATCACTAGTACGATTATTCTCATGTGTTGATCAAAATGGTGATTAAAGGTTTGGGTGGGCCGCGGAAGATTTTCAGACTTTAAACTGGTCAGTGGCATTCAAGTTTGGGTTTGGCTGAGTTAGAGTATCGGCAGATATCCAAATTGAGGTATCAGATCAGAACTGAAAAAATGTAGCTGTGCATCTCTACAAATTTCATAGCAGTGCTAAAATAGACCTTTGTTGTTGGTTTGGTAGCTGACAGCACTGCAAATGTACAGTTTACATTTGAGTTTTCAGTGAATAAAGACTGAAGGTTCTTAAGACTAGCAGAGCTCCTGTGTGTGTGTGTGTGTTGTTTCCATGCTGTGGGAGCAGCGCAGCTATTACGATCAGCGCTGCCTACCTTAAGTACTACGGTACAGTGGAGGACAGCCGAGTTGAGCTGTTAAAGATAAATACTGCCATAATACAGTATACCTTGGTAAAATTTCAGGAAGGTATGAAAACATAGATAACACCCAAGCCTAGATTATAAATCTGACTGTATTCAAATGGTAGATTAAAGCCATTATTCATCTCCTCAGTATGCACCTCTCACACAAATACTGATAAAATCCTCACTCTTTGCAAGCAAGCAGCTAATACAGCTGAAGTGCCTTACTATTGTATATGAGTGGGCAAACTGGATTCAGTTAGATTGCCTCTCATGAAAACAGTCTGTGTCCTTCAAAGGATTATTCCACTGTTTCAGCAGTACACTCCTAAAACATTGATGGACTCATGATAGATAGTTTATAAAAGAGGATACAAATAGATTGATGCAACAGAACCAGAGATAGTCTTCTATTATTCCACATACTTTTCTTCCTTGTCAAAACTTGGCAACCACATCATCCACAATCCAACTCCACTGTCAACAATCACAGTGTTATACATTAGTATAACAGTAGCGGCTAATGTAGCTTCGAGCTGCTAGCCTCTAGCCGAGATGAAGAGCGTGCTACAGAGGTCTGGTGAGCTCAGTTCTGTGTAACTCAACAAAAATCCCCTGATTTCTTTCATTTTCAAACTTGTAGCCGTCAAACCCAACTGACACCGCCTCAAGGGACATCACTTGAGGCGGTATAGCAGATTTTGTGCTCCCACTAGAGCCACAGGAGACCTTACACAACTTTCTCACATGAACAGTCGTAGTCATAGACAGATATGTAGCAGGATGAGACCTGATGCAGTAGATCACTGTTTTGTTCACTTTCTCATTAGACCTGACACTTTTCTGCTTAAGCCTCTGACATTTCCCTCTCATTCTTCCTGTGTAAGCTTGTGCATGTGAGTGTGTCTTTGTCTGTTTGCATGCCACTGTGACTCTACATATCTGCATGTGTTTTCATGCCTCTGAAAAGCTGTTATCAGACACAGCAGTACCACTGTTCCCCTCCCATACACCCTCCCTGGCACAACTCCCTTTGGCTGCTTGTTCACATGACCCTCCCACGCTGCTGCCCGCCTTTACTTTTAGCTTGGCCTGACTTCGCCTCTGAAAAGCTGCGGCCTGCTCCCTCACCCACTCTGGCCTTTCTATTGTCCATTGTTGGCAGGCCTGGGAATACGTCACCAAGACTATGGCTTCATCCAGGGGGCTAGGGCCAAAATTCAGCAAGACAAATTGCAGGGAAGAGAAAAGATCAGCTTGTTTTTCTCCTGTTCCCTTCTTCCTCATTGTTCTTCCCCCTTGATTAATTGTCTGACTTGGGTCTACAAAGGAAGACAGGCTGAAGAAAGCAGAATGTCAGTGCAGCAACAAAGGAAAGAATGAAAATTACTACATGTTAGGCCGAACGTTGCAGGCTACATCATGCTCACCGATGCTCCCAAGTTTCAGAAGCGGCCCAAGTTCTGATCTTTTTAACTGAATATGTCACATATGCAAATAATTCATTAGAGCAAAGAATGCATTAACGTGTTAAACCTGATCTATAAGGACCATGGAGTTTCAGGGTCCTGCAGCACTCTGCAATTTTGAGCTTTTTGTTAAACATGTAGAAGTTGCAAACAAAACTACCAAACATAAAATCAATGAAACAACTTCTGAATAGAGAACAATTGTAACAATAAATGTGCTGTTATTTATTTTAAGCAATGAAATTTAGCACATTTCAGTCAGTACAGTGCTTTACCCATTTAGTCCTAAATCTAGAGGAATATTACATAATACAAAACTCATGTTTTTCCACTTTTGTAAGACACAAAGTTACTTTTTTAATGTATAATATAACTATAGTTATCTTTTCTGTCTTCTTTCATCTTTTCTTTTCTACGATCTGGTATTGTTTCTACTTATCAGTCAAATTCTTTAGCGATTCCTGATCAATTTTCTGTGTGTGGAGGAAAGTAGGCCTACACACAGCAACTGTTTCATTAACTCATGATGCAGTGTAAAGTAGAAAAATGGCCATGACTCCTCCTTTTTCCACATTTCCAGTAGCGTAGATGCATGAGTTTGACCACAACTGTCAGAAAAGCTTGGCAGCATTGATAGATGGAATTGTTGAATTGGAACCGGTTCTCAACTGGAAGCGGTTCTTGATTCCCATCCCTACTATTTTCTGCTGTACTTTCTGGCTCACACACATTTTCCATCAGCCCACATTTTGTCCTCACCACTGGTGACCTTGATTTGATAGTCTACCATAATAATAAATTGCCCATTAAATAGGTCACTGTAGGGAGTATTCTTTGTACTTAGTCATCTCAGCTTTGTAGGTGCAAGGTCAATATTTCGTCTAAAAATAAATTCATTCCACGCAGGCCTCACCTACTTCCTGTTTTTTCATAGAAGAACCTAAGGAGTGCCTCTTGCAGAAAATATTTGAATAGTGACTTCAGATTGAACCACTGCACGCCATGCCTTCCTGTTAGCTGGCATTTTTACTGTTCAAGTTTCAGTTTAACAGCCTTAATAATCAAAAGGAAAGAAAATAATTGAATATGGGCAATAAAACTGAAATAATCCCCCCAGTATTTTGTAATTATAATGAAAAGGCTCCATAAAAGATATTTTGTTGTAATTGCATTTGGTTTTGAGAGAAGAATGTGATGAAAGGTTTCACATATGACAGCAATTTTATGCCAAATGACTGTAACACCACAAAGTTTTGTTCAGTCTGTTCAGTACTGACTGTAATCAGTACTCAAATTTAAGTTTCTCTTACATCAATTTTTAAAGTCTTGCATGTCACACTCTGCAAGAGTTTAGACCACGTTAGGATTATTTTCATGTCTCTGTGCCGGTGAGCAGCAGGCATTATGTTTTCAGGTTGTTTGTCCTTCCCATCCACATGAATGCGATACCTTAAGAATTCCTTGAGGGGTTCTTTAAAACTTGGCACAGTCCACTTGGACTCATATATGAACTTTTTAGATTTTAGTGGTCAAAGGTCAGTGTTTCTGTGACTTGGCAAAAACGTCCACCTCACTCAAGGATGAACTGACTAGAATTTGGTCACTGTGACCACAAAGCATGGTCTTAGCCATAACTCCAGAACTCACATGCTAATTGTAAATTTCTCACAAATATCTAATAGCATAAAATGATGAGGTGATGACATTTTATTTCCAATACCAGTCCTCTGTACTTCTCTGTAAAAGTGAAGACAGCATGTTTCTCACTGGATATTATTCTCTGGCGTTGTTCATGTCAGTATAGTGATAACTTTGACTTTGCAAAAACCCCCACTAACTTTTTATTAAATTAAAAAGTTACAGGTCAATATAATGGTAAATTCCATGTTGAATTCCTTTCAAGTCATCAATACATACATTCTATTAACAGACATGGATGTAAACAACAAGTGGACTGGTTGGTGGAGGCATATTACTGTGAGGTGCAATTCTAGTTTTCTATAAAAAACGACCATGCTGCCCTGTCACCTTGAATTGTGATCTTTCACTTTGTGCACTATCATACTTGTTGTACAGGTTCTGCTGCATTAAACATGGCTACAGTTGTAAAATGCAGCCCTTGAGGCTTCAGTCAGTGGGAGGATTATGTTTATTTACACGCTGTACTGTTAACATTCTGCAGGCTTTCTCTCTTTTTAAAAAAAAAATCCTGCTTGTTTCGCTCTGTGAGTCACGTCTACTCTATCAATGCTCTGTGGTGGTCTGTTGTCTGCTGTGGTGCTCTTATTGTTGTTGTCCATGTTGTAGTTAACTAATCTGGAGTGACCTGCCTGCTCCCTGCTACATGTCAGACAGCTGAATTGAGTCCCCTGCTTGTTCATCTTAGAGAGTGGTGTGTGTTTGTGTCTGGAGGTCACACACACAGAGTAATGTGGGTGTTTGTGCACTCATGAGAGGCTCTTTGTGCGCGTGTTTGTAAGGGAGAGTGGCGGACTTCGTTTGTGTGTGAAAGGGTGAGTGATAAAGTGAATTACCTAAAGCATACAGCAGCGGTCTATGTTTAATCAGCTGACTCGTCTGCACGATGAATAGAGGAAACTCATAAAAGTCCAGCTTTGTTTGACCTCAACTATGAACTAGATGACACATGATCGCAGCACACAGTGTTTGTTTTTCTATATTATGATGATGCATGCATTTCTAAAGCCGAAAAAAAAAAAAAAAGGTTGTTGTAGCTTGGTTTGAACTCTTTGAACTTAACATTTGTTTGCTGATTCTGCAGAGCATCAGGAAAAGGAAATTCTGAACTTGATTAAAGGAAAACATTACTGTGATTTTGATATTTGTTTTGATAAATTGTGCGATCAGACATTGTTCTTGCATTCCTTGCAAAGGCAAATAGCAGTAAGATTTTAATGTTAAAAGGTCATGATTAGAATTTCTACATACTTATTGCACCTGTAAATGCTTTTAAATTACCTTTAGATATCTATCAACATGTGTTCTGTTCAGACAGGAGTAACAAACTGGTGTTAATGCTTCAGCATCACCACTCATTCAGTATACCAACACCTAATGCACGTCAACTCAAGTCAGGTGGATATTAAAAGTAAAAATTGGTTGGTTGTTTGAACTCCTCTGTGCTGTGTATTTAAATGCAAAGAATGGTGAAAAACTATGATGTGTCCGTCTTGGGGCTCGTCAGCCACGGGTCTGTGGAATATGAATGTGATAAATGTCACGATTTTGTATGCAGAGTGGAAACTATCGCCACAATTTTCATCCACTTCCTCTTTGCCATTCATATCTTCTCTCCGTTTTGTAGTCTGTCTTCTTACGAGACACATTCTCCAGGGATTGATTTTCACTTCATCCTCTTCAATTTCATATTGTCCTGCTCACTTCCTCCTATTTTTCTCTCTCTTTTTTTTTTGCCCAGGATGAGCAGAATTTAAAGGAGGCCTCTACTACTTCTTCATCTGCTGCAAAGGCCTCAGGAGAGTTAGAGCCAGAGGGAGGAAAACCCACCAAAACCCAGCAGCTAAAGAAAGTTTTCAAGGAATATGGAGCAGTGGGAGTTTCCTTTCATATCTGTATCTCCCTCATGTCCCTGGGAATGTTCTACCTCCTTATATCCAGGTAACATAACATCAGAATAGTGCTTTTTCTATGGCTTGGAGAAAAGTGGCCACATATTGCTACCATTTTTTCCACCCTAAAACTTTTAACCTCTGTTAAATATGTACCTTAATCTTATTTGGCCACAGATTCTTGTTTTGGAACTAGGGCTGCAACTAACAATGATTTTCAGTATCAACTATCCATCTGTCTATTAGTTTTTCAATTAATTAATTTAGTTGTTTGGTCAAAAAATGTCAGGAAAGCATGGACAGTGTGACTCAGTGTTTGCCAAAGCTCATATTGTCCACAAACCAAAGATATTCAGATTACTGTCACAGAAGAGTAACAAAACAAAACAAGAAAATATTCATAGTTAAGGAGCTAGAATCATCAACTTTATTCTAATTGTAGCAGCTCTATTATGTTGATATTATTTAACAATAGTAATGTGTGTCAAACTTGTATAATGAGACTAAAAAACAGACTGACACTACACACACTACAATACAACATTTCCCTACAAGTTTAATAGAAATAGGAGCGTCTGTATTTAGGACGTATCATATTGAATATCCTACCATCAGGATTTCTTAACACTCTGATATACTGTTATACCTTTATACCTCTCAAGCCTGCTGATCATCTTCTGAATTCAAGCTTCTTTCTTTCACTGAACTTAGATTAGCCCTGTGAAGCCAGTGTAAAATATACTATACTTAAACTCAAAAGAAAAAATGAAACTCCTGCCCCTCCCCCACAGCTGGAAGATTAATGTATACGGTCATTCCACTACAATACATACACTATGTATGTTTGCTACAGCCAACAGACAATAAAAATCACAAAATGTCAAGAAAGGAAAGAGTCTCACATCTATTTTCCTTATTAAACAGAAAAAAAACAACCAAAAACAGCAGACGATGAACTCAGCCAGTCATCGATAGCTGATGTACAAGGCCATCCGCCAAACTGTCTTTGCCGTTGTTGACCTCTTAATTAGTCTGTTGTTGAACAACAGCTCTCATTTGTTCTTGGGAAGCAGTTAAATTAGCAAAATAAATTGGCAAAAATCTCAGATTGCCTAGATAGTCATACAATCACCCAACCCCAATCTGATGAATGTCAAGTGTGGCTACAATGTGACCAAACACATTTTCAGGATCAAAGAATGAAAATGTCTTTCTAGATATACAGATTCTCAGCAGGATGAGAAATACTTTGAACATGAGAGAGAGATTCCTCTATTGACCATAGTAGTCCACATTGATCATATTTAGGGAAATGTAGGAAATCACTGACTGGAATGAAAGCAGATGAAGCCAGCTGAAGAAAAATAACTCTGGCATGCATCAAACACCACTGACTGATTTCATCCAGCAGTGTAAGAGCATCCAAGTGCAACATCATTTCCTTTACACCTAAAGAGGACGTGCACAGGAAATTACTGACCCGCGGGCTGCTTATACACTGAGGAATGCAAAATGTCTGCTGCAAATTGGCACAGAATGGGACCCGTTAGATGAGAGAAAGCAAAGTACTGGCTCTTGAAAATGTCCACTCAGTCAGCCGCATTATACCGGCCCTGCTGTTGTTGAAAAACTACGAATGGGCTGAATCAGACAGACACTAAAATCATGTTGAGCGCTTGAATAAAACATGAGTTCACTTTCTCATCTTGCAAGTGTTTTTTTAGACTTTACAACAACACATGCAGAATTTAAAACCTCTGACACCACATTCAACTGTCTTGTGTGTTTTGTAACCCTCTATTGATTGTGACAGACAGAGAAAAGCTAAAGCAGCACAACAAGTTTTGGCAAGAGTACCAGTCCAGACAATTTTCAGGCTCTTGTCTGTCTGTCTGGCCACATGCCAGAGGCACGAATACCAGAGAGACTTGGCAGAGATTATCTGACAGCTTAGAGATTTCCTTGTATAGCTGATAATGGCCTTGAAGTGAAAGCTGACTCTGTAGCTAGCAACCATTGAGCATTATCACTGTGCAGCTACAGAGCCCAGGCATGTGGCCCGCTAATACAGTGCTGTGTGCTGGGTAAACAGTTGTCAGGGTGCAGATGGATCTTTATATTTAGCTGACTAAAGTTTGCTGAGTGCAACAGAGCTGTTAATGTGAGACAGAGATGCTGTATTGATTGAAGCAGCTCTCGGCCTCGTGTTAGCACATTCTTTACATATTTATTTCCCTGAATAGCTCAGATGAAAATGCCACAACTCAAAAAAAGGTAGAGATACATGCAGCTTGTTAAACCCTCTTTGATTTCTCCGTGCTTCTAATGCTTATCAGTTTAAATGGGTCAAAAGGCTGTAAAATAAACTATTATACAATCTTTATTGTCTGAACACAGCTCCCTCTGGTGGAGTTAACCATGAATTGCACTTCTAACAACTTAAAACCAAGATAGAAACAGCATCTACTCATTTACTTTATATTTAATCTCTTGAAATCAGGCAGGAGCAAAAGCTAAGTCGTAAAGAGACTTTTGAGATTTAATTTTTGGGCTCTGAAGCACCTGAAAGTTTGACCTCTTAATTTTTCTTGGAGATGTTTTCTAGAAAGGGACCGTTTGTTACTTCGGAGGAGGAAGATCTTGTAGGTCAAAATGTTGCCCTGTAACACAATATAAAAGTTGTCTATTGGGGAATTTAACAGTGTGCAGACGCATTTTCATTTTTTTCTGTCATGAGCCATTTTTTACCCTCTATCTGTATATATTTTAGCCTGGATGTGCACACACTTGCTCCTCTTCTACTGTTTGTTCCTCATCCATTTTTCTTTATCCTGAGCCTCTCCAGAGCTACATAATACAATCATAAAAGTTTTAATGCAATGCATATTTTCCTCTGTCTGCTTTGTGCAAAATTATCCTCAATATTATCCAAGTCCAATATGGTCATTCTGCTTTCAATTGAAAAGCGAGAAAGTGCTTTCAGACATTTTTACGTAATATTAGTCCAAAGTTAATTTTTAATCCTGACAAGTTTTGTGCCAAAAAGTGGTGAAGTCTGCCAAAAGCAGACTGTATCACACAGTTTATGAGTATTTTTATGAAGTCGCTGAATGTCAAAATGTAGTCGATTAATATTATAATTAATTATTATGGTGTTCATATTCTCAGTATATTGGATAAATAGATTAAATAGTTACAGTATCTGTTTTAAAACAAATCTTTTAAAAAAACACTTTCTCCCTCTCCGTCTTCCTTGGTTTTGTTTAATTATTTCCCCTGCCTCATGTTGGGTGTTATGGTGAAAAAAATGCTGAAACATCTGTGTGCGTGTGTGTAGTGGACTGTCGTTTTTTTTATAACAATAAGAAAAATGAAATAAGATATTTTGTGAGTGATCTCCTAACATATGAATCCTATGTATTTCTAACCAGTCTTTCTGTGTTATCTGTCTCCTCAGTGGGATTGATATGGCGGCCATGCTGTGCAAACTGGGCTTCAACGAGGCGGTTGTTCAATCTAAGATGGCAGCAGGGACGAGCACGTTCGTCTTGGCCTACGCCATCCACAAGCTTTTCGCTCCGGTTCGCATCAGCATCACTCTGGTGTCGGTGCCTCTCATCGTGCGCTACTTCAGAAAGACTGGTCTCTTTAAACCGCCCACACCTGCACCCTAATGACCCTCCTCTACTCCTCCGCTGCCTCATTAAGCAACAAACATCCTGACTGTTAATGGCCATAATTAAAACGCCTGTATATATTCTTACTCATTTTGCCTTCATCTAGAAATGCCTCATCTTTTCTCAGTTGTTGTGGATTCAGGTGAAACATTTCCTACATTAGTTGTATTACTTGTTTTGCTGTAGGATTAAAAAGTCTGAATTGTAAGTGTAGTTGAAGTCATGCCTTAATATATGTGCATTCCAAAAAACAGAAACAAAGGCTGAAAAAGCTCAAATATTTATTTACAATCAGAAGTATCATCAGGGATTTTAAGTTTTTGAGTCTGAAGCTCTTTCAGTAGGCAGGTTTGTCTCTTAATGCTGTGAAGGTTCCCTGTGGGGGGCGAGTGGAAAAAAGCTGATCTCTCCTCCACTGTTCGCTGTTAGCTGACTAGGCCATGTTCTGGTGTTCTGTGAATCAGCAGAATAATTTTGATTCTCTGTCTCTCCTTCCCCTCTCCTCTCTTCCTCTCCTTACTTAGCTCAGACTCTTTCTCTCCTACATACCATTTATTTTCTGCTAGTTTGCGTCCCTCCTATTTTTCTTCTCAGCATCCACTGCCCTCCCTTTACACTCCTTTGCTGTTCCTCTCTTCTCTTTTTCTTCTCTCTTCTGTCCTTCTTGTTCTTTGCAAATGCCACTGCCCAAGCAGTAATTTGGAGTATATTAATCTCAGAGTGAAGCTGATTGTAGTTCATTGTAAGCTTTGGATGAGGAATGTTGGTTTGTCAGGTTTTTTTCTGATTGAATGGACCGTATTTAACTATTAAAAATGGGAAGTTCTCTTTTATATTTGGCCTGTTTTTGTTTTGAAATACCATCATCACACTCTATATCAATTAATTTCTTTTTTAATTACTGTATTTGGTCCTTTTTCAGTTTAAAGATGCCATAATTAATTGCTGCCAGCAACTTAATGATTTTGACTGACTGTCACTGCACTCAAGAGGGTTTTCAGCTGCAGCAGGCAGCTGATTTAAATAGCTCTTAAAACGAATTGTTTACCTGCCCTGCACTTAATGGCAGGTAGGCAGAATTAGTGAACACTTTAGTGCCATTTAACAGAGGAAGAGCAGAATATTTCAGTCTGGTAGTGGTGGAGACCAAAGCAGAGCTAAAAGGAGAGGAAAGACAGGCCAGAAGCATACTTCCAAATTAGCAGTGTCACAATACTGAAATTTCTAACTTCGAAAAAATATCTTAAAATGAACCATTTTTGATACCACAAGGAAAAACTGACTTAGTACTGAGGGAAATTTGTATTAAAAGTTAAATAAAAGAAAGCTTGACATCAAACAACAACAAAAACTAAGCTTATGAACAAAGTGAATAGCATTGTGTGTTAAGCACAACAGGATCTAAGTTTTACTTTAATTTACTTCTGACCATAGTCAAAGGAGGCAGCGCTAGGTGGGTACTGCAGTACACACACACATTTTATACATTATTTTATACTTTGCAGATTTCAGTTTTACCCATTATTATCGGAATTCCCAGCAGGTATAGAAAAAATGAAAGATAATTAAGTTTTCTGACGTTTGAAGTGCCAACTACACTACTTTTCAACCTAACATATTAAGAGATGGTTGCAAGGGGAGGAAAAGGCAGTTGGAAAGACCTCATTTGGCTGCACTTCTTGTTTTTCACCACACTGGGGAGCTCCTGAACTACAAATACATCTGTGTTCTTTCTCCAGCTCTCAGATACAACTGCATCAAACAGTTCTCATCTCTCATAAGATTAAATGTCTTTGTACTCTTAATGTCTTGAAGATAGATACAAGCATTGTATCACAAGAAGGGGCATCAATCCTCATGCTTACCAAACTTCTTAAGAGTTGTTCAATGTGGCAGACTGGTGGTGTCTACAAAACATTGATAAAGTCAGTGAACAGACTGTGTGAATTACTCAAAACATAAAAAAAACATACAAATTTTGTCAGACGCTTGATAACTGGAAAATACTTGAGACACATGCCTGAAAAAAAACTACATGATTAAGGTTTGAATAAAGCACTGTCAGGATGGTGCACCATATGTTTCCTGAGGGGTTGGTCATCACACAGACCGGTTTTAGTCCTCATAAGAATTCATTATTTCTGGCTATATATTATCACAGTGGGTCTCTCTTTCCTTGAAGGTTTGATGGG
The DNA here is from genome assembly GCF_056507025.1 of Lutjanus erythropterus. Classification (NCBI taxonomy): domain Eukaryota; kingdom Metazoa; phylum Chordata; class Actinopteri; order Lutjaniformes; family Lutjanidae; genus Lutjanus; species Lutjanus erythropterus. Next base: position 32,310,022 of record NC_139318.1, on the reverse strand, counting down.
TCAGCCAGCACAGCAAGCAAACCTCAGCTGGTGTGTTGTCCCTGAAGATCTGCAGTGTATTGAATCGTAGCTGCCTTGAACAAGACCTTATCTCCTCTTGCTCTGTGTGTGTGAGAGTGTGTGTGAGTGTGTGCCTCTTGGCCCGGTAAATAATTCAGTCAGGAGAGTTGTATAAGGAGAACTAAGAGTGCATGGTGGTCTGTGCCAGATATCAACCCCGATTTTTTTTTTTTTTTTTTTTTCAGGAATAGGAGCTTTGGCAGCACTGTGACACGAACTGATACAAACCGATGACACACACACACACACACACACAGAGGAGGAAGGAGAAGCCTGGGCCTCATTAGCCATGATGAGGACAGGGAGCTGCCATCGCCTCTCCATCCCCTGCATGTCCCCCATGGCTAGGAACAAATTGGTGACAGCGCTCCCAGCCACTCTGTCGGGCTACCTGCAATACACTGGGCTCTGTCAGGCTCCTCTCCTTCCACACTGCTGTGCATACGTGTATCTGTGTGTTTGTGTGTGTGTGTGTGTGTGTGTGTGTGGAGAGTGAAACCTAGCACACACACGGGAAAAGAAGAGAGGGCAGATCAGCTCCTTGTCACCTTTTTGCTTGGCCCAGAACCGAGTCGTGATATGAGTGTAACACTTCATCCGGTTGGCCTCGAGTTTGAAGCGGGGCTCCTCCCACAGCATGAGGAGGTTCAAGGAGGTTCAAATCCCTGCCTCAGCTCCCCGCTGCATCTTTTTATTAAAGTGATAGTTCAGATTGAAGTACTTATGTATATCCAGTGTATTAGCTACAGTAGATGGAGGTTGACAATGAGAAGGAGCCCCAGCATGAAAGCCAAGCAATGTACTGCTACAACAAAAGGTATTTTAGCGCACCAAAAACATCAAAATCAGTTTAAGTGTAAGCTATATTTCAAATACTTTCGATGCTTGACTGTGCTATCAGACAGCCTTTCCTGACAGAAAATCACAGTTATAAAGGTCAAATATCACTCTAACCAAACCAGCCAAACTCCATTGACAAAGTCAATTATTTTACCTCACAGAACACAGGAGGTGCTGGTCTACTGCTTCCTCAATCTGTTTGTTTGTTTGTGTTATGGTGTGGCTTCAGTGAATCTGAACTATCATGTTAAAACACAGAAGTCACACACTAATACAAACAAAATGACCAAACAAGGCATATGTTTTCAGCATATGTCCCCCTCTCAATAATGAAAAACTATTATTGTTACTTTTTCAGCTGTGTTCAGTCTTGCCTTTTGGAAAAAAACAAAAACAAAACAAAACAAAAAACAAAAACACTGCAAATGTTAATTTGAATTACATCAAACCAGTCAAACAAAAATGACATTTTAACAAAATGTATGCATGCCTTTAAAACAAGTTTCTAAAAGACTTTTGAATTGCTCAATTTGCCAGACTTAATTTATCCAAATATCATTCTCTCTTTAAAAAAAAAAAAACAGATTCCAAAACCAGTAATTTTACCCAACAGAAGATAGGTGTTGCTGGTTTACCTCTGTTAGTTTGTTTGTGTTATTGTGTGGCTTAAGTGAATTCAAACTATCATTTAAAACAACACAAACTAACAGGTTGAGGCAGTGGTAGACCAGTGACTCACATGTTCTGCAAACATAAAATTACTGATTTTGTCTGTGGAGTCTGCTTTGGAGAGAGCGATAGCTGACTTATATAACAGCAGTCTCCTGTCAGAAAATGCTGTCTGACCTCAAAGTAAAGTGGCAGAAATATCCAAAATATAGTGTACACTTAAACAGATATTGATTTTTTGAGGTGGACCTTTTTTTGAAATGGCTAAAATATGTTTTGCTGCTGACACAGTCCACAGCAGGACCTTGCTACCCCTGCTGCTGCTCCAAACTAGTGGCATGCCGACTCGGGCTGAACAATTGATCAAAAAATCACAATGTTGTCTACAGCAATTTTCAAATCGCAGGAGGTGCAATATTTGTTACAGGCAAAAAGTGTGTCAAAATACCATTTTAATTTAAATACTGGCATGCTGCAGACATGTCCTGGCCTACACATCATATTCTACTGAATTAAGAAAACATCTTTGTTTGGTACAGAGCCCCATAAAAATCACACCAAAATCATTTTAATGTTTTTCAATGAAAATGGAAATAATGATGCAAAAAGTACCATTCTCGTTTAATATAGCAAATAATATCACAATTGCGATAGTCAAAATGATCACGATTAGATATTTATTCAAAATCCGACTATCCTCATGCAGCTCCACTTAAAATAATCCAAACTCTCTCTTTAAAGTCAGATACACCATCAGCATCACCACTGTCACAGCAGCACACACAGTGAATCCATTATGGCTGTATTTTCAGACAAACGCTGCATTTCTGACACAAGAGTTGGAGGGTTTGTGCATAGTTGCAAAGTGCTGATGCATGCAATGATATATAAACATATGACAACAGCACATACCCTTTCTAGCGCGTACACACACACACACACACACACACACACACACACACACACACACACACACACACACACACACACACACCTTATACTTCAACTTAAACCCACTCCCTGAGCTGCCCCCTACCTCCTTTTATTTAATTACTTCATTATTATTTTTTCTTGCTATTTCGTTTCCATCATTTTTTGCGCCTGCTCATTATTTCCACCTTTTTACCTTTCCCCCACTGTCTCCCCATCTCCTTCTGACCTGCTCCGTAAACTTGTTAGCCCTTCAGAGAGTCAGTGTCTAGACGGAGAGGCACCTATTCCGTCAGCCTCGCAAGTTCAAAGACATCCTGTGAATTTCTTTACAGGAAGGGCTGGCATGAAGTTTTAAGCAATCGTACACACTGCGTACGAAAACACACACTTATTCTGCCTCTCTCTTTTTTGCCTCCACCTTCCCCTCTTCTTTTCTTTTTGCTTTAACCCTCTTTTCCTCATATTTTTTGGCCACTCCTCTCCTTCTCCCCCACTCGCACTCTCTCTCCTGCCTGAGCATCTTTCCCTTTTCCTCCCCTATCTCTCCTCTCCTGTCTCTGAGTTAAGTTTAGCAGATGCACCTGATGGCAGCATCATCCTGGAGCACCTGTCAGCTGTCTGCCTTCATCACGGCTCCTCTGCTGCCACAGGGGCCACGGGGAAGTAAACCTGGAGACAGTCGCTACTATCAACAGCTGCATCTTATTATTTTAAACACCGGTGCCAGTCAATTTCCACCAGAGATGCGTGCATTTATTTATTTTTTTTCTTGTGTGTTGCCTCCTCCTCATTCTCTCATTGCTCCTCAGGATTCAGAAGCTCAGCTGTTAAATGTGAGCAATTATAATCGAGCAGAGAGGGAGGCAAGGTTGTAGACGGAGAGGCAGAGAGTTTATCCAGCCAGTGACAAGAGAAGAAGAAGAAGAAGAGAGGAGAGGAGGCAGCAGCAGCCATAAGTTGTCAAAGTGTTTTTGGCAGTTGTGGATTATGTTTTTGACTGTCTGTTACTGTAACTTAGCTGAATGCCTGTCACCTGTCGAGCAGGCTGCTGGGTCATTCAGTTTGTGCTTTGTTAATGCAATACTTCAGAATACTGCGACACAGTGATACTGAGACAGTCTTCAGTGGATTCACAATAACATTTTTAAAAAGCACATAGACACACTGGGCATGAAAATATTGATTCGGCTGAAGGATTAATGGGATTTGTTTCCACAAAACATTTCCTAGTGAAGATTTCCTCACAATAAACATAAAACATATTCAGCATTAAATGCCAGAATGAAACACAACCAGCTCTGCTATGTCTGGTTATTGCATATGGTTACGTTTCTATCCAAAATTGGCAGTACAATTGTGATGTTTTAACATCCCATATAATTGGTGGTCCAGGTGCTAGTTATCATTTAATTTGTTTATCTCTAAATTATTCTCATCCAGGTAGGGTTTCCATAGATATTCTGTACTTCTGTATCTTATTCCGTCTCTTACCTACATACAGTATACTGAACATAGTGCACTGCATGACATTGGTATTTAGTAATGTGGATGCAGAGCCAGAGGATCATTTCCCCCAATCTGTTACACTGAGATATCTTGTTAACAATGAGGATGCATTTGATTAGCACAAGCATGAAAGTGTTGAGCTTTATCATCTCATTCCCTCTTAAATAATCTCCTGAGAGTATGACTGCAATAAACACACTAAAAAACAGGGACTCATATTTAGGAGAATTCAGATATTTCTTTGTTGATAATAGTATTACTTTGCAGTACGGTTTGGGATGTTTAAGTGGTAAGTTGCCATTAGATGTGGAAGAAAATATTGATTGAGTATTGAGATATTAAGTTTTGTGATACTGTATCGATTCTCAAAAACACCGTATGATGATATCGTGATACACGCAAAGATTTGTGACAGTGGTTCATTTTGCATTGCTTAAACCTTTCAGCACTGCAATATATCGCAATATACAGAATAATTACTTACTGTAAAGGAACATTCTCTATATTTATAAAGGGGTAGACATCACAATCAGACATTTTCAATTATCAAATTCATTTAATTATACAGCCCAATTTTTGATGTCAAAACCAAAGTGTCCATTTTTGATTCTTTTATACAGTACATGTGCGCTGCAACATAAAACTGTGGCTGCACAAAACTACTGCAATAATGTTAGATCAAATCTGAATTAGAAAGTAGCTCTGCAAGATCTAATGGAAATGCATCCCCCTCCAATAAACACATTATGTCTAGGAGTGGGAATCACCCGAGGCTCCACAATACTTAAGTCAAGATACAACATTTTAAACATTTTGTGATATGCTGAGTATAGCGACTACGATATATTGCGATTGATTACCTTTCTTCAACTGCAAATCATGTCCCCAAAGTCCCTATTTGTTTTATCTAATAAATTTCAGTCTGTTCATCTCATGTCGATCATTTTTTTCGCAGCAAAATGGTACTGTCAAGCAGACAGACTGACCAACGCTGTCATAAAAACCTACCAGTCCCACTGACAGTGACCTCTGCTGACCTCACTGAACAAAAATAAAAAAAATAAAACCTCAGCACCAAATAGACTGAATAATACAATTATTTTATTATTCTAATACCAAAAAGTTAAATTTGAATTTGTAATATTAATAATTTATATAATAAAAGCTTGGCATCTGTGTATCAGTATAATGTGATAGTATGCAGTGTCGATTTTTCTCCCCACCCCAAACTGTCTGTATATCTCAGCAATGAAGTTGGAATAAAATGCTATCTTAAAAGGAAGAATTGATGGCCAAAGTATGAAAATATTAAGACCCAAGTTGTTGAAAAATATTATTATCTTCAATCTTTAATTATTCTTTTATAATAGGGACAGTAGAGATGAAGACAAAGGTCATTCGAACTGGCTGCTGCATCAGGAAGATTTATAAACATCCTGGAAAATGGAAACTGAACAAGTGACCTTTAGATTTCAAGAGAAAAAGTTCACAATTGCCTCCAATTGCTTGGACACTATAATAATGATGAACAATATACGTTGTACCAATAACATAATGACTTGCAGTAAAACCAGCTATAATCTCAAATCAACATTTATGGGAGATGTGGAACAATATTTCAGAATCACAGGGCCGAGATGATCAGTCCTCATCAGTATGTTTGCACTCTGGGAAAGGAGTGAACCAAAACTACAGCAAGTGCAGAAACAGCGCCGTAAACCACTACTGAGACGCCATTACCGATCGAAGTCTGTTTGCCTGTACACACTTCATAATGAATGCATCTCATAAATCCTCCCTAAACGATTCCTCCTTAAATGATTCCCACAGCTCAGACTGTCTGCTCAGTGGAGGGCGCTCATGGATCAAACCATTAACAGGAAACCAGGCCGGGGTGACGGGCGGAGGGCAACAAGCTCGGGCCCCAGATCATCACCCCGCCCAAACCCACCAACCTCTACAAAGCTAATGGAAAGCAAACAGACAGACAATTTCTTTCAATTAGCCCGAACTGGCCGACCCAATAAATTTTAGTTTGTTCCTCAAGACGTAAGGGCCCTGTTGCATGTCCTGCTGAAAATGAAGACTAATGGGGTACTGTGGAGCTGCTGAGTGCTTGATTTTGTGCCACTATACCACTCGCCCAGCTCCTTCTTCTTCTTTTTTTTTCTTCCCCCGGCCTTCCCACTTTCCTTGAGCTAACTGGAATCAGTGCTGACCAGGCACAACACAAATGTTTAATACATTTATTCACGACTTGGATTCATTTTCTGTTTTAAGCATTATTCCTTAGTAGTTAGGCGGAGCTATTCATCACAGCTTGACAACAGCTGTGAACGTAACCATTGTTCACCCTCGGTGTCAGCTGAAGTGATGGCCCGCAGAGTAAGGCTCAGCCACTCAGCTGCCTTCTGAATTACCTCAAGTTTTTTCTTTTTTCATATATGCAGCATGTTTTTATGGGAATTTAGAGATATAATTAAAACAGAATTTTTTGTTGGGGCTGTTCAAAATGGGCCGCTCAGTAGTTCAACAACTTTAAGACTGCTATTTTTCTGTGTCACTGCCAAAGGGCTGTTGACTTTACCGGCGGTGGAAGAAATATTCCCACCCTTTATTGAATTAGCAATACCACACTGTGAAAATACAAGCGCAAGACATTTTCCCTGAATTCAATTCCAGAATTTTTCTGAAAACTACTACAAGGAGTTTTTAGCTGGTTATGAAATGGTGAAAAATTAATACTGATGCATCTATATGACCTACATAAGCATACAAGACCATCTGCAAGAAGACTGGTGATTAGTATAGTTATTCTAAGAGCCTGCACCCGGTCGGATTCTCCTCAAAATCAGATGAAATGTTTTATGGGTTGCAGACTGGAAGAGCCTGTGTTCATATTTTATCTGGCAAAGTTACAGTGAGTAGTACACATTAGCCAGCTAAAAAGCAGCAGAGATTTTTCCTTTGATAATTTTATTTTTGATGTTATATTTTGTAGTTATGGTGGTAGAAACCACTTTTGCCCAAAGCTTTTGCATAAAATCAACAAAACATGAAACTAGTGTAGTGTAGTTGCTTTAAATCCAAGTACAGAAGTATTAGTAAAAAATGTACACTTTATTTTAACTCCCCATATTTTTCATTTATAACCAGAAGACAAACATTTGATAGATGGTCACTCTGAGGCCCACCAGTGGATTATCTGGTGGGCCACAGAGGCAGTGGAACTGCCAAATGACTTGATTGCATTTTTTTGTTTTGTTTTGCCACTGTTAGCTAGATAACATTCTCTCGGGTGCAGTGACAGACAATGGATCCGTTTTTGAAAGTAATAAGTTATATGAAAGACGACTCTGCGCCAGAAAATTTCAGTGAGGAAGTATGACCCTGAATACATTTGGATTCATAATGGCAGCAGAGATGTTGAGCCAAAAGCACAGTGTGTCGATTGTGGTGAAAACCTGTCACATCTCAGTTTATTTTTTAAGCTAATTTTTAAATGATAACATGGGGGCCTTAAATCATAAAATGTTGAGAACCCCTCGTTTAAAACAGAACATATGGACAATGTTTAATAATGTACTCTAATTGTCAGCAATATTAATTTCTCCTATAGTTAACTATACTAGCATGCATTATCCCTTTGTATACTGTTATATTATGTGTCATAATATCATACATGTAATTTATATACAATATATACTTTTACTACAGATGCGTTCATATATTAGTAGCATTTTACCATTTACAATGCTACTTCTATTGTGTTTAATGTACATTAATGTCGAGAATGATGTCAGTCAGTCAGTATTAATGCCAGGCATAAGAAACAATAAATGAGAGGACGAATGTGTTACATTATAATAATAAATTTGAAATGCTGAGAATGAAGTTGACATACCATGTTGAGAATGAAGTTGTTTCAACTTTATTCTCAACATTTTGAAACGTAGTGAAGTTAAAGTATAAAGTGTTGTGACTCAAGTAAAGTAGAAGTACCCCGAGTATTAGAGCTACACAATATATCGTTTGAGCATCGTCATCGCAATGTACGTGTGCGCAATAGTCACATCGCAGGTCCTGCAATGTAGGAGGCAAACGAAATCATCTAATTTCAAGGGTACCTGACACACACTGCGCGCAGCGATCCACCAATCACAAACGTTCTTAATCAAATTTGCCAAAGCAGACCACGCCCCTGCATATGCAGTGAGTCGCAAGATCAGTGCAGGTTAATTGTCCACAAGATGGCAGCAGTAACATAAAGTGCTATTCAAGTCATCTGGTGAAAATTCCTGTATTTTTTCATATCGCAATATATATCGCAGGATTAAAAAAAAAACGCAATGTCAGTTTTTTCCAATATCATGCAGCCCTACCGAGTATGTACTTGTACTCACTCCTATCCACCTTTATAAGCAATTTCAGTTAAAGGGAGATAAGATAACCATAAAAAAATACCGGTGGATGCCACTTTTCCTTTTGAAAAAAATGGACATAACAGCAATGCCAATAACAACAATAAAGATGAATAATTTGAAGTATATTTGCCATCAAATGCTGATGAATGGGAGATCCTCAGGCCAACTCTGGTTGATGAGGGAAGAAACAAAGTTGCTTTGTCATAGAAAGAAATATTAACTACAAGTGAACAGGGGGCAAGGAGACATTGATTTTACAATTCAGAACTCAATCAAAGAGAATTATGGATGGCAATACGACTGTGATTTGCCTGTGCTGCTCATTAAGCTTAACATCCATAGTGTATGTCTCCCCCCCGGCGATGTAGGCACAAGATTTACAGGAGCAGGTTAAATACAGTTCAATACTTCAGAGGGGTGAAGACACATGATGGCGGAAAAAGGTGGGCGAGCTGGAAGGGGTAGTCAGGGGAAAAAGGAAGAGGAAGGAGAGGAAAACGAAGAGGAAGAGGAAGTGGAACAGAGAGAAAAAGTAGGAAAGGATGCACACATATAGGGAGACTGAGAGTGGGGGAGAAAGAAAGGAAAAAGCCATTATTACAGCCTGAACAGATAAACTATGCATCAAAGTGTAGCGTTTATTGAAAAACCATTTTTATGTGTGCTTTGAGGGCATGAAAATGAGAGCCCTATGTTCAAACACATCAATACAACACTGCAGCAGCCAATGTATTTTTTTTTTCTTTTTTTCTTCTTCTTCGTCTTTTCCCTAAGATTCCCAATCAGATCTTGTGGCTCCCTGCAGGCTTTTATGCCAGCCACAAATGGTGCGACTGCCAGACTGACAAACACGCAATCACTCAGAGTGGAGAGGGGAGAAAAAAAAAATCAGCTCTTACTCAGCCTCCTATCACAAAGGCCCTTTTAATAAGCCCATGAAAAAGAGCAAGTAATCCTTTGTAATGATTTCATTAAATGCCCTCATCACACCTGGAGATAATTCCATTATGATTGTGGCAATAAAATGAGGTTTTCATCAAGACCCGCAGACAGAAGGAGGAAAAGCTATTATTCCTCTCGTATTCAGATATGACGTTGCCTCTAATATTATGATATTAGGCTATTTGGCAGAATTTATGACACTCAAGTCAATCCATAACGCTTGTGGAGAGTTTCCCCACTGACAATGCCAGACATTTTAAACGTGCTTCATGCTGCACTCATGGAGGGATAATAATTTGTGGTGTTTGAAATCATACATGCTAAAGAATCTGCAGTATTTCTGTTGGTACCTGATATTAGTCAGTAAGTGAAGGTTTTCAAATTAAAACGCTGGATAGGGAGCAAGGAAAATATCTGATCAGTTCATTTAGTCTCTTCTCCACCTTTAACACACTTGCTTTCGCTTTGATACGCCTAAAGCAGGTGATAAACAAATGCAGCACCTGCGACACTAACGCTGTAAAACCGTTCCCTAAGAAAGTGTGAATTCACTTTCCTTCACACATACAAGAAGGATGAATGACAAGTTTTTTATTCTGATGGACTTTCACTCAAGTTCACACTGGTCTGCAAATCCGTTTCTGCATTCTCTAAATTAAGAAACTGTTTTGTTTTTTAAATGGAAAACAGCTGTAAATTGCCATGTATGTTTTTGTGCTCACTTTAAGTGGCTCTTGCCTTTTTCAAAACAGGATGGGAAATGGAAACACTTTTTTCTATATAAGTTCTGATGTAGGGAAAATGTAATGTTGGGGCACCATGGTTCTGGCACGCACTGAGGCATGTTTTAGGTCTGCTCAAAAAATCCTGAACACAGAAATCATGAACGACAGTTCAACAGTCTAATTTTACAATTCAGTACTACACGGTTCTCAGTGTTTTCACATTATCAGCAACAATGTTCTAACATGTATGATGTGTTTGGAAGAAAAACTCCTTATTTTGCTTTACACAGACTTTAACAATCTCCCTAAGTCTTCTTAATTAGTGACAGGAAAACTTCATCCTACAAGTTGCAACTGGCTATGAAAAAAAAAAAGTTTAAAAAATGCTCTGATGTAGCTACTTCTCTCTGTCTGCGGCTACCACCATAGTAATCATAAATACTGTGATAATAACAACAATAAATTATACTATTAATACTATACTGTATTTTTGTTTACAATAATACACATATTAGATATAAACTATAAAGTGCAATAACTCTACACTATCTGATTGTTTACACATCATGAGTAAAAACGAATCAACACTTAAAGCTGTGTCACAGATGGCTGCTCCTGTGAGTGACAACTGTGAGTCAGAGGGAAAGCAGCAGCAGACGTCACCAAAGTTAGAATTAACATCACAATTCTACATCACAATCTATTTCTGTGACAAGCATTTCCAGTTTCTCAGTATAGCCACTGAAAATGCCTAAAATTATGGTCAGGATTTCACTCGATGTAGGTGAAAGCGACTGCTCTTAAATCAGTCGCTCTTCCATGGACCAACTGCAACTTGCACCCCTAGTTCCGCCTACCACTTATTTCAATAATACTTAATAATCACGTACAAGTAGTGGATTTAAACAAGCATTCATTCACATTTTCTTTAGCTGACTTACTCGAAATTTGGTTAACATTTGTAATAAATTTGGATAGAAACACCGCTAATGAGAGTACACACACAAAACCTGAAATCTGAAGTGCTGAAAGAAACATAATGAAGATGTGGGTAATACGCAGTCTGGAACTAAGCCCGTTATGTTATGTGCAGGTGAGTTTATTGTTTTTTTTTGTTAAAAATAGCTGTGAGAGCAGAGTTTGTAGGATAGAAAACCAAAATAATCTGCTAAAAAATAAAAAAAAGTTCTGTTGTTGAGCGACATTTCTCTGTGGGTTTGTCACTACAGGCTACACCTTTCTCATTTTACCCATTGTTAATATTAATATATTAATTAGCGCAGCTTTAAATGAATCCACCCAGATACCAAACAGAGGTGGGAGATTAATTTAAAAATACAGTAAATCACAAAACAAAAACACATTCATGTTAATGCAAGTTGGATATTGTGATGAGACAGCATCCAGGCATTCCAGTTATATTTTTGCCTCATTCTGGATAAACACAAACCTACAGAAAATCAGGACGAACCTACGAAACATTATATGGAAAGAGACAAAGAGAGAGGAAGAGGAGAGGGGGAGAAAGAGGGTTTCATTACAAAGTGTACCAAAACAGAACTTCAGCACTGCCACGATTCTGTCAGCTGGCACTGTGGAGGTACAGTATAGGGCTCTCTACAGAACTTATATTATTGTTACAAAAATTCCACTACGGCAAAGAAAATGTGACAAAGGAGAAATGGTGAGGATACTGTGTGCTGTCTGGAGGAATTGGAAGCTATGTGTTTTTGGCATTCATGTCACAGCCCTTTTGAAAAATGCATCAAAGCAATTGCAGAACTCGTGGGACTGGGTTTGGGCACACAAAGTCGTGACCATCATCCAAACCTCAGTGGTGAGGATGGAAGGGAGCTGCTGCTGCTGCTTATACTGGAGGGTTTGAAATGCGTTACTGTGCCACTTAATAATAAAAACAAGCGCCCTGCCAGACCATGGTAACACAGATTCCTGTAATTTCTGTGAATGTGCCTGTTTAGATGTAAAATGTGTGTATATGTGTGCGTGCTTGCCGTGCTACTGTGTACAGAAACAATTTGTCGGTGGCGGCGGTGACTGGTATTTTTCATTCCTCTTGAAAAACTTGAAAACAGATTGTGTTGTTTTTCATGCTTACATTCACACATGGCTATTAGCTGAAATGCCTTCTGCTTTACGAACAACTCTCTCTTCCACCTTCTGCTTGGAGAAATCGCAAATAACGATGGCCACAGTCTAACTATGACTTTCTTAGATGTGCACTGACGGTTAGGAATTGAAATGAGATCACTCACAGATGGATAATTCCCCACAGATGTCATACTCTCCACTCATCTTCTGCTTTGTAATTCTTGGCCAAGACATCTCTAAAAAGGAAAAATAAGTTCAACTCTCTGTGTGGTTAAAGCTGCAAAGCTCAGGCTGTTACTACTACAGCTACTATTATTGCCTCTGCTCTGATTCTGGTAAGTAGGCCTGCACATATGATGGTTTCTGAGAAGAAGGTCATCACTATAAAAGCTGCTAAATACTGGATTTTTAGGATAGAAACCAATACTGATATTTGATCCCACAGTAAAATATCAGCAATACTGACTGCATCAGGGCTGCAGCTAACAATTTTTTCATTAATTAATCTTGAAATTAATTTCCAAATCAACCCAGTAATTTAATCCAGAGGTTTTTAACGCTGTAGGCAGCTCCCCCAGGGAGGTTCCAAACAGTTTCAGGGGAGGCTCAGTGAATGGAGTGGAAATTTCATTACATTAAAGGAGATAGATAGATCGATTAGATAGAGTAATTCGGTCAAAGACCTGGGAATTTTACCATTTTCAGAGGAGTCAGAATTAATAAATGCATTTGGACTGATATATTTTTTTTATGTATCTGGTGTAGTCTGAAGTTATGTCAAACAGTAATATTAGGCTATCTCGGCTATCTCAAATGTTCAGCCTCTTGCTGGTTGTTCCAATACATTCAGAGTCATCAAAACTTTTGCTGTTAGCATTTAACAGGCAGCCTGCTTTGTGCCCCAAAAACTTATATTTAAATAATTAAATTAATATCGTAAACATGTGACAACTTGTTGACTAATGGCACGAGCTGACGAGCCCTGGTCGGGTAGGAAAGTCTTTATTTGGGGGCAGTCTAGTGTCTATTAGCAGGGCTCAAAATTAACTTTTTTCCTCAGTGTCCCACAACTGTCCCAAGTTGGACTTTCAGTTGTCTCAGACTCAACCATCGTCCAAAGTGAAGCTTTTTTCCATTCAACATAATAGATATTGTTTATGAACTCGCATCACTTCATTGGCTCACTCTGATTCACAATAAGTTCTGCCAGCTGTTTCCTGCACTAATTATACAGTCACACATTATTACAAACCACAAATGAAAGTATGTTTATGTGTTATCACAGACTGTATATCACATCAATTACAATGCACCTAACAATTGTTAGGTGTCCAAATTATGATTAATGATCTGTGACCCAACTGTAGTCAGCATGACGCGTTACAGTTGAAAAAACGTGACAAATAAAAACTGTCATAGTATTACTGTACTGCCTCAAACATACAGTATATTTCTGTATCTTTAGTTCTTCATTTGTGCATAATAAAATAAAACAAATGAGAAGAAATGTACAATAACAAAAAATGCACAGGGGCATGAAAAAATTCCCCTGACATTTAAATTAAAGACAGCGGTATAAATTAACAGTATATTATTTTTTAATCTAAAACACAAGAAAATACAAATTCCAAGAAAAAAAAATACAAGAAGTAAAAAGACCAGGGATGAAAAGGGAAATCATATATTTGCACTACTTTCATATTCTGTTATCATACTTTCATATATCATACTTTTTCATACTCCTTCAAGAGAGGTGATCTTTCTGCATTTCATTTCTGCACTGCAAGTTTTTATTATACAAGTTAATACCAATGTTTGTGTGACAAGCTAAAATCAGCGGATGTATTGGTTGGGCTCTAATTATAATGAACTTACTTCTGGCAGGACACAATGTCATGTCAAGCTCCTCAGCCCATCAGTCCCATCACATCCCACTGCAGTGGTCTGCTGGTCTATTTAAAGGCCCGAACTCTGCACACTGACTTCAGCTGTTCACAAGACTGTTCTGTTCATACAGTATAAACCCTGCCATCTTTGTGCCAAAGATAAGTCCACTGAAGGATGTGCAATACTCTTTACCTGTTATTTTTCAGACTGTTCTTTCAAATTAATCTGCATACAATACCCACAGATGTTAAGATTGATATGTAGCTCTGTGGAAGGTTACTGACTTCATACTTAACAATGAAACAATGAAAAGCAGGATCAGACAATTTTCATTCCAAAGGGCATGTTTCGCATTTGGGAAATATGTTCAAGTTTCATTTTTGTTGACAACTGGGACTAGTGTAAACACCAGACTGACAGCTATAGACCATTCAGGTAACAGGGCTTTTCTTAAAGAATGGAGCAACATATCCATTCCAACCTGAACCCTAAAGACCTCTATTTATGTATTTTCTTCATTATTTTGTCTAGATATACAGGACAGTAACAAGAGCAAGATCTTCACAATAAAACTTGGTTGTTGTTTTTTTAATTGTAGCATTAGTTTGGAACATGTAGCACCTGATGTTATCAGCAGAATAAAAAACACCTTATGTTACACCATTTCAGATCCTGTTTCTGTAGTGGGAGAACAAGGCGAGAAACACCCCTCTGGGGTTCATGGAGGAAGGTGACATTGCATTCAGAATATTAGGAACATGTGCTTTTTTCATGAGGTTAATGCAGGTTAAAAAACATTGCTATTGATTTTAAAAAATGTTTTTTTCCATTCACAATAATTTAAAACGAGTTTTAAATAAAGCTTTGAGATAAAAAAAAAAATATAATAATCACAGTTTAAAATCAGGAAGCTGCTGTTCTATTTGTGTATTTGGTATAAATTACATGCATCAGAGTAGGGGGGGCGTCTCACCTTGTTATTGACTCTAGAATTTAATAATGGCACCCCTGGTTCTGTGTCCAATGTCTGAAGCAGAAAATGGAGGTTAAAAATAAACACAGTCACAGTCAATCTCTGTACGGTCATGAGCCACAAGCACAAACAGAGAAATCAGTAACACAGCTATCTGTTATTCAGAAGCTATCATAGTGGGGTCACATGTTGGGGTCTCCACTTGTTTGTACAGGGAGACAGACTGAGTTTGGATAACGCTGCTGTATTCCCTGGATGTTTCAAAGTCGTGTCACTGAGGGGAATCAAGACTACTCACCGCTCTAAAGAATGAAAGAAAAACTTGTTCAAAATTTATAGGAGTTCTGAGTGTGTGTGTCAGGTTATGTGGTGGATTTCTGGGTTACAGCAGGTTGTATGACCTTACTATAGTGAGGTGTGTATTTATCCAAGCATATATATTTGTGTGTGAATGTCTATGTGATGGACAAACTAAGATGCAGACGGAAAATGAGGGGAAAAAAAGAGATAAAAATAAACAGAAACAAACTGCAACACAATGTTGACGTATTAACACTTTTTAAAGGCTGATAAAGCAAACTAGTTAGCGAACAGTTGCTTGTTTACACATTGAGCAGACACTGAGCAGTGATGAAATTGTGTTTCTGGTAATCTGATGAATGCAAGTCCAATATTCACTCTCCTTTAAAGGTGCAATGTGTAAAATATGGCCATCTGTAGAAGGTCACTCCAAATATTACCGCAGACTTGCAGACCTCCCAGTGAACATGACCGGACCAGAACCAAACAGAGCCTCCTAGGGTGACGGAGGTCAGTTTGACAACAGGGAATATAGCACCAAAGTGATTTACAGCAGCTCCAACCAGGACTCTGGCTCCAGGAGCAACAGAGACACAGCAGGCAGGGACAGGAGAGACATGAAGCAAGAGAGGAGTGAAAGAGAGGTCAATCATTAGCAGCCTGAAGAGCCAGAATATTTTCACATCTAACTCGATCGATTAAGGATTTTTTCTCAACCAAAGCAGAATTGAGGATTGTTGAACAGTTGGAAGACTAACTAAGACAATTTTCGTGAGTTCAATTTTGTTTCAAGTTTGAACTAAATGTGTTGTGAACAGTTAAAATCATAATTTAAGCTTGTCTTAGGTTGGTAAGAGAGAAACTTGCAATTGTATTTTTCTATTTAATGAGGAATAAATGTGTATAAATAATCTTTCTTGACAATTTGTTGACAATTTGTGAGTTTATTATGTTTATTTTTTTAGAGTAAGCTAAGAGAGTTTGTAAAACATGGCAAACTTGCCACTCGCACAAATCTCTGAGTTGAAACTACAGCTCTTGAACAACAAAGTAGTATCACAAGACAGGGTGGCAGGGTTGGCTGCCCGAAAAACGATGTATGAGATTGCTGAGTGAATATTGTAGCTTCTTTAAGTCTGTACAACACAGACAGAAAGACATGCAGTCACATGTTTGTTTTCCAAAAGTTTCTATGCAGGATGCAGATGTATGAATGTGGCGGAGGTTTGACTGGGGGCAGGTCAGGGCTCGAAGCAGACGCAGCCTACTGTATCCATTCTTATGGAGAAAATCTCATTAAAGCCACTCTTCCTTTTAGCTACATCACCAGTGGGAAACAGATTTGGATATTGCACTCTGCCTCTTCTTTTAAACACTCGGCTTGCGATCTGTTAGGGGGAACAATGGAGGAGACTGATGAGGGATGGGGAGCATGTATTGACTTTTTCCTCTCTCCTCTTTCGTCTTAATGCATCTCATTTCCCCCCCATCCTCTTTTGTTGAACACCTTTCCTTCCCCATCAACCGTCATCAATCTCTCTATCCTTGCTGGGTGAAAAATTGCACCCATTACTTTTGTCATGTGGTATACAGAAATAGCATTCTTTCCACTGACAAACGTGAGGTAAAACAACTTATGGTGACTCACCAGACTGCAGGACGAAGGCAGTGCAGCATAAATCACTATCAAATATTGGACACCTTTCATACAGTAAACACAAGTTAAAAATTGTGAAAATGGGTGCACATCCCAAATAATGCAGGCTGTGCAAAGTGAGCCTCTACACATGAGTAGATTTGTTATCTTCCTTATACTCTGAAATGTTTATTCCACAGGCTGCTACCGGAGATAACAGCATGTTTAGTGTTTTGTTCAGTTAAACGAGGCTTAGAGTAAAGTTACTACAGCATATGTTAACTTTTTTCATTCTCTTTAATTATTACTTAAAGGCAACATTTGTTTTATTCAGTAAAGAATCGTTAAAGGTCAAGTGTTAAAATGACTGTGATAACTTTAAAAGTTAAAAAAGTTAAAAGGTTTTACTTTATAATGGCAGCTGTGGTACAAAGTAGATGATTTGGAATGCAGTTCAAGAGTCTGCAGGCGGCAATACTGCAGCTCTGTGAGGATATACACCACAGTGCTGCTTTGCACTAAATGCTACAGTCAACATGCTGGTTAGCATGCTAATATTTGTAAATAAATGTAATTATATAATAAGTTAGCTAATTAGCTAAGTTAGCAAAATGTCTGATCAAAACAAAATATCTAATTCTGATATGATCAAAATGCTAATTAACTAGCAAGCTAATCAGCATCAATTGTGAGCTAAATTGTTAGACAGTTTTGTTTTTGCTAAGATTAACTTCAGATGTGACATGTCACTTTTACAAGTCTCCCTGCAACAACTTTTAACCACCTTCAGAATTTATTCCAACACTGAGTTTCCGTTAGGTACAAAACTTGCTTAACTATTAATGGAGCACAGAGCAAAAACAGTTAATGCCGGGGCTCACTAAACATATATAATACATTTTCAAGAGAAACTTTTGACCTGCTGGTGGTACCAGATGAAGAATCAGGGGATCATCCTCTGGGGGCCTCAAATGTCTTGAGTGTACATAATTTCATGACTATCCATCCAGTAGCTGTTGAGATATTTTAGTCAGGATCAAAGTGGTGGACGTATTGACCTACAGACTGACTTTCCGTCCCTGGAACCATGACACTATTGTAGCTAAAATGCAACCACTTTGCCTCATCCACTTAAGCATGATAAATGTGAGAAAACAATAGCAACCTTAAGTAAGGAATAGTAATGACCTGTGCATTTTGCACAACGTAGCATTTTGGTGTTAATTACATTAGGTTGCAAAGTGCTGTTAAGGAACCTGAAAGGTCTGCAGGCGCTGCATCACTGACTAATCAATTGCCATTATCGTGCCTGGTACAAAGGTCCTGACCCAAGGGACATGTTGGACGCTGCTATTACTTCTCTCCTCTTTACACTGAACAAGCCACTCTGCAAAAGCAGCGCCGTTTAATAGCCGCCGGGGGACGATTTTAAAGTTTTAGAGTGATGACTATCCATAAAAAAAGTGGCTCGTCATTTTAGAAACGACAATATAACATGAAACCATCCAACACAATGGCTGCACTCTGGGTGTGAGGTCTGAACAAGAAGCCATTACAGGAGCGGGCTGCACTGCTGCTGCACTTTCAAGAAGAAATGTCTGAAAAATGTCTCTATCTGTCGTGTCAGTAAAAATCTGAGTTTCAGTACCTGCAGTTTTGTTGTTGTGTAACAAAACACTTTAGGACACCGAGTACTCAATGAGCCTCAGTGGAAACATACAGTGTCCTCAACAGATGTGATTATGAGGATTAGGACTGTCTCACCCTCTCTCCCCCCGGCTCCCTCTCGCCTCTGACCCTCTCACTCATCCAATGGGAGGGTGGCAGGGAGGGAGAGGAACAGATTGGCAACGGGTTTGTCTGCACTTGCCAACATACAGTACTTCAGCTAACAAACAAACATTCATTCACATGGATACATTCGTCAGGCTTTAGCTCTCAGTTTTCTCTCTCTCTCTTTTTTTTTTTAATATAGTTTAGTCATTATTTCTTTCTTCTTTTGGAAGAATAGCCAAGATGATTAAGACCATGTTTGAACATGCGAAGAAACATCCAGGGGTAGGTTGCATCATACTTACATATCTACTGAGCTCTGTGATTATTTCTATGACTAACATCAAGCACTTTTTCTCATAATGTACAAAAGGCCTAAAAACAAACTGTAAAGGTAGATTGATTTTTTCTATAAACTTAATGGTTTGTATAGCTTTTGTTGGTTCTTGGCTATAGGTTTTCAAATTTAACATTTTAGGTTATCAATTTTGAATCTACTAAATTAGAACTGCAACAGATAGTCGATTGTTATTATTTTCAATTATTAAAGTAATTGCAAACTATTGTAATAAGTGATTCATTGTTTTGAGGCATTTTAAAAAAAAATAATGTCCAACCTCACTGATTTCAGCCTCTTATGTGGATATTTTCTGATTTCTGTACTCCTCTATGACAGTGAACTCAATATCTCTGGGTTATGAGCAAAACAAGACATTTGAGAACAACAGCTTGGGCTTTGGCAAACTTTCTGTGCGTTTTTTTCTGACACTGATCTGATATTGACCAAATAACTAACTGATTGATCAAGAAAATGATAGACAGAATAATCAGTAAAGAAAATAATCATTAGCCCTACAATGGAAGCTAGGGAAGACTTACTTTGAAAATGAACATACTGCACATACAAAACAAGCAATTACAAAAAATATCTCCATGGGTTCTGGGGACTTGTGATGAGCATTTTGCATCCTTTTGTGACATTTTACAGACAAATGTATTGACATTGATATAATATTAACACCTTAACCAGCACCATCAGTTGAATGACTGTGAGATGGAGCTGACAGCTTTAAAAGCTAGTAAGTGGATCTTTGAGCTTGTATTCTTTTGTTACACACATTACACACAACAAACCATTATAATTACTGATTTGCTCATCTGAATCGTTTAAAACAGGTACTGTGACTGAACATAATTACTTTGTATCACTGGCATGTTAATTTGCTTTATTACTATCACAATAAAATGAAGAGAAACAAAGTAAGAGAAAGACACAGAAGCTCTCTGCTTGTTTTTTTTTTCCTGTTGCCTCACAGCTACGCTGAGGGTGACCCAAATTCGTGGATTGACAGGGCTGGTTTGGCAGTGCACCAGAAAAGTAATAAGGGCAGCAACAGTATCGAACCCCAGCGAGTATAAAACACTTCCTATATCGGTCAGGCTGAGTGGTGAGAGGTGGAACACTCACTTTGTGGCACGATATGAAGATATCAGCACCAGGGAGTGGACAGCTCCCTACACACAGGCTTGTCTTGATTATTCACTGGTTGTGTGTGTGTGTGTGTGTGTGTGTGTGTGTGCATGTGTGTCTATGGGTGTGCATGAGTCATCAAAGCTGACCTGCTTCCATGTGTTTGTGTGTGTATGGCTGTTTGTGTTTACTTCAATGATCGTAACTGAGCGTCTGCACTCAGCATATAGTGTGTTCAGTGTGGACTAGTGTGTGCGACCTAGCATGTTCATATATGTTTATGTATGTTTGTCTGTGTGTGTGTGTGTGTGTGTGTGTTTGTGTGTGTGTGTGTGTGTGTGTGTGTGTGTGTGTGTGTATATATATATATATATACGTGCATGCAGTAAAAACTTGGTGTGCATGACGTTTTTTCCACAGTGAATCTGGAGAAGTTGAGAAGTTCATAGTGACCATATTTGGAGAACTTAAAACCTATGCAGGGCGAGCACACCACAGCAGACTGCTAATGAAATACAGTAAATGGCTAATTTATAGTTGATTGACTGCAATTCTGTTAATCTATTCACTCACTGGTTTCAGCCATAGACAGTATAATAAATAGTTGGCAGAGGGCCTATGACATCACCCATATGTTTCTGAGAAGTCGTGAAGCTCTGTGTCCTAGTTCCAACTGTCGCCATTATGGCAATGCCTGCTCACCCAGCTAATCCAAAAATGGGCAAAGAGGTGGCGTATGAGTGGAAAGTTTAAGTCTCAATATAACATAAAATACAGACACCAAAAACTGTTTTTGGTTCCAGACTTCACATCATAAATTTCATAAACTCACTTCTAAAAAGAAGTTTGTCTCGTCACTTCGTCAAACTTCTATAAATGATCCCTTTTGTGACTGCAGGCACTGTGGCTCGTTCGAAGGAAAAAATGACCCTGCAGCGGTTCTAAGAGTTAATGGAATGTTGGCAGTTCTATATGGGGGTCTATGTCACATTTGGAGCAATCTGGTTTTATTTTTTAGCAGCTTTGTTTCAACATGTTAAATGTGAGACACTGCTACTTTTGTCTTTTTTTAATATAGTTGCAAATGCAATATTTTGAGGTTATATACTGTTGATGGGACAAAACAAAGAATCTGAGGGCATCGCTTTGGGCTCTAAGCAATTGTTTTGGATATATTTTAAAATATTTGGCAACTAATTTTCTTTCGATTGACTAAACCATTAATGGAGTAATTGTTGCAGTTCTAATCACAACCAATTTGAAAATTGATTAATTGTTTAAGTAATTCTTTCAAGCAGAAATGATTTGATGAATAATGAAGAACTATATTTAGTCAGCAATGACTAAAGTATAACTCTTAGTTATAGCAGTATTGACTGACAGATTTGCTCAGCTGTTTGCTGTCAAACTGCACTTTGATACTTGTACATCTGATCACTTAAGTAAAAGTCTGAAGAAGGAGGTCCACGTTCTGAGTCAGAGTTGTTGGGATATTCTCTTCATCTCTCTCAAGCGCCACTTTAAGGTAGTGAATATCAAAGTTTCATCACCAGACAGTCTCCTAATCAACGACAAGGCAAGTGGCGACGCAATCAGACAGAAGACAGATGTCTAGATACAGCTGAGTAGAGACATCCTTCAGTTCAACCTGATCAAACTGTCATCTCTTAACAGCTTGACTAGATCTGTGTGGGCTGAGAACAGCTGTTCACCAGTGGTGCGACTCCCCACCCACCCACCCACGTTTCATACATACAGTATCACATAGCAAAGTAAAGCAGACAGGGAATGTATGGCGGTGTGGTGTTGATGAATAGATGCAGTGCGGTGAGAGGATTGACGCAGCTAAGCTTTGGGTGTTTAAGATGACATATCACATTATCCCCCTGTCCCCCTAATGTGCTTTTCTATTTTAATTCCTGTCATCATCACGGTGCAGAACATCAAATAAAAGTGTGTCTACGTGTGTGTGTGTGTGTGTGTGTAGGCGCACAAATTCGTGCCTGTGTGTGTGTTACTTGATTTACGTGCATGTGTTTACTAGATGGTGTGTGTTTGTGTGTGTGTGTGTGTGTGTGTGTGTGTGTGTGCATGTGTGTGTGTGATGCTGTCGCTCAGCCTGACAGGTATAGTGTTGAAGAGGAGAGGCTGGCACACACACACAGACACAGCAGCTCTCTCTTCCAGCGCGTCCTTGCCCATTCAACCCAGGCTGACAGTGAGCTGCCTCACACATGGCCTGGGCCTCATGCATATGGAGGAGGGCAGAGAGAGGAAAAACAGGAATAACAACTACCCGTGTATGTGTGTGTACAATCTGTGTGTATTTTACACAGGTGTATGTTCATGGTACATATCACAGCCAAGTTTACCTTCATGTGTCTCTGTGGTCTGGGACTAATGCATTCCTCTCCTCTCCTCAGTTAATCCCTCAGTTTTTCTTCTTGACTGTGGGCATCACAGGGGCCAGCTTCTATCTGATCCGTCTGGCAAGAGGACCTCATGTGACGTAAGTTTGTCATCTGTCTAAACGAGTAGCCACGGTAGCGACTATCAGCTCAATCCAAACCTTGTTACATAAAGCTGGGTATTATTTGAGAATTTTTAAAACTGCCAGCAGAGTTGGGTTCTGATAGGCAATGGCTGCCCTTTGCATCTGGCTCCAGGTTTGCAATAAACTCAAAATCAAAGGCAAAACATTTAGGCAGCAGGATTCTAATTTCTAGCTAGCACTGTCTGTCTCTTTTGCCAGTTTCCAATGGAGCCTCCTGGAATTCAGATCAAACTGTGAAAACATCACGCACCAGCACCACATTCTCATTATGCTGCGCATGCTCTGGTTGCAAAAACAAGTTAGAGACCCACATAATGCCAAACTCAAGCCCTCAAAATGGCAGTCCACAAACCAATGTGTCACTGTTGGTTCACACTTGGTGGTGATTCTTCTTTGGTGAAACAATCCAGGTGATCAGTTTCAGGGGACAGAATCTCCTTTATTTATTCATGTCACGTAAATATTTTAATGTTTTTGCTACTGACCCGAATCTGGACCTCCAGCAATGTGAGAAGGTCTACAAAATAACTGTCAGCTGTTCAGTGTGACAGGTACCTGAATATGAAGATGAATTCGGTGACCACTTTGTGTGTTCTGCCATCTAGCAGGACCGCCATTACTGCGGTGCCACGTCGTCGTGTCTGTCACTCGATGTCTGCTGGTCGTCTCTTAAAGGGAATCCAAAGATTTGCTAAACTCTTCTCATGGTTTCAGTTAAAATGATCACTCTCACAAGATCTTTTGTAGGTCTGGTGTTCCCCTCTAGACATAGTGCCTGCTGATATTAGACAGTGGTCCTCAGTAACTGAAGAAAGTTCCTTTTTCGATTGTGATACTAACTGGCAATAGCCAGAAATAGATAATGGAGAAATAGAGAAAAAAATGGACTACCTCTGCCACATTACAGTGATGAAGAGCTGTGTAACATATAAAAAAGATATATGAAATCATATTTTTATAAGTATTCAAGTATTCAAGATTTTCAGGAACAAAGTCCTCTCTGTTATATTTGGTAAATTCTTGATCCACTTCTGGCAAACGCCAACTGAATCTATGCAGACAGGGGCACTCTATGAAGTAAAGGCTTGTGTATTTTGCATTGTATTTGTTGACCAAAGTTAAAGTTTGACAATAGTGTTAGAACAGCCGAGAACTGTACGTGTAAGTTTCTCCCAACTTTTGACATCATTGTCCCCACATCATTGCAAAAGTAATGTTACATTAAAAGTACATGTAAAGGTAGAAAATGAACTTTTTCTTTAATTAACTTTTTATGACAGCTTCAATTCAGGCGTGCACATACTGTGGGGATGACTATTACTTTCACAAAATATTAATACTATCAGATTTTTGATAAATCATCATCAGTTAAGTGGATATAATAACTAATGACGGCGCTTTTCACATCAACATAGTTTCTCGCACACACCTGGAAGAGGAGGGTGAGGCAAACACTATTCAGTTGATTGCAACCAACAACCTCACCACTAGATGCCACTAAGTCCTACATACTGGTCCTTAAAATTTGTTTGCTAAAGACGTTTGATAAAAACGTACACTGAATGGAATGTTTTACAGTTAGAAAAATAGACTTATTACTGCTCTGTGATGCAGAAACTATGTACAATTTTATTTGGCCAACATATCTAATAAATACATATGTAATGAGTTGAAATCTGCAGATAATCATCAGCCCAAAGGTTGGGCCCTTTTACAGATGTTGAAAGTGAATCTTATTAGATTAGAAGGGATTGGAAAAGGATTGGGTTCAATCAGCAGATACTGGATTTAGATTTGATACAGTAAAATGCTGTGGAACGCTAACAGTAATGCCATCCATGTGAGTGCACTGAATCTGATATCAAAACAAAGCTTTTATGATAGATACATAGGTTAATAACAAATGCAGCTGGCTGTATGAAACTGTCATATCTCTGAGGCTGCACTGACCAAACTGAACTCAGTGACCGCACACATACAGTAAATGTGCACTGTCCATGTCCTATTTTGGGCCACACAAGGCCACTTGTTCTGAGGGTCAGCCATAACGGCTGACCTCATCACCAGCTGGTGATGAGTGCTGTGGTCAGTGGCTTCCTCTCTCTCTCTCTCAGATGGTCTAGTGCTTGTGGTAATGGAGAGAGAGGGGGAGACATGCCCGCTCTGCCATCACTCTCCCGGTCTCTTTGTTTGTGCTTTGGCGACGTGACGTGTTGCCAGAGGGGGAGGAGGAGGGATGGACAGTCACAGTGGAGTGCTGTGAAATCCAGACTTTTTGGTTAATGAACAGAGGATCACTGCCAAGTCACTGGGCTGAGTTCACCTCATCTCATAATCATCTCTCTTTTTTTCCAACTTCTATGTATTTATCTCCTTTTGTCTCTGTCCTTCTGTTCCTCTGTGCTCTTCTTCCTCCTATTTGTTCATTTCTCTTCTCAAAGTCTTCATCTGCTCTTTGTGTTGCTCTTTGCCTCCTCCATCATGCACAACTCTCTCATTCACATGTTTTTATTCTTTCTTTTTCTTTGTTTTGCATGCCCTGAATATTTCCACATTTGCAGCCTGTGGGACAAGAAGAACAACCCAGAGCCCTGGAACAACCTCGACCCAACCTACCAGTACAAGGTAACTACTCCCTAGTCACACAATGAGGGGCCACATGCCTGCTCACACCAATCATGGTTGCTAGAAAACTAATCTAGACCATAGACAGTACAAGAAAAAGTGGATAGTGCCTCTGGGTTTGAAAAGTAAAGCCAATGTGGAAGTGTTGTAATTCTGCATTCTCAAAATGACCCTACCTCCCAGCTGATTTATGACCTCAGTAAACAGTTTCTGTATGAGTTTACTGTCAAATTTAGGGCTACACCTATCAATTATTTTTTTTGATTAACTTATTATGTTTTATGATTCAATAAATATCAAAAACTTGTCTCATTAATAGTGCAATATTTTATTTAATCATAATCCTGAAAAATAGAGACATAAAGCACATTAGAACAATGATAACAATGACATATTTTTAATGTCCACCCTATTTAATAGACTCCATGTCAGACGCCTGATCAGAAAATAGGAGCTATGATGCATGTTAATCCAATAACTTATCACTGTCAACCCTTAAGTGAACTGAAAAATCTGTATTTTGATTTAAAACTTAAACTGGTTATGACATGGAGTTATTTAAGTTCAGGTAAGATGAATCCCTGGTAGTGTATTTTTGCATCAGTGTGGGCCAAAAAAAAAAAAAAAAAAAAAAAAAACGTTCAGAATTTTTCAGGCAACTGAAATAAATTAGAAACAAACAATCTGTAATGTTATTTTTTGCCATTTCTCACTCATGTGGCTGACAAAGTGAACAGACAGTACAAAACAGTTGAATAACACCATCCGATGACGCATGGTTTAAAGTTAACAGCAGCAGTGCAGATATCACTTTTAACATGGGGGTGATAAAGAAACTTCTAGAAAGTCTAATTAAAGTGACTTCTACTGACAGAAATATGTTCCACGTGTTGATAATCCTCATACGTCGCGTCTGGGTGCCGACAAAGTAAACGGCGTGATGCTGCAGCTGCAGGAGGAAGACAGGATGCTCAGTGCTTCAGTTCCAGCACTCAGAGTAGTTTCTCCTGCTGTGATAAGTCACGTCCAATTTGTGGAGCTAAAGAGAGCCAAACTGTTGTGTCTCTGTCTAAAATACACCAACACTTTAGATGATCGCGCTGAGGCTCGATGTGTTGACATACGATATGCAAATCAACATATTTTCGTAATCAATGACGTTGATTACGTCAATGAATCGCCCCAGCCCTGGTCTCAATTGCTAGTTCTCTTGGTGTCCTGGTAGTTCAGTTGGCAAATTAAAGTCAACCTTGGGCAAGTAGGTTTTTGACCTACTAGCCCAACTGGGTAAGAGAAAAAACATTAAAATTGAACCCTGTGTAGTCCATAAACCAGTTGGGGGTACCCAGATGGTTTGGAAAATAGAATCAAATAATGAAGGAAGTAGCTTTTTACATTACATTGCCTGTACCAGTGATATAATGTGAGTTCAGTAGCTTTCATGTGTTACACAATAATTCCTGAACAGTCTCGAACAGACAGAGAGGTTGCAAACACCAACCTGATTTTTTTGGAGGGTGTCACGACTTGAAAAGTTTGAAAACCACTGATCTAGACACTTGAGTCAGTGATGATCTCACATTCATCATCAGCCTAACAACCCACCAAAATAGATTTGGACCGACCAGTGTAGGCAAAACAATGTCAGATCAACATGGCTGCTTCCTGGCTTTCTTCACATCTGTTCAAACAAAGCAAAACAAAGTGTCTTTCAAAAACAAATTAAGGCAGATGGAACCGGCAGCTTTTAGCGGTTGGTAATAATTTGCCTTACCTCTTGAACAAGGCCAGAGCCACAGACAAACTAATGAAATTATTAACAGTGCTGACCTAAAATAAGAGCAGAAAAACAACCAACTGACAAGTCCCCGAAGAGAAGATGTGGATGATGTGTTTTTCAGAAAGAAAGAGCATTTTCTGAGGGTTTCAAGGCTGCGTTGCTTGCCAGTGGAATGAAAGTCGCTGCAGACAAAAGGTCAGGACACGGCATGTTTAATTCTCGATAGCGAGGCAAAGGTCTCGCATCGAAATTCCACTGAAGTCCAAACAATGATCGTAATGAGGAGGGGGAAGCGGGAAAGAGAAGAGGGAGAAGGGGGGAGTCGAGGGGTTTAATGGCAGACCAATCAAGAAAAATACACGGGGAGAAAATAATCACTGCCAGTGCAAAAAAATGTGAGTTTATCATAGTTGAAGGGCTGTGATGTATGCAGAACACATGCTTGCAATCACACAACATATATATCATCCATGACATATGCAAACTGTTGTCCTTAAAGACTCAGCAAGACAAAAATATGGAAAGTAAGGTAAATTAGTGTGTTTGGGTTTGTGTGTGTGTGCATGTATATGTGTCTATATTTGCAATGAAGGGTAATAAAAATGTTCACCCCTGCCTCTTTTTTTTTCCACGCCGTCTCCTAAAGACAGCACTGATGAATCTAATTTAAGCAAAACAGATTTAAATGTATTCCTCCTGCCTTCCACAGTTTGTGGCCATCAACACAGACTACAAGAACCTGAAGAAAGAAGGCCCTGACTTCTAAAGATCCTCAAGGCAACTCCAGGGGCACCAAGTTTGGCATGACCTCCCACTGTCGCCTCAGGGATGTGAAACATCTTCCTGACCATTTCCTTGATTAACACTGTAACCCTGTGAACAGAAACTATTAAAGATCACATGAGACTGAAGGCTGGTTCTTTATATTCATTGTAGTATACATATCTACATGCTGCACATTCATCAAGTATTTTACTTTGGATGAATATTATTAATTTTGACTTTTTCAATCTACAGTGATAATAATGATGAATGTCTGTGTTAATATTTTCTGGTTGTTCTCTTTTGTGTATGGACCCCTCAGCTAAGAGGTCAAAAGTCTGATACTGAAAAGTAAGTCTTAAACAGTGAAGCTTTCTTTAAAGCTGCACTGAGTAAAAGTTTTATAATGGCAATGGATCAAAAGACTGCAAATGTGAAAGAGGTCACTTGTAGTGACAAACCCACAAAGAATTATCACCCAGGTCTGCAGTTCCTCTCAGCTCTACGGAGCATTTCAGCATCTTTTCGCTCATTGTTTTGTTTTACTGCCCAAAACTTTGCTGTCAAGATTCAGTCTTCACTC
Source organism: Lutjanus erythropterus (assembly GCF_056507025.1). NCBI lineage: Eukaryota > Metazoa > Chordata > Actinopteri > Lutjaniformes > Lutjanidae > Lutjanus > Lutjanus erythropterus. Next base: position 32,281,470 of record NC_139318.1, on the reverse strand, counting down.
ATCAATAGAGCTGGAGTGATTTGTCAACGTCATTGATTACTCTACAGCTATCCTCTCATACTACTGGACTGGTCAGCCTATTTGTTTTTCTGTACATTCATGAGTGTATACTGAAATACCTCTGTGATTCACACTTTTTGAAAAAAATTCACACATCAGCAACAGCCGTTACTAATCAAAATGTTTGAGATCACAAAGTGGTTCCAGTCAGATATTCCTTTCAGGATGCCTGACAGAGATCTGCACTCTAATAAGTGCACTCTTCCAGTTTGTAAAATACAGTGAAGATATGAATGAAAACTTAGTGCCAAGACTCACAGGTTCTTTAAAGTTTAGGTTGTGGAAAGTCTCAGGCCTTGCATGAGTTGCGACAGTAGTAGACACCTTATCAAGTACCAATAGGTTAAAGAGACTCCCTGCTCACTATGCCACCCTGCTCTACTAAAAATTGCTATGCATACCATGAACAGCTAGTATTTGTGGATGACTGTGTTAATAAACTGATATGTGCAAAGCCAAAACTAAAATCTTGCTTTTAATTTCCGAGGGAAAAAAAACATATTTACTACACTCATCACATCACAAATCCAGCACTGCTGGGACAAGCAAGTCACACTTGCTCACCTGCTGAGATATGAAGTTACAGATGAAGAGGACCAAAATAGAAATCAATCACGAGATGAATATTCGTGTGGGTCATAGAGCTCTTTTAAACTAGTTTTCAGTCCCAGGAAGATGCAGTCCAAAGAGACAAATCACTGGACTGTTTGATCACTGCTTGTCTGTAAAAACCCAAAACATTATTTTCACTTAGGTATGGAGCAAGAAAACGACAAGACTCAGAAACAGTAGTTTTCTCTAAATCTGCCTCCTGCTGGCATAATTCTGCCATGTTGGAGAGTTCATTGAATGATGAATGTGTGTCTGTGTGTGCACTCTCACTCAGTAGTATCACTGGACTACAGACAACAACATAAAGTCTCACTCTAATGGCACACAAACTGTCTCAATGTCAGACCCCTGGGTTCTCCTAATATGCTCCTTAATAGACAATCTATGTTTCAGACCCTGCATGGGCCCATTTATGTGTGTGTGTGTGTGTGTGTGTGTGCTCCTTTTAAACAGCAATATGCCTCCTGCAACAGTGTGGTGACCTGCCCAGTGGGTATTGTCTGTTGCTGGGTGATGATTTGTGTGTATGTGTGTGTGTGTGTATGTGTGTGTTTGTGTCAGATGCACAAAACCTGCTGACAGGTAATCAGCCGGGCCAAAGCATCACACAGGGGCATAATCACAAGGTCACACACACATACACACACAGAGGGGGGACAGTTATTATCCAACCCGAACAGCCTCGCAGGTCGTTGTGATTGCATTGCCTCAGTGTGTTAGTATCAGTATAAAACTTCTAAGGCCGAGGGTGACGCACACCAGCAGCCCACCATCAAACAATTTACTAATTAGGAAAAGAGCTTGTAGAGTATGGTGATTTTATTTGTTATGTTGTATCTTCTCTTCTCTTTTTTATGCCATTCACATCCTACACATTTAGTCTCCAGCACTTCAAATGTGACTTCACCTGAACACACTGTCCCTCCTTAAAGGGATAGTTTGGATTTTCTGAAGAGAGGATGTACGAGGTACTTATCCATAATGCCTTTTTTACACTGGACAAAAAACCCACTAGCACCCACAAACATCTGGCTTTTGTCTTCAGTGGGAAAGGGTACAATCGACATTCATCCCCAGGTGAAGTGACTCTGCAGTAGACGCAAACATGTCACCCAAGTGGACACACTAATCTTTTTCCAACAGAGGAAATGAAGGCTTATTGCCTCTGTCAGTAATTAGTTTGCACCTGCTTGAAGGTGTGTTTTGAATGCACTCATCTTGAGTCAGCCATTATTATGAAGCAGCAAAATCAAGAAATGTTGTATTTTCATCAGCAGTAACTTAACACATCTCCTATACAGCTGAAAAAATAAGGCAGATACCTGAAAGTACAAACAGGGACACAGGAGAGGAATTGTACTTCAAGTCGCAAAGATTCAGTTAGACACTACAAAGTACTGAGAACTGAACACAAACCAAACAAACTCCATGCAAAATCAGTCATTTTACTTTGCAGAAAACAGGGGTTGCTAGTCTACCATTGCCTCAATCTGTTAGTTTGTTTGTGTTATTGTGTGACTTCGGTGAATCCAGAACTAACCCTTTAAAAAACACTGAAGTCACGCAATAACACAGCAGCAACAGCTTGAGGCAGCGGCACACCAGCAACTCCCACTTTCTGTGAGATAAAATTACTGATCTGACCCATGGAGTTTGGTTGGTCATTACTTAGCTTCCATGCTGGTACTCCTCTCTGCTTCTCCAAACTGGGGGCGGGCCAATTGTCATCTACTGTAGGTAATACACTGACTATGGATAAGTACCTCATACAACCACGCTTCAAAAATCCCAAACTATCCCTTTAAATGTCAGTTCTAAGCTTTCTTTAATAACATGTTTTGCTTGCCTGCTTTTAGTAATTTTTCCAAATCATGCTACAGATAAAATAGGACTATAGAGCTAAATTACTACATTCATAAGGCTTCAACTGTTAGCGACTGTGTCAACAAACCCACGCAGTTCTTCTCCAAAACAGCAAACATTAAGGCAGACATGTAATCTGAATCAGGCCTCAGAAGGCAGTGAAGTATGGCAGTGTGTGATTAAGATCTCAGTTTTACAAACACAGGTTGTGTTTGTCATTTTTCCACCTCAGAAGTTGAAGTGAGAGCACTTTCTCAACAGACACTTGAGCACTTGTCAGTGAGATCGAGGTAAAAATGGGGGGGGGGGGCGGAATTGAGAGAGGCCATCTCCTCCTCGATTACATCCTCTCTGACGAGCAAGAGTAGATATTTTTAGATGAGGATTAATTTTAATGGGCAAGATAAGAAGTGAGTCGTGGGTGGAGGAGGGACGAATAAATAAGTAAATAGGACACATGCTGCAAAACAGGAGGCAACGGTGGCAACATCGGGGTAGTGTGGCTGTTGTTGCGAGGCCCTGGGCAGATCCACTGATCCAGTGGAGATAGCGGGGCCTTTCATCCTTTAATGTTTTCTCCCAGAGGTGGAACATGAAAATCAAAGAGCAAACCAGTGTTTGTCCATAACTCTAAACAGAGCGACCTTATGCAGGAGAGGTTGTCAGGTTAGATGATGCTTTTGTTCAAACTCTTAATAGACTTTTATTCCCAACAAAATATTCTGAGACGACAAGGTGCATGTACTGCCCTAAAAAGGGCAGACTCACAAAACCATATTTTGCAAGTTGTTGATAAAGGAAATCTGCTATAATGTTTCTAGTAAAAATTAAATATATCTTAATGTAGCACATTTCAGGTTTCTCTTTAAAATTTTCATTTCCACAGTACAATGGTCACCTTTTCACAACAACAAGTGTCATCTTGGTGGCCAAGAGATTCAAGCAAACCATGAAATCACAATGTCCCTTATCCATGTTTTTTAGAAAAAAATAAATAGGTAAATCAAAAACATTTAAAACATGACGTCCCCAAATTAAGCTTGCATTTATATCAAATGGCCAAATGTTGCATCTCAAAAACAAAACTTTTTCATGTGTATTTTGTCCATGTTTACAAGATAAGATGAGTTTCTTTGGAGCGAGAACTTCAGATGCTGTCACTGCTGTACTCATTCTTGCTTGCACAAGTGCTACACATTGCTCCTTGGTACCTAAAATTTAAGTTAGAAAAAGGTGCATTTCTCTGCATAGACCTACTTCCTGGTTCAGCTGGCCATATGACGAGGACACTTTAAGTATTTGTGAGAAAATGTACACTTATTTATTGTGGTACATATCTCAACTTTATGTAATCTTTATTTTACATGCTTACTTGGCATTATATTATAATATATAATTATATTTTAATATATATTTTTTTAATGTATGTTTTACTTTAAACAGGTTGAGGTGTTTCTTGGTTTCACTGTACGACATAAGAAAAACAAATATGTAATACATATCCATAGCCTTTGTCAGTGGAAGGAACTTTTTTTTTTTGTCAGTTGCACAAAACAATGGCAAGAAGAGCTATTCTGATTTTTCTAAATCATCTGTATTTTTTTTTTTTTTACTCAAACTTGGAGTACAAATCATTTTATTATTAAGTATTCTGTCTACAAGAAAAAGAAATAAGTGGATATCTGAGGGCGGTACTACCAAGCAAGATTAATGTGTAAGCAAGGTATGTTGAGACTTAAGTCAGAGTTTTCAATGTCACAAAGGTGGCTCTCTTTTAACCTGCCTGGTTCACCATGGTAACTTATGGTGAATTTCTAAACTGGTTGGGAGCAGGTTATGTTCAGAGTTTCAGATTAAATCGGCTGTAAAAGCATTACACTTTCACTGATTCTTTTCCTGATTATATTCTTTATGAGCAATACAGATTCTAAACTGAGGGAAGACGTACAAAGTTGCTGGGCTGTGCATTCACAAATTCACTAGATAAAACCGGATTGTCACAGGAACCTCAGTTTGGTGATGCAGTCATTTTTTCCCTCCATGTGCTTCAGGTCATTTTAACACTTTAGATGTTACACAGTAGATCATCCACACATTGAGGTAGAATGAAGGAGCTACAGATACTTTGTTTCTAAAATTGATCCTGATTTGCTGCCAAGTCTGGGGACCATTATAAGTCTGGTCAGACCAACAGCATCGTGTTTAAATTTGCTCTATAAAGTTTCATTCCTTAATGTGCATTTGTCATGTTAGAAATAAACAAGAGGCATTAAGAACTCATTAAGTCGATCAGCAATTTTTTTGCCAGCATTCCTCTCGTCTTATTTGCAGCAAGTTGCTTTTTGCTAATGTATATTTTATTATATTCTCCATAGCTCTCCATTATAGTAACCTGTTCATCTTGACTGAAGTGGGTGGCTCTGTGCAGAAGAAGAGTCAAATGATGCCCTAAATAGAGAGCACACAGAGTCTGAAAAAGAAACCCTGGGTTAACAAAGTTGATAGCCGCCGCTGTGATGCCCGTTATCTGTGATCAGAGTTTGAATTTTTGCCGAGCCAGCTCATTCAAAGAAAGCCTGGTTGTGTTGAGCTTCCTTCATAGTACAGCCCTCTGATCTTACACAGACGGTTCAGCAGTGATTTCTGTTTATGCTGTCCCATTGCAAATGTTTTGAAAATGACTTTTTTGAGTTAGTCTAGAGAGAATTCATAGTGATTTTTCTTCCAGGAAATTCCACATACTGCATCTTTGATGTGGGGCAACTGCTTGTTTCACAGGCTACTTTTAGTATTAATGTAGGTTAACATTTATCATTATTATTATTATTATTATTAGTAGTAGTAGTAGTAGTAGTAGTAGTAGTAGTAGTAGTAGTAGTAGTAGTAGTAGTGGGAGTAGTAGTATTTCTTGTAAAATCAATTTTAATGACACATGTCAGCCTCTGTATCACCATATACTGACATGGTTTTGTATTTCAGTATTTTTGTGTGATAAGAATATCACAATGCTTTAGCAAAGTATTCAAACTTTATGTAAGTTTGCTGAGCTGACCAATACAGATCCATTAAAGTACAACACAGGAGAGCAACTTGTGAACACAGAGAAAACAGACAGCACATTCCTCTAAAAATATGACAATGTACAAGGTAACATCCTGCCTATATGAATTGCTAAATATGCCAGCGGCATGTTTGTAATATACAGCATGAGAATAGCTCGCACTGTGTGAAAAGCAGGACAAAGAATTATGCTGCGTCGGCGGTTCCTAGAATCCCTCATCGCTTCAGGAGTGAAGAGAGTTTCCATCGAGTTAGAGGAGGTGAAAAAAAAAAAACAGGTTTCAATTATTGGCCTCCTGCTGCAGGTTTCCTGCAGGTGTGACAAAATGTTTGTTTACTTAAGGTTAAGCTAAAAAAAGGAAATGCGTGTATAAAATAGGTATAACTGGCTCTCTTTCAGTCATGCAGGCACAATCACACTGCCTACATTAACACACACACACACACACACACACACACACACACACACACACACACACACACACACACACACACACACTCTTACAGCTTCCTGGATTGCAGTGAGTGTCAGATGTGGTTTCCTCTCCCACATCTGGGACACTATTAGACAAATGAGTGATGGTGGAAAGATGTTCTCGTCCTCCTGCGTACAATCTTACTGTCATTAATCTAATGTATATGGAAAGAGAGACATATCCTTTCTGTCAAATACTCTCACTCCACCCCCACCCCAACATTCCTCAAATTAAAGCCAAATGTTTCATTGAAGAAATGGGCCTTTTTTCACAGCAGACATTTTGACTCATGGCGAAAAAACACAGGTGACAAGTTACCCAGTAAGCCATGACATTGACAGTGAGCCAGCATGCACAACACCAGGAACCACAGTAAAAAGTAAAAATTAACAGCCTGTGCACAGTGCTGCTACAGTCAAAGTCAGTGTACACTGTCTGGTTTTGCTGCAAGCCAAATTTCAGGCAGGACAGTAAAGACATTTGATTCCATCAAACGTTAATATTGTATTGCTTTAAATATTTATTTATTTATTTGATTTGCATTCAAAATCCACCCCCAACAAATACATAAAACATTTGCCTCAACAACAAACATAATACGAGGGATGAAGCGAATTATTATTATTATCATTATTTTCTATTTAGTGAATAAAGTCAAAATATCCACAATAGTGTTCCATGTTCAGTGTTCGTACCAAACATTGGAAGAATTTTACAATAAAGTTGAAAAGTGGAAATCGTATTTCAACTGTATTCTCAAAATGCAAAATGCAAAATGCAAAATGCAAAAAAAAAAAAAAAAAACTTCCTCCATTTATATTTGGTTTTCCTTATGCCTGCCAATAATACTGAAAGTTTGACTTTAAACTAGACATTTTGACTTTATTTATCTTATCCCTCTCAATTTTTTCTCTTACACTTGGCCATATACACCCTGTAAACCCTTTGTAAATGGAGACAAGTGATTTTAATTTTGCCTGATGAAATCTCCTCTCAGGACGATGTGGGCATGTACAGACTACATTGATTGCCAGAACAATAACTATGAATATATTGTTTTAAAAACCATTGTATTTTTTCCTGTATTGCTGTCCACTTGAGTTAGAACATTTTTTTTTAAATGATGTACTTATATTTAGTTCTTGGTGTGGATGGCTCTTTAGCTTTGTTGCATTTGTTTGGGCACAACCAATGCCACCTTTTTAGCACCGCATATAATTCCGATATTTCCTTGTCATGTATTTTAGTTTTTTTTTTGTTTTTTTTTTACATTTTACCAAGTTTAATTAAATGTTCCTCCACCCAAACATTTCTACATGTTATCCATTCCTTCCATCCATATCCATTCTTATGTTTTGATATGCCTTATTGTGCAGAATTTGTCTAACTGTTTCTACAATAGTGTTACAGGAATAAAAGTTTTTATTGTTATTAGCAGTAGTAGTGGCAGCAGGTGAAGTGCTACTGAAGGATTAGGATGGGGATTAGGATTATTGTACAGACAGACACCCACGCCCACACTGAAGTGATGCCTCTTACACTACGAGGAGTGCTCATGTTTCATTATGGGATAATTACAGTGCATTAATGTGGCTTGGATGTCTAAATATGAGTGGAACATGATTATAACCACACAGCTCTTCCTATCTATTTTTAGATCTTTTCACTATCGCAGCAATTTCTGCCATGTTTAATTATGGCAGGTATTGAAGTGACAGAGGTACATTCAAGCATTCATGCAAACTGTATCTACACATATACTGTACACACAAACATGACAGACTGAAGTTACATTTCTAATTAATTGCTGACACTGTCATTTATCCCTCTCCTCATTAAACAGACGTGATTTATTGTCATATCAGCTACCAAGGGAACTGAATTTTATCATCTTTTCATTTCAGATTTCATACATTTAACTGTGTGTGTATGTGTGTGTGTGTGTGTGTGTGTGTGTGTGTGTGTGTGTGTGTGTGTGTGTGTGTGTGAATTTCTCTACAACAGCAGAGGGCAGATTAGAGGGGAGTTTTAAGGCTTTGATATATGACCAACATTATGAGGAAATGTACCAGATGGGTAATACTGTGTACAATTATGACAATTACAACTGAAGAGCACTTTTTCATAGCACTTTTTCTTGCTTATGGACCTATTCATTTTACAGAGTGATTTTACGATCCATTCTGCTGCTAAAAGATATCGCTCATCTGCGTTGCTTCTCCTCAGGAACGGAAAAATTGTGTTAACTCCTCCATGGGGTAAAGAGAATACTCCATTATATAAAATGACCAACAAAAAACTGCAGCCTTAAAATCCCCCCACCTCAGTACAAACAGAACTGTGTGTGAACGTTGCTCGCAAGTTCACTTGTATACATACTGTCGCTGAAGAACTTTCTATTATTAGCATTATTCAAGAAACCGTCCTTGTCTTCTATTGTGTTGTGTTAGAATTAACAACACAAGTAAAAGATGTATGACACTTCTCCACCTCCTCTCACTGTACAAAACTGAAGCTAAAATATCCTGGATACGTCATTAGGAGCAAGAGTATACGCAATATCATCAAATTTTATATAATCAAATAACTAATTCAAATCAAACTGATCAGAAATATGAACACTAGAAAAAGTATCAGAGTGATAAGAGCTATCTATAATGATAGAAACCATCTGTGGGACAAATTTTTTGCTTTGATGTTTTAGTTTGGCCCATATCATTTGGGAGGTAGGATTTATGACCTACACTGCAGTCTGCCACCAGGCTTTGGCCTCACTTCGTCCATTGCAATATCTACAGTTTATGGCTCCAGTGCACAGAGATCATATTGGTTCAGTAGGTATCAATGACAAAAATGACAGAGGGATAGAGTGAGCATCTCTTACCGATGCACAGATCACAGTTACAACTGCAGGCACTGCAGTTAATCTGCTAATCGGGCAGAAAGGGTCATAAACATATTCTGGTTAATAGTGGATGGGTTGCAAGTGTGAAACAGGGTACATCTCAACATCAGGAGACGCTGTGTGCACAATTACACAAGAGGCACAGCATCACAACTTCTTTGACTGTTTAGTCTATTTCCTCTGGAGCATTTCCTATCATATCAAGTATAACTGCGATTTTTAGTTTTGCTGCTTAAATAAAAACATTACTGTGTGCATTAAAACACTTAAAATTAATGAAAGGAGTCTCTCTAATCATAAAAGTAAATCTTTAAAGAATATATTCATCCATAAACACAACATGCAATAAAGAAATTCCCCGGAAATCTTGTGCTGCACCACATAAAGTGATAGTAGAGGTGCAACAATGGGCCTCTAAATGGGAAATGTGTGGGTGGATAATTAATGCTTTCATGTGGATTCAGATGAACTGTGCCAATCTGCACATCACTAGCAGTAGTAGTTTGCACAACAGGCAACTGTTGATTAAATATTGTTCAGAGATGACAAACTAGGCTAACCCATTAGTGTGGATTGTCCAGTACTGATGCTAATCATATTGAAGAAGTGTCCGACTGTGAACCAGACCTGACCCTATTTATCACAAACACTAACACTGAAGTTTAAGTGAAAGCACATTTAGTCATCACCGTTTGTAGTCAGAAAATACTGTCAGCATGTTTTGCCTTGTTAATAGTTTTTTTTTATATTTAAGAAAGAACAAATTGTCTTTGGGGGAATATCAAAAATGCTCCTTTTCCTCTCAATTGGCTAGAAGAGCGTGTTTGTGTCTCTGTTTGATTGACAGCAGTGTTCATCTTTGTAAGTTGGATAAGAGGGAGACATTAACAGGAGAGTTATGAGTTGGTGTACAAAGTTTGAATCTCTTGTGTTGTATAGCTACAGCTTCATGCAAGATTTGTTTGGCTGTTTCAAAAGGTCTCATCTATGTAGATTTATACATATGGCATTCTGTCAGAATACTGCAAAACTATGGCACTCCATCATAAAATCAAAAAAATATAAGTTCCTCCCCTTTGGTTCCTGATTATTTTCTTCAAAAGGAGAAGATGTCATTATTTGACATTGTTTTGTTGAGCCATTTGTTGAATACAGATACAATAAAAGTGAAAATAAGGGGGAAAAGAACAATGTTATGGAACTTCAAATATTTTACTCTGCAAAAAAAGATCTTCTGCTTTCCTTTTTTAATAAAAAAAAAATAAGCCAGCCATGACCTAAGGATGTGCAAAAAAGAGAGCACAGTGACAATTTACTATAATTAATGACCATGATTTTCCATGCTAGAATTTCCAAGTTTTCACTAAACAAGAATCTCAGTTTATTTTCAACTCACCAGGCATTATCGCCAAATATGGTGTCCATCAACTTTTATTTCAAATAAACAAAAATATGACGGGTATAGAAGTAAACTATGCTTCCTCTTAGGCAACACCCACTCATAATCAGACACTTTGTATGATTCTTATCTATGCCCTGACAATACATGTTCAAATTAACAAAAATACCAGAGCATTCAACTATTGCTCTACCAATGAATATGTACAGACTAGAGTAGATACATTATTGGCTTCTAGTCTCTGACCTCTCCCCTCCTCAAGCAAACATTAAAGTCAGCACAGCAGAAACAGTGATGTGATAATAATAAACAGGCGGCACTGTTACAGGAGAGCTTGCAAATTAGCAGACGTGCCAATAATATATCAGTAGTCCGTTCAGTCTGTTGGTAGTCCTAGCTGTTACATCCAGCTCAGTACAAAACTAGCCTGCACAAGCACTTTGCATAAGATTAATAGCTATTAACAACACAGTTATCAGATTATGACTGTTGCTGTGGCTTTCACAGTCTTTTAATAGGATTTAAACAAGGATGTAATGTAACAACTGTGCGCTCAGTCATCAGAGAGAAGAGCTGCACTGCTAAAAGCTTCTGATTGGGTGATTTAATATGTATAGTTGGTTGAGTTCTTAAAGATGTGTTTCTTCATGTACTGAACAGTTCTATAGTCTATTATTTAGGGAGGTGAAATAAGTAAGTCCAAGCACATAAGAGCCTGACCAGCTTTCAATATTGCAATTATTGCCTGTAATATGCTGTCTGGAGATACACTGTCTTTTTCAATTGTCTATATTTGTAAATAAATAAACAGAAACAAAAAACTGGGCTTTTGGCAACTCCCTCAAATGTATGGAGGACCATCTACTGCCAAAATAAATAAATAAATAAAAAATAAAATTAAAAATCCATTAAATTCAACAAATACAATACAAAAATTTAATGTAGGCATAAATTAATTTGTAACATGAATTGATAGTTCTGCTTTTATTTGGTGTTAATGTTTATGTTTTATTTCAGTATTGTTTTTCCCTTAGTATTTTTCCCTGTATTCATTTATCCAAACGTATTTACTTCTGTATTTGTTTTTAATATATTTTTTAATGTATTTCAAATTGGTTTATACATTTTTTTTTCCCCCGTTTCATTTGCTTCTTACATTTTTTTTTTTTTAAATACGTTTCTTTTTGCTTTTTACTTTCCTTTGGACTATGTATTTCAGTGTGCGTTTCAAATTTTTTCCACACTTTTTTTTTTCCCCATTTGCTGTTTTTGGTAAAATTATTGAAATGAATACCTTTGAGCACACTAACCCCTTACAAAATGATATGTGATATGGGGCAGCAGAAGACACACTGATAAGTAGAAGTATAAATAAGAGAACATTAGATTCAAGTATGACATGAAAAACAATAAAGCAATGTGCTGTTTGCAAGGCAAAAGTCAAGTTTGACTCTAACTGCATGATATTACTTGACAACTTCCATTGAGTCAATTGGAAACCCCTCCAAAACAACAGCAGCTCGTGACAATTATACCACTGGATTCCAACATGTGTACACAGCTTCTTCAGGTGCTAAACAGCCAACCAGTTAACCTCAACCACTATGAAAACTTCATTCAAAATGATTACAGAAGCATCAGACCAACAGCAACCAGCAGCCACCGAGACAACAGTTGAATCACATCGGCGTGAACAAACAGCAGATACAAGAAAGCTTTCAAACAAACAGAGCCAAGACGGCAACTCATAACAGCCATGCGAGCACAAAAAAACAAACACTTACCTGGTGAAGCAGTCATCTTCTCGGACAGTCGCTACATTCATTGGAAAAAAAGTTGTAACGATCCGAAGTTGTTCACTGTAGCTTTTCGGGCCTGAAATGGCGGTTTGAATCCGGTGTGAGTAACGTACGTTGAACAGAACTGCTGTTACCATACCAACAGCAGCTAGCAACAGCGAAACTAGCTAATGTTACATTGAGCCATATTATCTACTGTTGGTTAGCTTCTTTATAAAATGCCATATGCGCAGTGAAGACAGCAGCAGTGGCGGACAGTGTGTTCAGACGGATTACCGGGTGAACAGGTGAGTTGTGAACTTGTGATGCCGCAGGTGAACACACCAAACATGGGCGGTGGGCATGCACGGTTTAAATAACCCGCCCCGTCAAGTAGGGTGCGTTAGATTTGTGTTGCAGCCCTGAGTGAAGTGGCACCACCAACAACTAGCTAGCTCTGAGCTAACTCACAGGCTTTGTTATCATTATTTTTTTAACTAACAAATTACAGTCACCTAGCTGTTATATATATGTTAGGCAGCCATAGCTATTTTGCAGTCCTTGTGTCTGGTTAGGCTTTTAAGGGATAAAACACAAGATACAACAGAATAAAGCAGACAAGGAAACTAAGAATAAAATATGCACATGGACAGACAAACAGTAGTAAAAACAAAACATGGACAAACAACCACTACAAACAGTAACAAAAACAATTACTGGAAACAGACAACCACTATAAACATAATTGAGACAACAGTAACAATACAATACATATAATTACAATACAAGCAATACCAAGACCTCAATGCCAATGACAAAATGTGCCTGATACAATATTTGTTGCAATACTAAAAACAAAGAAAAATGACTAGTTGTTTTTTAACTTTATCAAATAATATGATGTGTGTGTTTGGATTATGTGTCTACAATGATATAAGAAAAAGTGCAACAGTCAGTAGCAGTAATACAAAATAAACAGTCATGCAAAAATAAAAACAGTACAATAAAATAATTATAAATCAAAATATTCTCACAGTCACATACACACACACACACACAGATACATGCTCACATATATACATATATTTATTTATTTAGTTAGTTATTCACTACAATTCACTGGGCTATGTGAGACATGCTAGAGGCCTAAATAAAGCTGAGCTGAGCTGTTTTGAGGTCTGTTTCCCCCTCTGATAGTGCTTCCCATGGAACCACCTTGAGGGGTAAGGAACTGGTAAGGAATTAGGTTAGGTTATGGTAAAGGGGTAGATGATGGTTGGGCAACTGATAAAATTCCAGTTGAATTTTGGTGAAATAAAGGTCAGCATGATAGTATTAGCACACTCTTGCTAATTTTCCCTGCATAAATCTTATTCATTCAACTTAGTTTCACACCGTATTTTCCCCTGGTCATCCACACCCCCCTGCAGTGACTCTATGCCACACCAGTGGTGGTGGTGTTTGAGAACCACTGGTGTTAATAAAGCTGAGTGGAGTTGAGCTGTTCTGAAGTCTGTTGCCCCTTCAGATAATGTTTCCCCTAGCGCCCCCCTGTGGAGTTTGGAATTAGATTAGGTTATGGCCTAGCCTATAAGGATAGCACAGATAAAGATGTTTGGGTTAGGGTAGGGTTGGGGTCAGGTTACAGTAAGGGGAAACATATTTATATGGACAGACTTTGACGCAGCACTGGCACTGGACCCTGTAAACAAAGTATGGCTTAATTTGACTAATTGTAGTTAAACCCCTGGCCACAATTGAAAAACATTTAGGACTGAAAATAATTTCCAAGCAACAGTGGAGGAAGTATACCCAAATATTATAAGAGATTATATCAAATACAGCAAATACTCAATATTTTAGAAGCAAATCATGTTTTGTATGTAAAATCTTATTTGTAAATCACCTAGATATCAAATAAATAGTGGAGTAAAATGTACAGTATTTCCATTTAGTGGAGTAGATGTATAAAGTTGTATGAAATGGAAACAAAGTACCTAAAAGATGTACTTGAGTACAGTGAATATATATGGTTATATCTCATGAATGCAAAGTGGCATGTTCAGTAAAAAGTCATAAACAAACACATCTGCTCCATCATTTACATCAACATAAGAATATTTTGACAAAACGATGTTTCCAAACACTAGATGTCTTTTAAACCTGTTTGGTTCTGACAAAGAAAGTGACAAGTGATGTATATCAATATAAATGACATCACACAAACTATTGTTTGCATTCTTACGTTTTATTGAGACTCAGCTATTAATTAAATGTTAATTAATAAAAAAGAAAGTTAGTTCAAACTTGCTGATGTACAATGGCTGGCAACATATCAGAGGTGATAACAGACAAACACTGTAGTAAAATACTTGGTTGTATATTTTGGCAAAGTCTAGTCTATTGGCTCTAAATGAGGTGTGATGTGGATGGTTTGTATGATTTGGTTCACTTGAGAAGCTGTTTTGCAAACAAAGAAAGTAACCACACCATCTCTAACCCTTTCCACGACTGTGCGTTAAGACCATTTCACAAACAGAAATCTTCCTTCTTCACTGATGCAGTGATAATGACAATAGTTCCAATCTGTGAACCAGATAGACAACACAATACTCTGAAAATGTTTTATCAAATTAAGCTGCTTCACAGTTTCCATCACTGAGCCCCAGGGTGAAATGATACTTAAATCAGGCAGTTCTACTTGACAAATCGCTTTTCTTCTAGTACAACAAATCAGCTGATGTTGGAAACCTTCAGATGTTTGTGAAGTGATGGCAATTAGATAGTTAACTCTTTTTAAATAAGACATAGAAAAGTATAAACTCTTTGTAAACACACTTAAAGGAAAGTATGAAATAATCCAGTATGACATCTCTGTTATTCCATTTGGTAGAAAGCAATTAAAATCTGATATTGATAATATGCTAGAAGAAAAAAAGATGAAGTAGTTAAAGCAGTGTAAAAAGAAAATACCTTTAAAAAATAGATTTTCACACAAGATGGATATAGTTTTTTTAATTCAATCTAATTCCCCTTAAATTCTACTGAAGCACGTGATATTTGATAGCACTGTTTGTGATTTGTAGGGTTACTATAGTGGATTATAGTATATTTAAAAAAATTATTTACTCTACCACCTGTGTAATCTCACTTGGACCCTTCTAGTATAGAGACAAGTTAAAGGTCTAACCTTCAAAAATTATATTCTTTTATAACATTTTGTATTAATTTCTGATTTTAAAAACGAATTTCACCCTCAACAGTTAAAAGGCAGAACACCTCTTCATCTTGTGAAACCTCTTTGTGTACCTTGTTTCATGAACAGAAAAGGACAGTTTGACAGTTGAAAGCTACCATGCACATATCTCTATGTAAATATAACATACATCAGTGACATTAGTTAAGACTCTTTACAGCAGTAAGACTCTTCAGCGCGTCTTATTAAACAACTAATTATACACTAATCAGTCTGACACGACACTACGAGCTGTTGGTCATTGTTTGACTGGTTTGATTTGACATGTTATCGTTTCTTCCTCCCACACATCCACATTAAAAAAAACTGGTGGTGTGAAAACTGAGAGAGATGTTTACACATACAATAGAAAATAGGTATTCTTCAGCTCTACAAAATATGTCCAAGTTTATTGTTTCTTTACCTCAACATTGAGGCCATATATTTTTTTTTTTTTTACAAGAATAGATTGGTGGATTACTGCAAAGAAGTGTAAAAAAAATGTGGTTTCCCAGATCTGATTGGAAGAAGAGAGTCCTCACGATTCACAGGCACCAACCACATTTCACTACCATGATGTTTCTCCGTTCTCCTTGCAAACTTTGGCCCAGCCAGCTTTCTGCTGCCTGGCTGTTATGCCCCCCGAACTCTAAACTGGCTTGTTTAATGGTCATGGAAGCCCGGCATGGGGAAGGGCCTGGAGAAAGCTTCAACACGGTGGCGCAGTTCAGCAATGCGAGCAACTGTCTCTGGATCCTGAAGAAGGAAGTTCTTGAAGTCCTGGAGCTTTGCTGGAGAAGACAACAGAAGAGGCAGAGAACAGGCTCAGCTAGTTTTATCACCACTGGTGTTGTTTTTTTCCCCCATGTTTCAGTATCCAGCAGTTTAATATAAAATACAGCATTTAGTACTATCTAAAGGCCCATTTACACTGGACCAAAAACCCACTAACACCCTCTAACCCTCTAATGTCTTAAGTGGGAAAGGGCACGTCGGCAACAGGGCTGCAATTTTTCTTAATTTTCCTTAACCAATTGTTGAACACACTGACAATTCATTAATCATTAAAACTGACTGAGATGCAAAATGCATGTGTTTTTCTCAGTTCAAGTTCAATGTTAACAATTCTAGCAGCACATTAGTTACGTGAAACAATCTTGATTCAGTTTGATCTTCTTAGAACAGGACTATCCATTTGGATCTGTGTATTTAACTGATTAGGCATTGTGATGAGTCAGGCATTCATAAAGCAATGGATAAACATTTAATTTCCTATAAATTCTTCACAATAAAAGCCCTGAAGCTTGGGGGGCAACAGCATCACAAACTGAGCTACTGGGAATGGAAAAGGACCAAGACGCCTTCTGGTGTGAAACAGTGTCATAAATACACATTTTCAAGCTAATAAAGGACCAAAAAGTGAAGCACATGTTCTTGCTTACACTGGGCTTTGTGGTAATCTGTCTCCCTTTTCACTTACCCGTCTTTTTCTTGACATCGAAGGCAATCTTGAAGCCCTCATCCATGAACTCAACAACTTGCACAAAGTCAGCTTCTTTGAACTGTCTGGAGGTCAAGGCTGGAGCACCTGGGATGATAAAAGACACAAAATGTGCTTGAAATACAAAGTAATTATTATTTCCTTTTGCTGTTACAGGTTCAACCATCTCTAGTCAATTTTCTTTTTTTTTTTTTCTAATTAGGAACCATATGGTCTCTGGGAAAAAAAAACCTGGAGCTTTTTGAAATTTCAGTAATGAATCTACAGAGACTCCAGATGTGTCAAACCTACATAGATGCTGATTGATCGGTAAGGTGTAGTTCAAATCTCAATATAATAACTGTAAAAAGTGCAGTACATGGTACTGTAGGAGGAGTGCCTCGCCTTAAGACAATGCTAAAAATGTGGTGGTGGAGATGTGGAGCTCCTGAACTTCCTGGAAGATGATTAAAAACCCAAACATGCTTAATTAATCATGATCTGCTCAGTGCTTGTGGCTAAATTGGTGGCTGACTAATTTCCATATGCAGAACTACATGTTGAAAAACTAAGTAAAACAGATTAGGTGCAGAGGATGTTAAGTGAGAAGTGTAAATTTGGCACAAAAACCCTCAACTTGTAGTTAGACACTGAACACAAAATGCTGAACAGCTGACACGTCCATAATGATCCTGACCATAACTGCAATCATTTCCAGGTGTTTGGAGATTATAAACTTTTTAAATATACAAATCAGCACTTTATTCTTGTTTTTTTTTTTTTTTTTTATGCGGCTTGTGATCATACCCTTTATAAGTATGACAAGACCTTGTCTGAGCCAAGCTAAATGTAGTGTTACATGGAGCTGTTACTTACCTAGCCTGAGGCCACCAGGAGTCAGGGCGCTCTTGTCCCCAGGGCAGGTGTTCTTATTGGCAGTAATTGACACGAGCTCCAGCACCCGCTCGGCCCGAGCTCCGTCAATGCCCTTAGGCCGGAGGTCCACCAGGACCAAGTGGTTGTCGGTGCCGCCTGAAATATTCGGAATTCTATGTAAAAACTTTTGAAGAGGAGGAAAGTCCAACCCTTCATAGTGTAAACTCAAAATTCACTTTTAAGCCTTTGATCAGACCATCTCAAGTTTAGTTTAACAGATGTGTTAATGTGCTTTCTGTTAATCTGAGCACTGTATTGATATGTTTTCCCCATTTTAGGCCAACATGAGCAAAAGATGGACAAATTAATATTGACTGAAATTACTTTAGTCCATTTCAGCAGGGAATTCACTAACATGATATATCTTACAGTCTTACTTTAACTATGTTCTCTTGTATTGTCTCATATATGCTTAGCATAAGCACCAAATACACACTCAGCTGGCAGTTTACTGGATACAACTAATGCAGTCTGATACATATTTCTGAGGCTACAGTTCATGGTGCTGTTGAACTGGATTGCATTATACAGACGGGTGTTTCTATTACATTGTCCAGCCTTTTTATATCAATACAGAAACACCTCAGTTCAGCGGTACCACAAACGGCATCCTTAAAATGATCACAGTTGAGTCAACACCTCTTTAAAATAGTTTCAACAAAAGACTGGACATTATAACAGTCACGAACGTAGGAATTATTGAAGGACTGCTGTATTAGACAGCATTACTTTTAGCTAGATGTACCTAAAAAAACTGACAACTAAGCGCACATTATTACTCTAAAAATTTACATACTTGAAAAGACCTTTCAGACATTCATATAACCAAATTACTTGAGTAATACACACTCCTTTTTGCAAGTTTCTTACTGACTGTAACAGTATACAGAAACCTTTTTTCCCCCCTTTTTTTCCACAAACATCTACAAAGGCATTAAAAAGAGGGAGTATGCACACAATGCAGAGTAAGCACAGGGCTAGTCTGTGTTTTTAGGGTATCAATTGAAGGCTATACATCAAAAAAGAGCTGAGGCCAACAAATTAAATGCAGTACAAGATTCAAGCATTCACTCACAACCAGAAAGTGACCGCTTTCATCTGCTTTTATTTTCTTGACTGACAGGACAGCTACACTGACATTAGCCTATTTGCACATCATGAATTTAAATGCTTTTCTGTTCCTTAATTTGCATTTTGTGACAGGACATTTCTCTTGATTAACTGTGTTGTGTTTTTCTATGTTTCTTTCCGCTGTTTACTGATCCAGTGTTTTCCTCTGGGTTAAAAAAAAAGAATGCTTAAACAGAAGTTCAATTACCTGATACCAGGGTGTAGCCTTTGTCGAGGAGAGCTGTAGCCATGGCCTTAGCGTTCTTCAGTACCTGGTTGATGTACTCCCTGAACAAGGGAGACTGTGCCTACACACATACACACACAGACTATACTTCAGTAT
Organism: Lutjanus erythropterus; assembly: GCF_056507025.1. Lineage (NCBI taxonomy): Eukaryota > Metazoa > Chordata > Actinopteri > Lutjaniformes > Lutjanidae > Lutjanus > Lutjanus erythropterus. Next base: position 32,262,213 of record NC_139318.1, on the reverse strand, counting down.
ATGGTAATATTTCAGCTGGGTTCTATCTGGGTTCTGAGTAGTTCTGATATATTCAGCTTCAAGGTTTTCACATAGCAAAAATGACTTGTAGAACAATCCTCATTCACACATAAAAATGACAGACATCCTAAATATACAATATCAAAATCCTATCAAATCTTTAATGTTATCTTTGGAACAGGTCAAACGCAGATAGAACTCATCATCATCCTAAGAACTCATTTTCTGTTTGGAACTCTAAGGCTCATCTTGCAAAACATGAAAAGAAGCCATGATTTTCAGGAACTAAACAGTTTAGAAAGAAACAATAGATGGATGAATGTAATTAGTATTTCACTTCAAATGTTGACTATTTAATGGGCTTTAAGGCTTAATATTTATAAAAATAAAAGACATTTTTAAAAAACTGCTAAAAGATTTTAAACTTTTTTTTTACTCAGTCGTTATCAGTTAAGTTAGAAACTTAAACATTCTTAACTTAAACATTCCAACTTAATTTTTTTTTTAAACATCATTTTAGATCTCGCTGAGGAGTTTTAATTTCCTTGCTACCATGCTAGCCAGCTAACTCTAGCTTCCTTAAGTTAGTCTGCTCATGGTAACATTAAGAGGCAAGCACGAAAAGAATTAGTTCTGAGTTTTTTTTTGTTTAGTCTATAACCTTTCTTTTAGTCATGGGGAAAACCAGAACCTATCCTTTAGTCAATTTGGACTGCTGTTTTTCATGAGACCTTCGATACATTCCTTATTCTTAAGGTAAACATCATGTTCTGCATCATTTTCTCATGGCTTCTCTCACTGTCACTGAGCAGTATAGCAACATGACAGAGAAGCAGACGTTGATTGGTCCTCCTGTGTGCCTTCAAAATGCTGACTGGCTCACAGTTAGACCCTTATAGAACCAAGTTTGACTTTGACTTTGCAGATAGATTGTTCTTTTAGATAAAAAGTCAAAAAATGCATGTAACTTAAAAAAACAAACACCTCACATAATGTTCAGAAGTTGTCACAGAATAAGAATATGTGAATAACTCAATTTTGACGAAAATGTTGGATAGAACCTTATTATTACAAGATGATGCAAAGTTATTTTACCATACCATAAACATAATATGTATTTTAACTCAAACATCTATTTTATTTGTGTCCTGTGACAGAAATACTGAATACGTTCCTCTGTTAATCAAATAATCTGGAAAAACATTCTTTGGTCATCTGAGAACTTTTGGTCTGCAGAAATTTCTCTTCAGTGGTGACAGTGAGAGATATCGCCTTTCCATCCTGTAACGGATTAATTTTCAATAGCTGTGTTGCACAGCATTAAGATCAAACTTGAGGGAGAGAAGGAGCAGATGCTCACAGCAGCTTAGTTCCTGAGTCAAGTTGCGCCAAAGCATCTCAGCAGTAAGATTTTATTTCACTGTAAAATTTGATTCACCAGTCATCAAGTTCTTGTTAGGAAATAGCAGACCAGGATAATAAAGTGTTTCATCAATTCACACCAAGTTATTTTTTTGTTTGTTTTTTTTTTCCATTGAAGTTTGTGTGTTGCGCTGACCTGTCTGAGTGCCACAGCTACACCAGCAATTGCGTGGTTATGAGGTCCACCCTGCAGGGAGGGGAAGACAGAGAAGTTGACCTTGTCCTCAAGGTCATACATGATCTCCTTCCCCTTCTTGTCCACTGAGCGAACACCCTTACGGTAGAAGATCAGGCCAGCCCTGGACAGAACACAGACTTATTTACTGACAAAGTATTTTTACCCTATTAATTTACTCTGAGCATGAAACCCAACAAGGTTTCATCCTCAGTAATTTGATTTGTCTCCACCTGTGGCTCAACAGCTGTCTGGTTAGAACGGAAACAACATCACAAAATCCTATAACTGCTATTAATAAAAATGACTAATAATTTCCCAACACTCTAGAGGTATGTGACAGAGAGAAACATTACTGCACTCTTAAGCCTCTTAGCCTGTTCCCTAGCTTCACTGCAGCAGTGCTAATGAAATTTCACTGTAATTTCTCTTGCTCTTACCTGGCTCCTCTGAGGGATTTGTGGGTAGTAGATGTGACCAGGTCAGCATACTCAAATGGAGAGGGGATGGCTTTGCCTGCCACCAGGCCACTGATGTGGGCCATGTCAGCAAGCAAGTAGGCCTTGATGTCAGTACACAGCTAAGGGTGAAAAGAGTGAAGGAGAGAGGGGAAAAAATACAACATTAGGATTCAAATTCATACCATGAGGCAAGGAATTTTACATTAAATTGAACTAATTTGTTAAAATTTTGGTACAGTAATCAAGGTCACAAAATTACTGTCCAATATTTGTGAATGTGAAGTGTATTTAGGATTTAAGATAAGATGAAAGATGAAGTAAGATAAGATTCTTAGATTTAGTGAGAATTTGCTTCTGTGATACCAAACTTAGACAAATCCTTATCCTATCTTAAACTCTTTCTATCTTAACTTAAGAACTAAGACAAGGAGTTTCTGTAGTACTACCTAAGCAGAGTGAAAATGTGCACTGTAAACATTTATGACCTGTTCTGAATCTGCATACATTATTTTTGAAATACAGACTGCTACCAGAAACTACTGTAGTTACTATAAAAAACTAAACTATACACTTACACTTTGCCTAAATCTCTGTCGTCAGTGACCAACTGTGCTGTGTATTTTATTAGCTTGTGATTTGTATAAGTTAAAATGTGAGATAAAACATCTGAGATACAATCTCTTGCCGCAAATACATTTACATTTTTCCCCCACGGTTAAGATTTGATGACCAGCTCTACATCTGTTAGCAGCACCTATCTTAAAGGGCAGATATTTCAAATCAGAGCTGGAGATATTACACTCTTCTGCAGTCTTCAGAGGCCCATAATATTGCAGCGTAATTCAATAAATCCTTCCCGTCTCTTGCCAGCATTTATTGAAAAAGGCACAAACAATAAACAGCTCGCTAACATGCAAATGACTTACTGGCGACTGATCAGAGCAGTAAGCAATCTTTTTAGTGCTCCAATTAATATGCATTATCATGACAATCTCCCTTCCTCTCATATCTAAACTGGATCAGCACATGTTTATTAGATTAAAAGGCAGGATAGATGGCAGGGTTACTGGAGGGGGTAAAGAACACAAGAGGGTGATGTGCGGTAGCTGATGAATGCCAATAGTGAAACAAATTTCGGATTAGGGAAAAAAAAAAAAAAAACAAGAGAGGAGCCGGCTCCAATCTACGTAACAACACTGAAAAACTGGAGAGGAGCCCGGGCCGGCAGATTCTGCCATAAAACAGTGAACAGTTCCACAGAGACATGCCAGGGGGAAAATATGGCCCCACTTCAGGCCTAGTGGCAAAGTAGTTATGGTGCTTAATAAAAACACAGCTCTGTAATGGCGGGACACTCCATCTGATGGTACAAGCTAAAGTGGAACTCTGCAACAAAGGGAAGCAGTCATGGAGCGAATGAAGTGAATCAGCGGGTGGGTATAACAAAACAGATAAAGGGGCTCTTGTGCACTGTCAAAGAGAGTGGTGAAGTGTGCAGTTAAAAGTTGCTGCTGTGTACGTGTGAGTCAGTGCAAGTGTCCACGTTTGGTTCGGATGAGTAGGCAAGAGAGGAAGAAAGCATCAGTTCTGTTGAGTTTGAAAAACCCTAAAAATTTGTTTTGTGTTTGGAAATGTTTATGTCTGAAAGTAGAGATGCACTGATTGCAGTTTTCTTTCTTCTGTCAAAATTATTTTATACAGGTTTCTGCACATTTATTTTGGTAGTAAAGCTCAAGAGAGACAGGAAAGGAGGGAGAGAGAGAGGATGACACATACTAAAGAACTTAAGGTTGAAATTGGACCTCAGCCTCAATACATGAGTGCTCGCTCTACCAAGTGAGCTACAAGTGTGCTGTCCAGCTACCATATTCTTTGCCGATTCTAAGTACATTTTTTTTTTTTTTTTAAGTCTGACCAACTGGTTCCAATTCCTCTAAAAACTGTTCAGAGACCATACAGAGCATTTTTTATCTTAATTGAAAATTACATTGTATGTTCATGATAAAACATTGACTGTTAAAGATAAAACCTGTAATATATTTACTGTAATAAATCATGAAATGGCCACGATATGTCTTCAGAGATTGAGGAAACATGCAAAATTGAATACTTTACAATGACGCTACTGCTGCAGTGTTCTCCTTTTTCTATTCCAGTCCGTAACTTCTGTTATTGCCAAATGTTCACCAAATGAGTAAGTGTCTATGATTGTTTATGAGTTGTAAGAAATCCTGAATAATATAAAAGCTAGGGCTGGGCGGCATGACAAAATTTTCACATCACGTTTTTTAAAAATCATATTTGTTTCACAGTATTTGACGGTATTTCTTTTTCTTCATGGAACAGTGTTCTTACCCACCCGCAAGTACCTCATTAGCCCGAACAGGCAAGTGGAAAGAATAATTAAGCTATTAAAGTAAGTTTTCATTAAAAAAAAGGTAGAGAATGTTGTTTTTAGCCTCTCAAATACGGAGATTTCACACTTTTCTCCATGTATTATCATTTTAAACTGATTATCTTTGGGTTTTGGATTGGCAAAACAAGATATTTAAAATACATCAACTTGGACTTTGAAAAATTGAGATGAAGATTTATTTTTTGACATTTTATAGATGTTGCAGTCCTAGATTATACATGACAATTAACTTTAGTCTTTCTTTTATTTACTAATGGTTGTAAAATATTTGTATAGGGCCAAATAAAAATTGACTTTGGGCAAGTAAGTTTCTGACCCACTGGCCTGACTGGACAAGTGAAAAAAAACATTAATGTTGAACCCTGATATGGCTGTGAAATTACTGCCTGTGTCACTGTGTGCATGATGTGAACCATCACGTAGTGTGTGCGTGTTATTTTGACTGGCATAGAGATATAGATTTATCTAACAGCAGAACAACCAGTGCAGCTTGATTCAAAAGTGAATTCTCAGTATTTAGGCTCTACTATGGGACAGGAATTAGAGAAGATGTGGTTGGAAGTGGTCCTGGCTTGGTCTGACCTATAAGTAAGGGAAGCAGGTGTGTGTGACAGTTCAGTGGAAAAGGTTGGCTGAGTTTTAAATAAGAGGACAAAGCTGGTCTGACCTTCGTAATGCAGAGAGGTGTAGAAAACTGGTTGCAGGAGAGGAAGAAGTAGAGTGAAACACACAAACAGAGATAAAGACGAGGTGAAAGCTGGGTGAGTTTTGAATACAGAGAGGGTTCTCCATGCACCTTCTTGATGCGGGCGTAGTCAATGAGGCGGGCGTAGGCACTGGTGCCAGCAATGATGAGCTTGGGCCGGAACAGCTTGGCCGTCATCTCCATCTGGTCGTAGTCTATGAGTCCTGTTGCAGTCTGCAGAGAGACAGAGAGAGACAGATTGAGAAGGGAAAAAGAGGGAAAGAAGTAGAGGATGAATATGATATTACATTGAGAGTAAGGGTCAGGGGGAGAAAAAAAAGGAACATGAGAGGATGAAGAAGAGTTGTCAGATATCTTGAGGATCAAGAGCAAACATATCAACACGGAAGAGAGATTTTTTCCATTTGAAGATCATTTGATGCAGCTGCATTTGAAGTACTTTGGCTACCTTAAAAGGGGAAGGGATTTATCTAAGGGAGACATTTCAACCTATCATATCAAGGAAGAAGATGGAGCAATTGCAGTAATGCACCCCTACTTATCCTAATTCAACCTTTCAGGGATCTACTCAACTGGTGTGATGAGGCTGAATAGATCAGACGCTGGTTTGGAGACTTTTCCTGCTCTTTAAGCAATTTGAGAAATATGTTAGACAATCTATTGTTCAGAGGGTGTACTTCAGAGTCACATGAAATGGAGTCAGACTCGACCAGTCAAATGACTAGCACGTCTAGTTCCTGAATCTGCAGTTTTACCTCCCCTGCTCCTCCTCCATGCATGAGAAAAGAGAGACAACACATGCAAGAGAAGAAGAGCAAAAAAACGGACAGAGAGACAAAGGATGGAGAATAAGGGAGACGCGGACAAGAAAAAGACGAGAGAAAGGGAGGAGGGAGAGCTTTATTTAGACAACCTGATAATCTCCCATCTCCAGAGCACATCTATGGATGCCCCCTCACTCCATCAAGCTGCTCATTGTGAAGACAGAGCCAGTGGTGCTGGCCAGCCTGTCGATTTCCCATTATCTCTCTCGCAGAGGGGTCCTGCCTGCCCATATATCAGCAGGTCTGGACATGCACACTCTCATGGCTATCCATCAGCCGCTACCCAACAAAACTCCACAACTATGACCCCAGGAATAAAACACTAATATACGCGGCACTGATCATATCTACGTGCTAACGCATAAAAATTATTTGTCACATCCAAGGCACGCTCATAGTATGGATTTCAGTGCCGGTAGAAAAAAGTTTTTTGGAGGTTTTGTGTATTAATCTTCAGTAATAGGAGCGTATTATTGTATTGAGTAATGATTTCATACCATAGACCAGTATTATTCAACTGGAGGCATGTGGGTTGAATCTAGCATTTTAACAATCTCAATCCAGCCCTTTGATCATTTATAAATAAGGAAAAAATGATAAATAAATAATTTCTTCAAATAAGAGAGAGGCTAATTAGCACATTTATTGGTTATATCTGTTGTTAAGCACAGAGAGACATATTTTTTCAAAAAGTTTCGACTCTGGCTGTGCAAACAAAGGGAACACATTGTGTTTATTAAGGTAACAAGCTACTCCTAACCTAGAATAACAAAGATACTTTGAAAAGAAACACTGTGTATAAAAGTTAAGTGAAAAAAAAATTGTGAAAAGTAATAATGTGGAGAAAAAAAAGGTGCATTTTTTTACACGTTTAAATTTCTTCACAGGACAGACAGACAATGTAAAAGTCTGGTCCCTTTGCACTTTTTGGATTAAACGTGGCCCTTTTAAAAAAGTAATTTAATAGGCCTGATATACACAATATAAATACTGGATGTGTGAAAAGTGAAGCCAATGTGGAAGTGCCCTAAACCTAGATTCTTTCTAATGGCCAGCATGGGGCGACTCCACTGGGAAAAAGACGTCCAACAGTTTGGAACTCTATTATTTATTACCTCAGTAAACACTTTCCTTATGAGTTTATGGTCTCAGTTACCAGACTGTTCTATTATTTGCCTTTACCCACTATTTTATCATTATAACCACATTACTGCTTATTATTTATCAAAAATATCATTGTATTAATTTTGTGTAAGCACAAATAGTCATTCCTATTGATAGAGATAGTTTTCAAAAATATAATATTTGATTTTGTCCATATCATCCGGCCCCAGGGTGACATCACAGTGGCTACATCCATTACTTATTATACAGTCAATGGTTTAAACTTTAACCAAAATACCTTCATTTAAGCCACTCTATCACCAAACACCTGCTCCAAAGTGTCAGCTCAGTTGACACTTGAATTAGACACTGCATCCCTACCCACACTGCCTCATGTCATCCCTGTGGGGTCCCACAGCAAACAGGATTCCCCAGGAAGAGATCACAGCCTTTCTACTACATTTATCTCTTCTTTTTGTTTTTTTAAATCAATATACTGTTATAACGTTTCTTTTAGAGGAAAGACCATTAAAAAATTTGGCATTTAAAATTATATTTGTGCTTATTGAAGATTTGTCATCTCTGGTTCTTTCTTCTTGTTATTTTGCTCAGTTTGTCCAATAGCAGTTATCATATTTGATCACTATTGATGAGGCCGACTGAAAAAACTGTATACTATATAGTCAACAATAGTAATAGCGATATAAAATGGTACTGTTTATTGTAAACAGTACATGTGCTACATGCGTTGTCCCTGTATTGGTATGGCTACATACTGGGCTTTAATCAGTGTTAAATATTTTTCATACTTTGACTGTGATGGTAATTCAATTTGCAAGAACACCACACAACATTTTATAAACAACATACTGTACAACATATTCACTTGCAAGCATTAAGTCTTAGTGTGGTTAGTCTATAAATACCACTGCAACTTCTGCTGCAGCTGGACAAGCAATGCTTTTCTTAAGCAAGTATCGGCTATCTGAGAAGACTGGAAACCCCAACACACGGTTCGTGTGGTGGTCAGTTCATAAGTCAGTCATAGAGAACACCTGACTCTGTAAAACTTTCTCTACTTACATTTAGCTTGTAGGGCATGGACTCAAAATAGATTGAGGTTGCTGAGATCCTCTTCACATCGGACATGTAGCCATGGGTCAGACTGGACAGAAAAACAGCCAAACACAAACATTAAGTTACTTTGCCTTGCAAACAATTTCACTTATGATAAAAAAAGAGAAAACACAAAAAAACTTTTTTTTTTAGTGTAAAAAAAAAAAAAAAAAGTACATGTTATTGATTCAGATCTTCCAAACAACTTTACTCTGATATGTTGGCAAGATAAAGTTGCAGGGTGGAGATTAAAAATTAAAACAAAGCATCAGTGTCTACTGACTGTCCTCCATCAGGCAGGTCCAGGCCCATGATGCGGTCATGAGGGTTCAGCACAGCGGTGTAGACTGCAAAGTTAGCAGGGGAGCCAGAGTACGGCTGGACGTTGACACCCCACAGAGCTGGGTCCAGGTCAAAGGCTTCCAGGGCTCTTTTCTGACACAGCAGCTCAATTTGGTCAACAACTTCTGCTCCACCATAGTACCTGAGGGAGGAGTTTGGGAAAAAAGATATTTACTAACATATTAATCACTCTGGCAAATAATTTTCCAGATTAAGCTGTGGTATTAATTCAGTTTAAACCTGTTAGCCTACCGTTGTTTTTTTGTCAACTTTGGGCCAGGGGACACAAGTTATAACACTGACATATCACCCTTCAAGTTGATATGGCGAACTACACATCCAAATGTGGAGCAACATTATCATTAGTTTGGAACTGTGTTTCTGACTTCTTTTTTTTTTTAAGCTCTGTTTTTCGGTCTCCTGACAAAAATATTTGGCTGCTAAATGCCCCACTGTCTTCACCAGCTAGTGACAAACTTTTTCACTCTGCTGTTTGGTGCTTAGCAGTTAGTGCACAGTGTTTTTTAGAGCATTATTGCTGGAAAACTCTACCTGCTGTGGCTCAAAATACCATTGACCGTTAGGGTGAACCTAAACAGTAAAGTTGCGAGCTGGACTGCTAAAAAATAAAGACGAGGACAGCAATCCAATTTGACTTATTAATATTGCCACACATAGATTACAGGCCAGATGCCCTTCGTCTGTGTCTATACTGGGAATGTCACACTTAATATACACAGGTGGAGTTAATTACAGATGACCGCAATGAGAACAACATATGAAGATGTTACAGAGAGGTGGTAATAGGGACAGAATCCTTCTCCAAAGGAAAATGCATTGGGCACAATTCCTTGATCATCTCATTCCCAGTAGATGAATGAGGAGATCCCATTGGCTTGTTTCTTATGAAGTAAATATTATTTATGTTTTTTGTCTTTAATTGTTATGAGATTCAGAGCCTGGAAGGTTTTGGCTCCACCTGTTGGGATGTGCTTGTTGTGCTGGTTTCGGTCATCTATGATTAACTTCACCTGGATATATCAAGTGTGACATTCCCAGTATAGACACAGAAGAAGGGCATCTGGCCCGTAACTTATGTGTGGCGATATTAATAAGTCAAAATTACCAGCACACATGCTGAAGAAGGGCGCCTAGCTTGAAATGTCCATGTGGCAGTATTAATCAGCAGACCCACACATGGTCATATGATGAATTCTGACGACACTTCTGAAGATTTAAACAAACAGAGATTCTGCTTGTAAAACTCAGAATTTTATCAACCACCTCACCAGTTATTTATTTATTAGTGTTTATTATTATTATTAGTGTATTTATTAGTTTATTAGTGTTTTTATTTCTGTTGAAATGGAAATTGTTGGGAGATGACTGTTGAATGGCTAATGGTTAACAGTTTCACAAATAAATTTTTTCTCTCTCTGATCCCCACTGAACCTGAACATTTTAGTACCCACGTGTCCTATATTTTATGCTGGTGGACTAAAATTTACTGACTATTTCTTTCAGTCCTGCTTGGGGTAATTTTAGGTTGTTTGCCACAGACGGCACTGTTGGCCACAAATATATAGAGCAATCACTAATGTTAACCTGAAACCACCACAACAGTTCTGGGACATCTCAGGTGAAAATGCTCATCAAACCTTTTCAATAGAATTACAGATAAAGGAGCAACAGATGGCTACTGTACAAACCACTCATTCAATGAGATCATCTGTTTGTTTCATTACATTGAGTGTAAAAACAGTAGATGAGTAGGATGTGGGGGGGAAAAAATAAAAATTAAAAACACATTCAGTGGGAAGGAGATTTATAGGAGCCTTGTATTCTAAGAATCAAAGGCATCAAATGAGAAACATTTCAAAAACGTGTCAGCTCTCTGTTTGCTGCTGATAAATGTGAATTATCTGAGGGAAATAAGAGAAAATAGGAAAACTTAAAATAGAAAACATGCAACTATCAGCCTCGGCCCTAAATTCTTCCATTGTATCCCCTCAGGAGTCTTCTTTGGCAAAGCAGAGAGTGTGGATTATTTGCTGTGTGGTTGGCATGTACTATTATAGGGCAAGCTAGAGAACACAGTATAAATCAGTGTGTGTTTATGTGTGTACGTCTGTAACAAATATCCTAAAGCAGCGAATATCAACAGTGTTAATAAGCTGGGTGTGAGTGAATAAACACGCTCACCTTCTCCCTGGGTAGCCTTCAGAGTATTTGTTGTTCAGACAGGAGCCCATAGCTTCCAGAGCTGCCCGACTGCAGAAATTCTGTGGCAAGAACACACACACAGAGACACACAAATACACACACACACACACACACACACACACACACACACAGTCAGATCAATGGTGTGAGTGGACAGAAGGGACAAGGACCGCAAATTAAAGTCTGTTAAGTGATAGTGAGAAATCCCCCTCCAGCTAAAGGCAATCATTACAGTATTGAACCTCTGGACTTACATAGACTAACACTCTGCACTTCACAATGCTTATCGCCTCGCTGCTGCAGGATACAAGATAATGTAATAAACTTTTCTGCACATGCTGAGATACATTGGTGTGGCCTTTTTTAATCATTTTGCAATGCATTTTCCAAGAAAAACAATTTTTACTGAGTAAGGTTTGCTACAAAAGTGGTATTATTGTACCCAAAAAGTTTTCCTTCATATTTTGCCCGTGTGCGAGAAGATAAAAAAGATATGTTAAATATTTCTGCTTAACATACAATACCAGTAACTGATATTGGATTAATTCACTGACAAATTTTGGCAGCCTGATTTCAGTAGAGTCCTGCGATTAGATTCATTACATTAGAGCAGGACCAATTTCAATCTGGCTACTGAATTATAATACTATTTCTTTATGTCACATAGAGCTGCAACAATTAGGAGATAAATATTTAGCCAAATTGTTTTTTAAGGAAAAATACAAATTATTTCCCCATTCATTCAAGTATCTCAAATGTGAGGATTTTCAGATTCTGTTTTGTCTTATATGATAATAAGTATGGATATCTTGGGGAGGTTCGTCTGTTGGTTAGAAACATACAATTTGAAGAGGTCACCTAGGAAATCATATGAGCATTTGTTACTGTTTTAATCAAGCAAATACTCTGTAATCTGAGTAATCAATAATGAAAATAATCATTTGTTGCAGCTCTAATTCCTACTAACCATTACAACTTTCTGTTTTATCTTGTAATTGCCATTTCCCACCCACAGCTTTTATGGCACTCCTCTGATTTGATACCTCTCTGAATTTAATTTCCTGAGGGTTCCTCTATTTCTTTTTTTTTTGTGGAGTTAAGTAATGCTGTTAAAAACTTTACTTGAATTTAAGTGTGTTGTTCATGCTGGAGATGAAGGTTGTCCAACCTCTCTTTCTGCCACAACAGACCCACACGACACTTCTGTCCTGTCCCAATGGATATTATACAACCATTTACGGTATGGGACAGAATACAAAATATTAACTAAATGAATTAAAGATGAAGCCACATTAATACAGAGCTATTCTTTTCCAGGCTGTTTTACTAGTTCTAAAGTATGTCAACTGGATTACATGAAAAAATATATTAAAATATGATAAAACATAACATGCGTGATAATCAATAGACTCATACTGGAACTCGGCACAATTTGCATAAAGGCTTGTACAGCCCACAAACTAGGTATGCACCAATTGTGAAATTCTGGTCCAAAACCTCTACCTATAATTAAAATAACAATTTAGCCAATAGTCAATGCTGATACTAATAGTTTTTTGTCATTTTTGTCTATTATGGCATTGTTAAATAGTAGGTGCTTAATATACTCCCCATGTGATGTTCCAGCCAGTGCCTTCTTCTCTGCATTAGCAGCTTGCTAGCTACTCTTTTCTGAGTCCACCCTCAACCTCATCCCCCAACCAGCACAATTCAATACATCAAAAGAATAAGTGATTGATTCCAAAGCTTTACTGTCAAAAAAAAAATCAATTATGATTGTTTCCATTCTAACAACCTTTACCAAATGTATTTTTTTTAGCATAAGCTTAACATTTTTTCTTTTAACAATCCAACAGAGTGACTTAGACTGACTGACAGAGTGACAGACTTAGGTATTAAGTGTGATTTTAGTTAACATGTGCAAATCTAATTGTGACACCCAAAGAGTAGTCAAAGCCTTGCAGACCCTCTGTGATTTTTGTACCTCTTTTGTTACAGCATCTTGACACACTCTTACTGTGTACTACCACACTGGCCAGTAATAGGGTCTGACACACGCACACACATATAAAGTAGACTCCACTCCCTTGTTGGGGTGGTGTGTGTGTGTATGTGGTTATGTTAATGCTTCACCTAGAAGCCAAGAGGAGATCAAGGGAGATAACAGCTCCAGTAACAGCTTTCTGCTGCGTCCGTCTGTCATGCCACCTACTGTGCATATATTAGAAAATGCATTTGCTTGCCAGTGTCTTTAAGTGTGTGTGTGTGTGTGTGTGTGTGTGTGTGTGTGTGTGTGTGTGTGTGTGTGTGTGTGTGTGTGTGTGTGTGTGGACACGTGTGGGAAAATGTATGTCTTTTCATTCAAGGAATGCCTGCCTGAGCTGTAGTGTGGTGTTGTGCCCTGCAGAGTGAGGTGGGGAGGAGGCAGAATGAAGATATCAGCTTTATCTCACACTAGAGCGGTCAGGCTTTGTGTAGAGAGGGGGCCGATATACTCCACTGAGCAACTACTGTGGCGAAGGAGAAACAGGAGGAGAGAGAAAGAACAGTACAAGATAAAACCTTGTCTGCTCTTTTGAATAGTAAAATTTCCCATTTCACACCATCCAGCCTTGGAATGAAAACAGAGGAGGAAGCGATACCCAAATGTTTCTGTAACAACTGAGTTATTCTTGCTTACAGAAAGTGCTGTATCCTGACACTCTTTTCACTATTATAGTTGCCAAGTTTGAATGACTTGATATGAATTTGTTCGTTTTTAAAATACATTTGTCAGAGGTCATGATATCAGTTTTATCATTTGTATGTTTGAGCCAAAAGGTTGCAGTTTTACTGGCCAAGCAAGCCACTGAAAACATTAAAAAACAGCAAATGCACCACTATAAAATATTAAAACATACAACAGCAAAATGATTTGGGAATAAATATGAGTGAAAAATAAATTTATATTTGCAGTGTATGACTATTAAAGCCCATACTGTGCTGTGCTGTACATACTGTATTTATCTACAGTATGAATCCTAATAACCCACTGATAAGGGCTCTCCCATCAGCAGTAACATGTAAGGGATACATCCAGAATAGATATGTGAGTCTAGCAAGTCTATCTGATCACCCATTTTGCCAAAACATCCATCAGAGGTGATGAGGCATTCTCAGCTACCTGCACTGCCAACATACAGGGAAGGTGCTGCCAGCTCTTACAGACACTGAGTAAATGTTGACACTGACAGTCTTTCTTTAAAAATGAATCAACTCAATCAATACAAAAAGCTATAGGATGGGTCTTTATATTCTGCTAAAAGCTGACTGAATGAAAAATCTTTTACTTGGTAATTCAAAGTATCTGCAAGGGGGGTCAACTCCATGCCAACATTTGTAAGCGCACTGGCCAAATGATGTCCTTTACTGACTCATCAAGAGGTTCAAGGAAAAGTATCGTTGTGTCCAGGCCATCTGGTAAATGTCTGGGCTATAATGTTCCAAATACTCATCCACAGTAAACATAAAAACATTGTTGTTCTCCACAAGCCTGTTGATTTATACATTACACACCGCACACACAGTTCACAGCATCCTCATGGGTTTATAATAAGACTTGAGAAATTTTTGTGTCACGTCGTTTCTTTTGTAGCCCATTCCTCCCATCTCTCTCCATGGTAAACATGTACGTAGCTGTTAATATCAACAAAGGATGTGGATCCTCTTCCATGGAGGCCACAATGTTGCACAGCAATGTTTCCACAGTAGCCGAGAATGGACAAATCAATTTGTGCTTTGTGCTCTATGCGTTTTTAGCAAGCTTTCCCACCACCGTAGTTTCTCCTATACGGTCCTATTCAATACAGGCCTTTAACCACCTTAATCAGGGCCTTTAAAACATTCTAAGTTTATGGGTGTTTACATTGTTCATTAGGAGATAATGATTTCATAAGTATGCTAATTACCCCACTGGTGATGTCTGTTATTAAGCACAGAGATTCTCAACTTAGGCTGTTAAAATCAGAGGGAATTTAGGGAAGTTCAGCTGAATAAAAAAATATGCTAAATGCAACATTGTGTTTATTAAAACAACAACATTGTTTTATACATTTACATTCCTAACTTCACAGGCCACACTCCAGAAATATAAATGTCTGACTGCTTGGCCCTTCTAAAAAACAGTAATTTAATAGGCCTGTCCTAAATGTTTGGAAGGGGAGGGTGAGGTGAGCAGTATTCAGTTGGTTGTCATCTGCGACCTCAACACTAGATTCTGCTAAATGCTACACGCTGATCCTCACAGTTCCAACATAATACATCAGTCATGTGTGAAAGATGTTTTACCTCAGATGCAATGAGCTCCAAGCCACGGCACTGCCTGTCCTTCTCCTTTTGCAGCAGATCCCACATCTCAGGGTCGTCCTGAGCAAGGCTCTCCTGGCCTGTCCATGGACGGTCTTCATCTACTGCACGGGTGGCGGCGTGGGACTGCTGGCACCGCACGCTGAGACGAACTGGGGCTCTCTGGCACAGTGGCTGTGGGCAGAAGAGAAGGTGCAGGGGTATTTTAAGAGAGAAAGAAATACAAGGAGAGGAAAAGAGGTCTGTTGAGAGTATGTCAGTTTTATACTGATATAACAGTTATCATAAAGTTATCATTTTCTAACACTGGATCATTGCACTAAAATGGGTCTCATGACAGCTGCCAAAAGCTGCCAAAGTTGTTACCCGAATGATTGTTCTTTAGCAGAACACATTTGATCAATTTACATTTTTGAGGTTAACACCATGATTTGTCCTATATAAATAAAGAGACATTTCAGTCTTCCCCCTCTGTTCCTCATACACTCCAATATGTAGCCTGGTATAATTAGAAACTGGCGTGTTTGCATGATATCAATAATCAGCACGGTTGTTCAATTATGCTTCTTTCAGCACTTCTACAAACTGAGGGACTGACTTTTACAGCCCCAGTGTACCGAAGGAGGCATATAGAGAACAGATTCAGCACTTCCTGCTTATCTAATCTGGACTGGGGCTGGCGAGTTCTCCTGCTGCTGCTGCTGCAATGCCTGATCATATGAGTGTGCAGAGTCCATACAATTTTCACCATCTCTGTCTCAAACATTGTTCTCCTATGCACTATGCCTGTGATTATTTTAACAATTTCTGGCTTGGTATTGCATACAGTACATTTTACATATAGATAATATGAAACCTTTGTATACACAAAACCATTGTGATGTATTAAAGCTGTGTGTTTGCCCTTCAGTGCTCAGACTTTCTATATAAGCCTTAGCCAATAGGAAGAGCACTCGGCAGAAGAACAAAAAAGAACATCCTTGACAGGTTGATTGCACTCAGAACAAATTGGCTCTCTCCCATCATTTAATCAAAAATATGATGATGACTCTGTGTTGAGATCAGTCCCACCACTGCCAACCTATAGTTATCATCTGTACAGGTGTGCTGGGGTGTGAGGGACAACCTCCCTTTAATAGCACCATTAAAAAGCAATTAAGACATTGCTCAGGACTGGTTGAGGACACCCATATGAAAAAAAGAAAGAAAACCAAAATTTTCCGCTTAGTCCATGTGGTGTAAAAAATGTTTGGGCACTTAATCTTTTGTAGTGGCTTCATAGCACTGTAAATCTATCAAAGAAACCATTTTAAGCAAAAAAAAAAAAGAGGAAGAAGAATGTTAATGCTGGGTAGATATGATCAAAGAAGTGTTAAGATACTTCACTGAAGTAAAACTACTGATACGTCACTATTAGAATGTTCAACTACGAGGAAATGTGCTGCATTCATAGCCTCGCTTAAGTAAAAGTATGCAAGTGTTATCAGCAAAATGTATTTAAAGTATGAAAAGAAACAGTACTCATTATGCAGTGAAATGGTCCATGTCAGTGTTTTACTATTTAAGCTGATGTATTTTGGATTAATGCATGTTGCATTTTACTGCTGTAGTTGTTTAAGGCTGATATAGTTTTAAGCACTTTATATACAGTTGGATGACAGCAATGGATAATATTCTATAAGATCATCACGTATTTGTAACGTCACTGTCCTGTATAACGTATTTCTAACATATCTTTATCTACATATCTTGTTGGCTTTTTGACAACACATTTCCACCTAATATAAAAGAGGCTTTAAATGAGAGGTCACAAGGTCACCCCCTATTTATCCATCTAGATTGTTTTAGTGCGAGTAGCCAAGTTTTGGAGATATCAACCATACAGCAAGTAATTTGTCTTTGCTTTTTAGTTATCAAGTTACTTGAGGGATCGCTTCAGCCCTAGGAGAAACTACTTTCTTTCTGCGGTAAAATCTACCGGAACTACTTTCTTTCCACAGTAGAAGCTACCAGAATTACTTTATTACTACTAGAGAGAAAATAGTTCCTACATTAAACTACTCAGAATAAAACCCGTGAATCATTTTGAGTAACCGGGTCATTTTTTCTAAGAAAAAAAAGAAACGTTTTTTCAAATGTATCTATCACTTGTATGCATCACTATGAGCACCACAAACTGAATGCCATCTAGTGTTATTATGTTTGAGAGAAGGCAGACATCTCTACAGCTGAGGGGTACAATATGTTGTATGCTTCCATTGGACAGGAAAGGTATTGTAAGCTGTAAAATGACTGTCAAACTTATGTAGTGGAATAAAAAGTTCAGCTATTTGCCTCCGAGATGTAACATATAAGTATAAAGTTGCATAAAATGCAAATACTCAAAGTACAAGTATTGTGAATTTATACTTAAATACAGTACTTGAGTAAATGTACTTTGGTCATTTTTGCATTGCAGACAGCAGTGGAATGTAACAAACATAGTCTCATAATTCAACATCCTTAAAAAACAAACAAACAGTTAATAAAAGGCCTTTATCCTTAGGACCAGCTTGCAGATAGTTTATCTACTGCATCACTGTTCGGCCCATCCTCTCTACTCCGCCTCTTCATCTGCTCCCTGGGGTGGCAGAGGGGACAGTGGTGACACACCAGGGAAGGCGTCTGGCACATTAATGGCCGATTTCTAACCATCTCTACTCTGGCCTTCTGTCACCGGTGGCAGTGGTGATGGTGGAAAAGGGGAGAGGCCCCCCCCCCTCTGGGTTCTGGAAGAGATGAGGGCCTAGGGAGACAGGTCGAGCTGCCTCTGAGGACACGTTTCTTGCAGAGAAATCACACGGGTCATTAAATCTTGACGGGAACTGTCCTTCGCTGTCTGCGTTTCTGCTGGGACACACCAAGGCCAGGGAAAGCAGTGGCAGAAAAACCCGACACAAGCCAACACCGCTGTGGTTGCAGCGCTACTGACGACTGCAGAACAGACAAGCATACCTCTCCCTCCTCCTTTATCCTTGCTTTCTTTTCCCAACCCTCATCCCGTCCCCTTCATGTCACCCACTGCTGCTAAGCAGCAGCACTCATGTGGCGTTTTTATTAGTTTGTCTTGTCATCGATATCACTTCCATGGCATCCACTGGGCTTAAACAAACAATACACAGGTCATTCCCTGTGGTCTGCCGCTCCGCTTTCCTGCCTCATTTGCCAGCCCAGATCATTACGGGAGATTAATTAATAAACACAAGATAAGCTGATCCAAGAAAAGTGAGAGCCAAGATACAAGCACCAAATATGTCACAGTGGAACTATTTTTAGACGACAGATGACGCTGTCGTTTGAAGGTGAACTTGATGAAAACTCTGCTGTGAGAAAAGAGGCGGGATAGGCCACATCAACCTGGGTGCTGAGCATGGAATAATGGCAGAGTCACAGATGCGCTGCATCTGCATGACAATGATAAGGTAATTGTTGGCAGTTTACCTCTCCTGTCAAACATCTGTGCCCAAAGACCAATGGAAGAAGAGAAGAAAGAGAATCATTTCATTAATCCTGGTTCTGTAGTATTTTCGCCCATTTCCTGAAGCAGCTCCTGAGGCAAGTCAATTTTACAGATGACTGCTGTCCATCAGTGACTATACCAAACAACAATCAGCCTGGTAACCAAAGAAAAACAGAAGGGACTCGAGAGCAGAGCAGTGATAAAAAACAGATATGTAAGGTTAGAGAGAAGAAGTGTCAACAGGGCAGCTGCATCCGTCAGTCTGACACGCAGTTGGCTCTTTCCCTGTCACTGACTAATAACAGGGCTGTCCGTTACAAATTGCCCTGTGATTCAGTCTGGATAACACTAGACTGAGGAATCTGGATGGGGTGAAAAGGCGTGAAGGGACCGAGGGCGATTCCACTCTATTCGGGTCAAAGGGTTGTCAGGGTGACAATCTTGAGACTTAAGTGATGCTAGCAACAAAGCCAATCTTCAGGAGGTGTAGGCAGTGGAACGGCACATTTACGCTGTAATCTTGCCAAAACACTTTTTGAGGTGAAGATGATGATGGTGAAAACATTCAACACTGGGCTTCCTGATGCCCTGAAAATCTAGATACATGCTGTGGACTGTACTGCTGATATGATCAGAGTCAAGCTTGTCTCATGGCCTTTCTTGCACCTGTGCCCACAACCCTCACACCATCCCTGTCAAGTGTACACTCTGCTAAACCAAAAATAGAAACACTCATCTGTAAAACCCTGTTTGGACCACCTAAGTGGCTAAATCAAAGCTAAAAACTTTAATAATTCTAGATTAGAGACAATGAGTAGCGATACTTTTAAGTCACAGCCAGTGGAAAAATCCAATTCATGATAAATCTAAAGAAAATGGTAAGGGCTATCTGACAGTTATAGCAAACTTGACTACGCCACAGCTGCATCTAATGATCATTTTCAATATCAGTTAATTTGGCAATTTTTTCTCAATTAATTAATGAGTACTTACTTGCCTGATATAATTTCCCATAGCCTTATGTCACATTTTCAGACAGTTAAATATCTAATTTACAGTGATATCATAGAAAAGGAGCATATCCTAACATGTGAGAATCCTAAACCATTGTTTTTGAAGTGGGAGGGGAAAAAAATCAAGTATTGTAGCATCAGTATAGTATTGTGATATTTTGAATGGCAAAATTGTACTGATGTGCGGTACAAAGTATTGATGTATTATATATAAATATATATAAAACAGATGTTGACAATGTTTTGGGGACATAATTTACAGTTGAAAAAAGTGAATAAATCCCAAAAACTACAATCTATGTTATCACAATACTCAGCATATTGCAAAATGTTTAAAATCACAATAATATCATATCATGACTTAGGTAAAGTAATATGATAATACTGTATCATGGGACTTCTGGTGATTCCCAACCCAAAGACCTACGTTTTGTTGGATGCAGAGAACATTTATGATGTTTTTCTGTTCATAAAGATGTAGCCTAAGCAAACAAAAGCAAAAAGCCTTAAAACATGCATGAGTTGCAGGCAGTAGCAGTGTGAGGTGTACCAAGACAGATGTCTGTTTGTTTGATGTGTGTTTAGGCTGGTTTTGACATGAGGAACATTTGACATTTTGAAGATAGTGGCAGCCATCCTTCATGGAATCAGAGTAGTTCCAAGCAAATTACAAACATCATTGTTGGTAGAAAAAATGCATGAAGCCATGACACATCACATAAAATGTGTGTGTATTAAATGAATAAACGTGAATGGAAAAAAAATATATAAATTAAAAAAATAAAAAGGCCACTGCTGGAACAGTTTTAGTTATGTTATTCTGTGTCAGGTACTGATGTGTATAAAAGCAATACATTTGAATTTGAGTGGTTTCAGAGTGCGAGGTGATGAAGCCAGACAGGGTGCATCCAGGGTGATACCAAAAACTATTTCTGAGCAAACTTAAAAGTAGGTTAAACTATTCTGAAAGCTTATTGCTGGGCTTCACTGAATACACCATTTCCACTCTGCTGGCTGATCTTGGCAACATATAGTCTAGATGAAAACAAAAATCTTGTTGCCCTTTTCAACAAAGTCAGCCTCTATTGACCAACATTTGAGAAAAGTGGGAAAGTGGGATTATGGCAAATATTTCCCTCAGAACCTCAAACAAAGGCATTCTGAGTAGGAGTTATGCCCTAGACTCCAAAGGGCAGCAGGTCCTCTTCTCACCAACAGAAACCAAAGCCCTGTAAAACAGATCTTGAACTTTAAGTACACAGCACAGAGGAGTACTTTAGTATTGATAAAGTATTCATTTAGACATTTTAAATTTTGTAAGTTACTCTTCATTTGTTACATCAGAATAAAAAATAACCAAAGATAACATAGTTTTCAATGAGGTAAATGTCTGCACTAATCACACTAACCTTCCATATTTGTCCAGCATTAATACTTGGTTGGATAACACAGAATGAAGGTAAATATTTAGTTTCTCTCTTTCAGTCTAGACTGATGTCAGTTTTCGGGTTACATTATTGGTATGTCGACAATCCTACTTGTGTAGTTGTGGGCTAGACTAAGGCCATGCCAGCAAAATGAATATGAATATGAAATGAATATGAAAGAAATGCTCTCAATAATGAAAGAAAAATAATGTGAAAAAGGTTTTCATAATGGGATCAGAGGTTATTTGAGGTTCTTAATTCCCACGTTGAGCAACTAGATTCTTTGGAATCCACTACCTGCAACAACAATCCTGTTACACCTTGTCCTAACTGCATGTGATGTGTCGGGACGTTCTCATACATTTTGTCACGAACTGTCTGCAACAGAATTGTTTTGAGCAAAATTTTGGTCAGGTGCCCCGTTTCTGTTTATTCCTGTCGCTCGCCTTGGAAGTACTGCAAAACGGCTGGTTAATGGAGTTCAGATGAGGAGTTATCTACACAATACCGTCTTATTTAACAAGAAAAACCTAAATACGGTGTCGGGTGGACGGAGAGATCACCAGGAAGCCTCTGATCACAGCCGCCAGTTTGATTTGGAGCAAACAGCTGATTGGTGTCGCAGGATGAGAAATTAACTTATTAAAATGTGAACATCTACCAACCACGGACAGCTGACTGGAATACACCAGAGTGATCATCCACCACTTTTTTTTCTCCCGATGAGGAAATAAAATAAATTAAATATTTGCAGTTTGCATGGTAATAATAATAATAATAATAATAATAATAATAATAATAATAATAATATATTTTCTAAGTGACCGAAGATCCAATCAACACTAAAGCTTACAGCCCTGATCAGACAGCGTGAGAGGCATCCTTCCTAGTAGTTTTGATGAGTGTGTTGCAGACTCTGAGTCACAGCAGTCAGACAGAGGGATCAGTCATGTAGTCTGACTGCTGCGCAATATTCTCAAGATGATTAAACTATTGACAAAGTCTGTTAAACACTTGATGATCTTCTGTCAGAGAACTGTATATTCAAGCAGATTCAGTGACGCTTGCATGGAGTTAGGACAATGTGTCAAGAACAAGCACACGCATGAGCACCAAAGCAAACTGCTTTCCACAGGTATTAGCCAACGGCAACATACTCTTTTAAGACCTAAGTCACAAAAGTTAAGTATGGCTTATTGCTATTAACATTCTTTAGACTTTTCCTTAAATTCAGGTCAACAGCAACAAGAAATAACCACACGAGGTTATCTCACATAAAGATCCTGTGAGGACACCACATGCCTTAACCAAAAGTCTTGTGAGTCTTGTGAGATGCACACTTAACCCATTAGCACCAATAGGAAACGCATGCAAGCATGTGAATTCGGTCAGTTTAATATGAAACTTCAAACACCCTGACAGTGACTTATAAAACTAGGTCTGAACACATGCCACAAAATTTTGGCACAAACCTGGCATAGCCTAGTTGTTTCTGAGAAACTACATGAAATTCACACCATCTCCAAAATGGGTCACTTCATAAAGTTCAAAATTACGCTATTAATAGCCCTCAATCAACCTCTTTTTAACAACATCTCCTTCACCCTGATGTCTCATCTAATCAAAGGAAGTTGTTTAATACCATAGCTGCCAAATTATTAAACAAAATCACTGGGAAAATAATTTGCCATACAAAATGTATGCATTAAGGTTACAGTTATGACAGTTATTATAGTGAGGAAGGCTTCAAAAACATAATGATCATTTATGAGGATAATGGAAACCACTGTACACTGTAATGCAGTTCTGTACTTGAGCACACATTTGTGAAGTGTACAATGTTAAGTAAAACTGTTACTATAAAAGTGCACCAAAGGTGTTCGTTGAGGCATCAGGTTATATTCGAGGCCGTTATCTGTAGTGGTGTTGTACTGGTCTTCATTATAGATATATATTGTTAAACATACAATATGTCAGTTCTGCCAAGAAGGTTCTCTCTCACATTAAAACAATAACTAAAGACTGATGATGTTAAGTCGAGCGAGATGATGTTATCATAGTGGTAAACAACCAACTAGGGCTGCAACTAGTGATTATTTGAATCATGGATTCATCTGATGATTATTTTCTCAATTAATCAGTTAGTTGCTTGGTCTATGTCAGAAAAATGATGAAAAAAATCCAAGATGTCCTTAAATGTCTTGTTTTTCTTATGAAATTACTCAAAAAAATTCATCGATTATCAAAACAGCTGCAGATTAAGTTAATAATCAATTAGGCTAATCGTTGCAGCTCTACAACCACCATTGCTGTATATATTATAGCTTTAAGAGTTCATTTTTGTAAATATTTGCCAATGAGTTGGCTGAAAGGATTTACATTCAGTTGGCAGTCAGCCTAAACTAATACAGTCTAATACAGTAACCCTGCAACAAATATTTGAGGTTATACTCCTAAGATTTTGTTGGAACTGGATTGCAGAGGTGTTGATTCAACTATAATCATGTTGGTGGCTGCAGTTTGTAGTGTTGTTGAATTGTATTGTGTATAATGAAATGTGTTTCTAATATTTTGCCCAACCCTACTTTATCAGTTAGAGTAGATTTTTGACTATTTGCATTATTTTTAGCTAAGTGACATAATAGACTGACAACTGGGTGTATAAGGCAAGTAGACATTTGAGCTTAGATTCCCATACACACAGTATTAGGGAAATATTCATAGGAGAAAAATTACAGTCTTCTTATACCCTAAAGTAATAAATATTCAAACAGACAAGAATCTGCTGACACACGTGAAACAATGACTATTGCCTTCCCAACTTTGACAAAAAATACAGCCTTATCTGTTACACAATTATCTCAAAGCAGGAGGTTAATATTTGCTTGGTGCTCCTTCAGTCACATTTTGCACTTTGAACATTACTGGAGGCAGGACCCCTCATTTCTGGTTAATATATCATTGTCTTTAACCTTGAATTATCTGTGTACAGTAGAGTTATTACCAGGGGCATAGTGGGGATCACACACAAGTAAACTCAATCAGACGGGTACAGTTTGACCAGGATGTTGCTGCCAGAGTCTTCACCAACACCGAGAAAGTGGAGCATTATTACACCAGTGCTTAAATCACTGCATTGGCTTCCTGTGTGTCAGGATAGATTTAAAAATCCTATTACTTATCTACAAAACACTAAACAGTCTTGGGCCTAATTACATATCTGATTTACTTGAATGTCATGATGCATCCAGACCCCTCAGATCATCAGCTTTACTCAGTGTTCCTGGGATCAAAACTAAGTAAGGTCAAGCAGCCTTTAGTTTCTACGCACCTCACCTGTGGAACAAACTTCCTGAATACCTGAGATCTGCTGAAACTATCCGCTCTTTCAAATCAGGGCCTACAATAATACTATTTACAGCAGCTTTCCAGTAAAGTTGATACATATCTTTTTGTTAGTGTCATCTGTAGCTATTGTTTTTAATTTGTCTACTTTGGTTTTTATGTCTTTTAAATGCAATTTCTGTAATGTCTTAACTATTTATTGGCTTGATCCTCGCTTTTGCTTTATGATCTCAAAAGCAATTTTAATGTTCTTTTAACAGTTTATTTTAATGTATTTCTATGCTCCTGTAAAGCACTTTGAAATGCCTTGTGTCTGAATGGTGCTATTAAATAAACTTGCCTTGCCTTATACTCCTCTTTGACATGAGACTAAGAGTTTACTCATCTATTTTCAGATCAACTGTATCAATCAATAAGAAAACTTGCTGGGTAGACTAGTTTACCAAGCTCTGTGTTTATTGGATATCATGACTTGGGCTTTTAACTTAACTCGTCAAACCACTTGTAATTCACAAACAGTATAGTGACGATTTACTGTAAAACAACTACAAAGTGACGCCAGGCTATTTCATCAAGTCACCGTTAAAAAATATTGTCAGAGAGGACAGTGAATTGAAGATTTTCTCTTTTAAAGAGACACATGGTCATCGGTGTTGTTCGTTGGTTGCAGTCTTCCTTCCCACATGATGAAACTGAGCAGTCGCTGTTGCATCACTACGTGGACACAGCTGCAGCTATGTAACATGCACTCACACCTAGCCTGCTAGCTTACCAGCTAACTCACAAGATATTAGAAAAACAAAATAAGACGAGGACAGCAGCAATAGCTAAGGTGGCGGATAACTGCTGAAAATAATCTCCCATTTGGTGACAGCTGCACACCTAAAGCGGCGGTGGGCAACTTAAAGCCCCATGACTGTAGTGACGTTAAGCTAGCTAACGGTGAGATTTCAACCAATACAGGCACACCAGTTAACTTTAAAAAACTGTGAATGAAATAGTGATACAAAAACAGCACTTTAAGATCCGCTTACCCGTGTAATTTGCCTCAGAGCGAAGGACAGCATGTTTCCAGTTCTCGGGCCAGATGAAGAAGCAGAACAGCCAGGCGACGCACCGCTTACAGGCTCTGAAAGGGCTGTTTGAAGTTGTTAGCAACGGCTGGTTACGTTTATGCTGCCGCTAGGGCTGCTGGGAATCGTAGGCCGTTGTTAGGAAACTACACAAGCCAGTAGTTTACCCGTTACGACTGTATGTGCTACTCATATATTTTACGAGAATTTTGGGATTACTTGTTTAGTGTAGAAAATGTCCAAAAAAAAGGTAAAAAATGTTCGCAACAATTTCCCAGAACCAAACTGACGTCTTCAAATTGTTTCTTTTTTTCAGTCAGTCTTGACTTAAACCATTAATTGATTATCAAAATAGTCTGCAAATAATTTATGTACAGTATAGGGTTAAATATAAAGTATAAATTAGTTGGATTTACATAAAAGTTTATTTATATAACTATTTATGCTTACTATGTAAATGTTTACATCTGACAAACTCTTTGATTAAAGAATAGCTTCATATTTATACGAGAACAGTTACTAGTTCTGTTTTCAGAGGCTGAGCAAAACATGGGCCTGAAATAAAGCTTTATGTAATTGGAATCCAGCTGATTTTGTTGCATATTAGAGGTTATTTTGGTCTGCAAATAGAAATTAGTTCAAGGGGTTTAAATCATCATGATACAATATTGTATCAGTTCTTTGGACAATGATATAATATTTGCTGATATCACAAAGTCTGACACAGCAAAGATTCTGAATTAATAAAATTCAGGGGCCTGCGCTTGATATAAGATAATATCATATGTCCATTTAACACTTTCAGTTACATTTAATTCAACTCACAAAAAGCAACTAAATTCTGATTCGACAATGTCATGACTGAACCCTTCAAGACATTAACAACATAGACATACCATCAGAATTTCAAAATAAGGAGATATCCTAAAGTCAATATTATAGATTGTATTGATCCTATTGGATATCGAACCAATATATTGATCCAGTGTGATGTACCATTACACCCCTAATTAGTTCATATGTATAAATCTACAAATTCATATACATAAATACACAGCCTGTTACAAAAGTGGCAGATACTTGGCCCAAATAACACAGTTGAAAGCATCAATTTCTGCTCTTACTTAATTATTTCTAATTTCTAATATATGAAGTAACGATGAATAAACATTCCTTAACCAATGACCTGTTAAGTGTCACGACACACCCTGCATTAATTCATTCATTAGATCATCATGAGTCATGCATTTCTTGAGTGTATGATTTATACCCTTACTATATTACCAGCAAGGACATTTCATTATACACAATGTGTTTAAATAAACAAGTGTAACATGTAGAAGTCTAATAAATAGTCCATGCATATATAAAACTGAACCCCAATAGTCTTGAAGGTAAATCTCAAGGAGGGGGATTGTTGAGTTTATTTAATAGTGAATTTGAACTGATTTAGGAATTTTTGCTGCACAGCAAGAATGTTCATGGCTTAAATCTCAGCCCCTGAGACAGTCAGGTGAGTGTAACTTTTGCTGCTCTGCCTCTGTTTGGGTAATGACCCACAATAAAAATAAGTGAAGTACCTGATTTGCCTCGTTGTTAAGGTGGTGACCATCAAGTGCAATGATCCAGGTCTGAGGCCAGGCTGGGATCTTTGTTGCATTTCCATCTCTCTCTTCAACCTACTAGTAAAGGCAATACATCTCCAAGAATCATTGAGAAAACGCATGAATAAAAGATTAGAATATTTAGGGCAAGCATGAACACTTTTGGTGATGTAATAATGAAGAAAAAATAGGGAGTGTTGCACTGGGTCAAAAAAGGAGTCTATTGGTAATAAATGTAAAAAAAAAAAAAAAAAAAAAGAAAAATCAGGAGCTCCCCAAGGATAGGGCCAGTAGTTGAATTAAAATTGAAAAAAACAATGACTGTCCAGTTTATTATCAATGGAAGTCCATGGTTTTGGTTGGTAGCCCAGAAGAATCTGAGACACCCTGATTGTGAATACAAAAATCCTTTATTGATTGAGGGATTAAAATTTAAATCCATGAATTTAATCCATGAATTGTGATTTATAGTGACAATCACGGTGCCTCTTATTTTTCTGGGCTGCCAACCAGTACCATGAGCTTCTATTAATAGTAAAATGGACACTGTGTTTCCCAGTGATTAGACATTTTTCTATATGAGGGGTTAAAAGAGGTGACAAATTTTACAAGCATGTATCATCATGTATTAATGAATGTGTCAACTATTGTGTGTCAACAAGGTCCTTTAAAAAGATTCCAAATATTGTAGATAATTGCTTGTTCAGTGTAAATCTGTCATCCCAGTGAATTTACATATCAGGGTTTGGAGGAGCTTATGGCACATCAGCAGCGTCAGCATGTTGACATAAATTTATTACTTTTCCAACCAAGTTTTTCTTCAAAGCTATCCAATAATTGTCCATGATGATCTTGGACCCACTGTCACTTAATAGGTCCAGTATTTCCAAGGTGCTGTTCACATCACAAACCACTGTCTAGGTTTGTATAGTCCAATGGTTTTCAAACTGTGGTCTGTGGACCAGTGGAGTTTCTTAAGTACGTTGTCAGGGGTCACAAGAAAAAGGAGGAATAGAATATTTTAATTTTATTCAAATTTTGTTACAACAAGAAAATAAATGAATAAATGCATATGTTACTCCAAAACCTCACATGCCTTTCGGTATTAATGGGGCCTTCACAGATGTGACAGTTACCCATGATGCCATAGGCACTAACATACCCCAATACCATCACAGCTGCTGACTTTTGAAGTTAGCACTGGTGACAGTCTGGACAGTCCTTTTACTCTTTAGCTTGGAAGACACAGCGTCCATGATTTCCCAAAACAATTTGAAATGTGGACTCGTTAGACCACAGCACACTTTCCCACTTTGCGTCAGTCCATCTCAGATGAGCTTGGACCCAGAGAAGCCCACTTCTGGATGATGTTGATATCTAGTTTTTGCTTTGCGTGTTGGTGTCCTCACTTATATTTGTAGATGCAGAGACAAACTGTATTTACTGAAAACAGTTTATCTAAGTGTTGCTGAGCCTATGTGGTGTCCTTTATACCAGACCTGTGGCCGGGTCGCCAGATGTGGCCCACTGGAAGGGTTCATATGGCTGGAAAGGCCATCGTGCAAATACCAAAAATAAAAAAAAGTCTAAAAATGTCTTAAAAATGTAACAAATGCTTACCATTAAACTGCTATCAGAACTTTATTTTGAAGGGTTCAGTGATGTGTTCATTAGTAGCGATAATGACCTGTATCTTATATATAATATTAACTTTATTCACTCTGTGCTGTACATGCATGTTGTTTATGTTGTTCTTCTGCTTTTGCTACGCTACTTGCAGCCTGTATGCAGCATGGATGGTATACTCTAAAACAGTTTTGGACATTGTCAGCAAAATTGTAGCTCGCAGTTCATCAAATGGTGACCAACAGTAGAAGAGCCATATACAGAACACTTCTGACCATTCCATTATTAGAGATTTGGCCATTATTAGGACCTTATATCACTTGTGTCTGGCCCACGGCAGGCTGATCAATTTTTCATGTGGCCCCCCATGAAAAATAATTGCCCACCCCTGCTTCATGCCATTACGTTGGTTTTTAATGTGGTTTTCAAAGGTCACAGGCATTCAGTGTTGGTTTTCAGCCATGCAGAGATATCGCCACATTCTCTGAATCTTTCAATGATGTTATGGATTGTAGATGGTGAAATCCCTAAATTCCTTACATTTTTGTGTTGAGAAACATTGTTCTTAAATTGTCAGACTATTTCAGTTCAGTTTGTCACAAAGTGGTGAACCTCGCCCCACCCATGCTTGTGAATGACTGAGCCTTGCGAGAATGTCCCTTAAATACACAGTCATGATACTATCACCTGTTGCCACTCAGCCTGTTTACCTTTTGAATGTTCTAGACAGGTTCTTTTTGAGGATTGCCCAATCTTCCCAGTCTTGCCCCTGACTTGCTCTTGCTCCTGACCCAGCTTTTTTTTTAATGTGCTGCAAGCATCAAATTCACAGTGAGTGTATATTTACAAAAAACAAAGTTTATCAGTTCGAACATAAAATATTTTGGGTTTGTACTGTATTCAACAAGCTAAAAAATATTTGTAGATCATTGCAATGGAATTGGCTGTTTTATTTAGGTTTTACTCAATGTTCCAACTTTTTGGATTTTTTTTTTGGAATTTTGTCTTGTATTATAATAAACACTCTGTGACTACAATGTACTGTTTTTGATAGTTTATTAGGTGTGGACTTTATAATTAAAATATGGGAAACATACCTATATAGACACACCCAGTCATAAATAAAGATAATCACAATCATACACACAAACTTAAACACACTCTAACATGTCAACCACAAAGGAGTACATAAGGATCCTTCCAAGATAAGTAGATGTTTCTTCACCAAACCACTGTAGAGACACTGTGTAACAGAGAGGGGAACTCCAGAGAATCTGGGTCGCTGCAGCTCGATCAATCTCTGTGTCCCAACTGTCCATGGCAACTTGTGTAAGATACATGGACCTCCCTGGACCTCCATCTCTGTGTAATTTATCAAGAGCATAATACGTTATCGAGCCAGAGTAAGATGAAGATTCAATTAGCATCGACTGTGTGTTTTCTAATGAAATTGTGAGCGCCATTATTGTCAGATCAACAGTGTGGAGGGAAAAGTGCCAACAAGTCTGCGCTGAGAGACAGTCTGGCATAGTCGGAAGGCAGAAAATGTTCAAGAGGTGTTTGTTTAATTTAATTTAGGTAGAGACGGGTGAGTTGGTCTCTAATCTGAGAGCCTGACTGATATACTTGTCGACTGATATTATTCAGCCAATACTGGCCTCTCACAGCTCTATTGGTTTATATCGGTATCAGCATGTATGTTGCTGATATACAGCTATATGAAAACTTCTTTTGGCACAACATAATGCAGATTATTTTTTATCTGTCAGCTTTATATGATATATTCTGTGTATGTTTCATCCTTTTTTCTTATGTCAGGCTTAAAATATACATATATGTTGCTCTAGTTGTGTTTTTTATATGTAGTTATTTCTAACGATTAAAAATACCAATGAAAGTTTACCGATTTAGTCCCCCGATATAATTTTGGACAATTAGGTTGATTGAAACTGTAAAATATCTGACTTCCATAGCATATCTTAGTCTTTGCTTTTTGCAAAAAAATATGTGTTTACATATATTCTCTGTACATATTAATAGAAGCCAGCTCCACTTTTGATTTTTTTTAAATGTACACATACTTCACTTTCCTGTTGTGGGATGAAAACAGGTTAATCAAACACTTCATCACAGGTTAGTTAATAATGTTACTGAGTAAACAACATGTGTGCCGATTGTGACTGTAGATCAAAGCAAATCACAAAATGTGTTGGTATATCTAGTTTTTACTGAGAAAAAATATGGCCCTACCATAAAACATCTGCTTTTAGAACAGAGTTTGGTTTATCAGTCTGCCCACTTTTGAGACCCCTGCAAGCAGAGGATTTTAATGTTGATTCACAATACCTGAGCTGACCTACCTTCTAATAATAAACCTCATAAACAGCATAAAATTATGATCAGATCTTCACCCTTGTCCCTAATTTCAGTATTGGATCAGCCCTAGAAATAGAATATTATCCAGGCTCTAATCTGGATGCATATTTTTTTTTTAGCAATAGTGACGCTATGCTGCTTCTTTTTTTCAAGAAGCTCATATTTTTAGCACAAACAAAGCAATGAGCAATGAAAAAGTAAATATTATTAGGTAGCTGAGATTATAACAGTGGCGCCAGGAGTCAATAAAATGTGAGAAAGCCACATGGAGGTTTAGGTGCAACTGAAAAATGTTTGCTCAGATGTGCCATACTTACTTTGCTTGCAAGAACAAACAAACAGAAATCTGTCAGTCACATTATTACCTCCAACAGTTATTTTTCTTTTCAGTTTCAAGATAAATGTGATCAAAACTTATGGCAGATACCACCTTTGGATTCTATTGCTGTACAAAACAACTCCCTCAAAAGGAGACGAACATTATCACCATCTTAAGAATGTTTCACGGTTGGTTTTCATGTCATAATTGAATCCATAACCAACTTTCCTTCAATATGTTTTAGAAAATTAAAAATACATATCTTCACAGAAAGCTTGGGCATGAATTTCCAATCAGAGTGAAATGTAACTTAACTCATTATAGTGTCAGATAGTATGAATATGCTTCACAGTTTGTGCCCTGCAATTGTGCTTCTAGCTCTGAAGAAAAACATTCACGCATTAAAAGACAGACAGTTTAAGAGATTTTAATGTGCTTTTTCATACAGTATATTGTATGCATATCCAGCATAGCATTTCTCATACATATAACTCTCTTATATCCAGGGTTTGAAAATGTAGAGCTGAGAGGATGATTAACAGTCAGTCTACCATAACATAACGTCTGCCATACAGCAATGGCACAGCACAGCCGCCTCAGAGGCTCCCGTTGCACTCGGAGGGCATAATACTGATTCCAGCTGTTTTCAACCGAATTCTCCAAATGCAAAAAGTAATAACACTGAGAAACAAATATCTAAAAACAGTAAGTGTGCTGAGGTTGAGTACATTATTTACAGAAAAGAAAATCAAATAAAAACTGAAGTTAGCAAATACAAAGTTGGAAAATAAGTCAGAGAAATCAGCCATAACCTAACCAACCATAACTCTGATTATACTTGATTTAAATCCACAATTCACAGCAGCGAAGAGGCAAAAAACTGTCCCCTGCTTCTTCATCGTAATCAATATGACTATCATTTCCATCATCATCATTTTAATCATCGTCGTGGTCATTAACATTGTCTCTTTATTTTTGCTCTTTTCAGCTCAGTGTCACTTACTTATCCAAAGTAAGGGTGCTCACTTTGGAAGTTGTAGTCCGGACAGACTTTTTGAACCAGCTTGTAATCAATGCTAAAGAAAGAGATGAAGATACAGATGACTTTGAAGGGTTTGGCACAGAGCCAGGAAGCGTGGGACTGGGTGTGCTCTGTGAAGCAGGTCTGAGATGGGTCGTACTGGCAGGGTTTGGGCTTCTTGGATCTGTTGGTTTTCTCGTACTCCACCCGACAGTTAAAGGTCTTTGCCTCTTTGGGGTCGATGGTGGACTGGTGGGTCTCCTGGAGCTGGACTTCCTGCTGGGTGTGGGGGTGCAGCTGCTGCTGCTGGAGGACCTCAAACTCAACCACTTTGGTTGGCGGCACGATACTGACTGACACGTTTCCCAGGCTGGACGAGTTGTGGCGGAAGTAAACAGTGAACGTCCCGTTGATGTGGTCGATGATCTTCCCTGTCACCAACAAGCTAAACTTCATGGTCTTGACGTTGAAGTAGAAGTCTCCCCAGCCGAAGATCTTCTTGGTCTTCATGGCTGTTTTCAGCGAGGGCTTGCGCTTCGAGCGGTAGCCTGTTTGGTCCAGTAGCAGGGACTGGTTCCGGGCCGAGTCATATGGGGTAAAGAAACTGTAGGTGGGTGGCTTGGATTTCATGGGTGTCTGGTCGATGGAGGTGGAGAAGATCCGCGTTTGGTATGGAGGCTTAACCACTCCCCCTGTTGACCCTCCCACTGTGCCTCCACCCATGCCATACGGAAGAGTCTTCATCACAGAGCCCACTGGGCTCATGTCTGAGAAATCCACTTGCTTCTCCAACCCTTGGACCTGGAGAAAATAAGAAACAGACAGAAAGAAGAACAGGTCAAAGACTATTACATTTGTATTTTCACATATTCTCCAGGAAGCTGTCATCCAAAGAAAAACAACAGCAGTCATTTCAGGAAATTCACAAAAAACAATGTCATATTTTGACAGCAGTCATGTGGAAAATTAAACTGCAGAACTGCTCAGACTGTAAGACACCTGATCAAAATTTATGCCATAAATCCTTTTGAGCATCCAAAGGTCAAATCGCTAATTATTTGGGAAATTGATCAGATGTCAGCACCTGGTACAAAATGAACAAATGCTGGGAATTCAGCCTAGTCAGGGGGCAAACAATTGACCCTTCGCTGAGCCCCTCCTTCAAACAGAAACTGCCAAATCATAGATAACAACCACAACCACGCACTGCAGGCCTGTTGAGCTTTGCATTTCTCAACATGTTGAAAAGGGGTGCAACAGTTTGGAGAGTGGTGTCTTTCTCGTATTCTTTCAATAACCTAAAAACAAGTGCAAATGTACGAGGGATGGTTAAACTCTTTTTTTTTGGGAGGGGGGGGCTTTTTGCCTTTAATCATAGGACAGATGAAGACATGACAGAAAAGGGGGCGGAGAGAGAGGAGATGACACACAGCAAATGGACTGCAGGTGGGAGTTGAACCAGTGGCCTCAGTACATAGGGGAACACGCCCTACCAACGCAGCTACAGAGGCACCACTTTTTTCTTTATCTGCGTGACTTTATCTGGCATGTCTGACTTACTAGTTACCTAGGTGCAGTAATGACACATACAGCCAAATTCGTGTTAGATATCACTGCATTTGACAAACTCATGGGTTATTGCCAGGGGTCACGTTAGGATTTGTTATGTGGAGGATGTGAAGAGAAGGATGTGGCCTGGCATCTTATCAAAGAGGGCTGACGACAATGCAGCTCTCTGTGGCTTAGTTCTTATCCCAAGTCTCTCCCTTGAGCAATCGTGGTCCAGCCAGTCTGCCTGGGGGACTGTCTAAAGGTGCGCTGCACTTAATCTAATCCCCGCGCTTCCTTTTCCAGTGTTATTTTGTGTATTTCTGTCATATTTCACTGTCCGACCAATGTCTGGAGGGCTGTAAATTTAGTCTCAGTCTGTTAGCATTAGCATTTTCCTCTGGTGGACTCAGGGGAGGGGCAGGAGTGGCAACTGCCCCAACTGGTACCCCCATGTTTGAAAAAAACTCTCAGACCGGATCCGCATGTACACACCTGAAGCAGACACACAAGCTCTTGCCAGCAAAGAAATGATGTTCCTCTTCTATGTCGAAGTCCTCAGACATTTTCTTCTTTGTTGAGAGTTTGCGAAGTCAGCTGTGCGTGTAACAAGTCACTATTTCTGAGCAGATCTCTCTCTGTTGTCTGAATCGCTTCCAGGTAGCATGTAAACACAGGTGTGAAGGTATTGCGAGATCTCATATATCTCATGTCATGCCGCTTGGGCAAGAGCCTGTGTACCCGCTTCAGGCGCTACAGTTGACATTTAGGCTAAAAACATGGTGTAAATGGTGTCTTTTTGGGTCAAATTTTAATGTCACAGCTTATGGACACTTGGATTACACCACACGAGCAGGATGGAGACATTTTGTGGGTTTTTTGTGTTCTTTTTTTACATTTTAAAACTGGTCACCATTCACTTCAATTCTACTAGATTTGGCTGCAGAACTGTTTTCCACTGAAGCTCCGGGAGTGATTTGTGAACTGCAGATCTTTACCCATCCTCACATCAGCACAGGGGTGAGTAGATATTGATTGAAATTTCATTTTTAGGTCAACTCTCGCTTTAAACACACGAGTGATTAGATATTGGTTAGAATGAGGTTAATTGGGTGCCTATGTCTGTGATCCATCAATGAACAGAACTTGAATAAGATGGTTCAATGCAATACTTATATTTGTTATGTGACTTTTGTATCATGTTTACATGATTGCATATGGAAATAAAGGCTGTGTAGGGTTTAAAAAAAAAGGAAATCAAAGAAGCTAGATTATCCAGAAATTTACACTAAATCCAGTCTAATGTTGCAACAGTCTGGACAAAAACTAATATGCATAAAAAATTCATTATGTCCCATTTCATTTAACACACATTATCATAATTTTAAACATGTATAGGTCACTCCTCTGCAGAGATCTTTTTCCTCAAGCATCCAAGTTGTTAGATGTTGCTGTGTTTCATCTCTTGAATTCAAGAAAACAAAACCATCTATTTTTGTTAACACACTTTAATTTTGTTGTCAGTGTTGCTCCGAAGAGAAAAACAACTCTGCATGTAAGGTAATGGATGTGAGGCTTTGTTAGTTCAGACAGCTTTCTGCCTTTAATCCACAGTCTAGGTGGTTATTCACAATGCTGATTGACTGGAGATCTTCCTCTGCTCTCTTTCATGTCTCATCAATCACATCACTGCCATGCTCCCATCCATATGCATATATGTTCACATACACACACACACACACTTTAAAAATGCACGCACAGACACATTCACACATATGCAAACTTCAAGCTCGAAGCTGTCATGAAGTGACAGCGAGAGGTATTACAACTATTGGGAGAGGTTACATGTGCTTCCCCCTGAGGATGTATTTGGATGGAGTTTAAAACTGCTCTCCTAGTGGATAAACAAACCAAAAAAAAAAAAATGAAAACACCCTTTCAAAACAAAGTACAGGATCAGATCTTTGTGTCTACTCGTGCGAGGACAGTTTCTGTCTCCCGTCATTCGTAACCAGGGCAGTGGAACCGACAGGTTTGTGCTAAAGCTCTCCTCATCTTTCATCAATCACTGAACCTAATAATAACTCCACAGCGCTATTCGTAGAGGTAACAGTGCAGCGCTCAATACAGCTCCTAATGTATTCAGTCATTCAATTAATGCATCTATGTCTGTTGGCCATTCATTAACATGCCCGCAGAGCTGATTGCTAAGTAGATTGATTGAGGGGAAAATAACTGAAAGTTTATTGACTACTGGAGGAATGAATTAACAAAAAAAGAAAGGTGTGATGAATGACCAGTGACTGGGATAATGACCCAGTGAAGATTCTTAACAGACCCCGACTCCAGGGGTGGGATGTAACTAAGTACAAATACTTTGTTACTGTATTTAAGTAGAGTTTTCAGGCATCTGTGCTTAAAGGAGAAATATTTAAGCCCCTAGCTTTAAAAATATGAGCGCTGCAGTGCAAATAGGGAGCTGGAGCCATAGACGGTCTGTATAATAGGTTGGAGGTTCAGGTCACTGTGATCTCATGTCCCTCACACACTCCTGAATGTGACTGGTGGGAATTTCTTCAAATTTGGTACAAACGTCCGAGATGGACTAATTAGTTTTTGCAGGTCAAAAGCCATGGTGACCTCACAAAACACATTTTTGGCAATAACTCAAGAGTCCATATGCTATTTATGACAAAGTTTCACATAAACATGTGGATTGTAACTAGTTACATGTAATGAAATTACTGAATAAATGTAAATGTAATCTGTTACAGTTACTGGCAAAAAATATGGAATTAAATTATAGTTACTAATCAAAATCTTGGTGATCGCCAAGGGGCCACATCCCAATAGTTTTTTGGGTTGCCTCAGCATTCTCCTGAGGGCACTCTTCTAGTTACACAGCTATCTGTACTTATACTTGAGTCGACAATGCACTTTTGCCACCTCTGTATGCCTCCCTTTGGTGCCATGACAGGAGGCCTCTGCAGTGGTCCTGCAATTTTAAGATGGTGAATCGGTGATGTGAGCTGACTTTGGCATTGACGGGTAGGAATAAGCTACAGTTGATGGCAGAAAAACATCAGAACACGGACAGCAACAAACAGCGTGTACAGTGCATGCAAGATGGGGACTTCCTGTGAATGCGCTGTCAGCAGTGCTGTCAGCTAGCTCCATGTGTTGCCATCTGTCAGGCTAACGCTCTGCTGGTGCAGTCCTAATCATTTCTCTTGCTGATGGCACAGAGCTCGAACTAGCACCATCATCATAATCCTTAACCATCTTCAGTGGCAACATCATGCTATGAACCTCAACCTAACCTTCAGGGTCAACCGTATGAAGCCCAGAAATGATTTTATGATGGGGTCCGAGGTCGACATGAGTCTTTCTGAAGGAAGAAAAAGCAACTGTACACAGTCAGCAACTTTAACAAACATCGATCGAGTGGAAAAAGATGAGTATGGAGAGAGGGCTTCTTCTTCTTGTGGCATGAAAGTAATAAAATGCCAACAGAAACCAATAAATAGATGGACTTTCTATTAGCATAAATATGACATTTTTTGTGCTGGACAGTAAATCCATTTAAAGGGTGAGGATTTGTTAGAAGAAATATCAGATATTTTCTCTTGACATGAAATCCATAAGCTATAGACTTTTTGCAAAACAGCGGATGTTTGCTATAAGGTCATATCAGGCTGCCGCAACCAATGAAAGATAGACGGCTTGAAAATTACAGCTGCATGCTTTTCTTCCTCCTCAGCCTCTATTCAGTCAGATTACAATGAGTGAGAAGTAACTTTTCAGAGGGATGTTGCTGGGTTGATGAAGCTAAGTACACACAGGTGCACACACACACACACACACACACACACACACACACACACACACACACACACACAGTAGACAGAGTATATTTACACAATGAGCATCTCAACTAGAGAGGCTTGTAGTTTACAGCAGAAAGGAACTTCAGCAATAACATACACCGATTAAAATCCATCAGTCATACCTAGAGTAGATTAAAATGTTGTCCCTAACACTATCATAAGACAAGGAATAAACAATAATACGCCAAAAATAGCTTTAGTCTCATACATGCATATATTCAGTTTACATTACTGATTTAAAATCATTTTAGCTCTGAGAAAACCTAGATTAACAGCTAAATCACCTCAGCTGTGACTTGCTCTGCTACATTGTGTATGGATTTAGTCCTACTTATTGCTTATGTTTATAGTCTTTATAAAGTGATCTAGAGATTCATAAATAGGTATCTAGTTTGACAATATTATTATATCTGATTTTGGTGTGCTATTTATGTTAAATTTAATAACACAAATTATCACAGTGATTACACGGTAACAATCACATAAAAACAGATATTACAGGCACGAACAGGACAGGTCAGCTCACCGGTATGACAGTTCTCTATTACCTGTGTGCCTTGATAAATAAAAGTTGCTAAAATCTTCAAAGCAAGGAAGTTAAATTGAAAATAAAGCAGTTAATTCAGCATTCTTCTTTCATTCTCGCAATAGATTTTTTTTGCATTTTTTTTTTTTACATTTGCTAATTAGCACTAAACACAAAAATAAAGTTGAGGTCAATGGAAATGTAATTATTTTTGCAAGATAAAAAGTGAGGGAATAACAGAATTGATTACAATTCATCCTCAGGGGGACATAAATGTTATACCAAAATTCACAGGATCGTTATTATCCCAGAAGGGTAATTTGTCGTACACCCAGCAGTAACCTTCTAATCATCAGACAATAAATACAATATAAAACCACACTGAGTTATTTAAAAGGCCTGTGGCAGCAGCGACAATGAGTTCTTAAGTCTACTGGGACCGCAATCCATCCAGCAGTTGTCAAAACCTTTTACTCAAAACCACAAAAATGAACCTTGTGGTGGTACTAGAGGACAAGTCAGGGGTCACAGATGTCATCAGGAGTCATCCTCTGGACACCCTGAATGTCCAAATCCATAACAGTCCATCCAAATGGTCTGGACCAAAGTGGTGGACTGCCCGACCGGCACTGTTCCTAGAACTAGCCATCACTAATAATCTGAATATGATGAGGTACTATTTGCTGGTGAAAATTAGCTTTATGCTGCCGCACAACACCAAGGCTTTACCTCTCCACTCCCTACTGTCGCCTTCAATATGAACCTGCTCCATTAACAAAGACAAACCATCTCAAGAATGAATAACTTTTAACCCATTCAGCCCACAAGAAATGACTTAAAAGTAAAGGTCAGAGAAAACTTGACTCGGGGAGAGGCTGTGGGTTCCCTCTTGTGGCTACCTGGGGTCCCCACGCTGCAAATTTCCCCACAGTTAGTGAAGCTTTACTCGTGTCAACATGACATTAGCGTTTCCTCCATTTAGGAATGAGATCCCTGTTCGGTGGGATGCTGGGGGGAAATGGTAGCAGAAGGTGGAATAAGTATTGTGGTGGACTTATACATATGTATGATACAGGCAACTCAATAAGAGCACAATCATAGAAAGAACAATCAGATTACAGGGCTTGGGAGATAGAGGGAGGTAGTGAAGAAAATGTTATTAGTGGAGAAGTGAGATGAGCAGAGGAGAGAGCAAGGAGATCTTGTACATTTTCAAGGAATGGGGAACATTAATCATCTTTAACTTCATTTGGAGGTTCATATGAGCAAAAAGCATCTTTAGTCGCTGCTTAGATGGGATACCTACCTGGAAGTACATGCAAGAATGAAATCCAGGGATTGTTCAATGAGGAGGTTATGGGTGCAGCTCAGACAGTGAGAGACCATGAGTGACAGAAAATGACAGAAGCAAATACATCATCAGTGGACTGAGGTGGAGTATCTGTGCTTTACTTGACTATTTATTTTTCTGACAACTTCTTACTTTTATCCTACATTTTAACACAATTATCTGCACTTTTTATGTCTTATATTTTCAAAAGAGGGCTGGTTACTTTGTTAGGTTTAATGCATTTGAGGGGAATTATTGATTACTTTCATTTCGCACCACTGTCAAAATCCCAACATTAGGACTGATCTTAACTTAAATGAATGCGACAATAATACAAAGAAAAAAGACAATTCCTTGGTGTATCTATCAGTGCATATCACACACAACAGATGTAGCAAGATGAAGATGATTCAATATGACAAAAAAAGACGTAACACGCCAAAAAGCAGCATTAAAGAGCCAACAAGACAAAACGATGTAACAAGACAAAAACTGAACAAAATGTAAAAGACATAAAAAAAAGAAACACGTCATAAAAAGGAGAGATTCAGTTTGCTTTGCACCAAAACATCAGGTAGAAGAGTCCTTCAGAAGGTAAATTTGTACTTTTATAGTTCTGAGTACATTTTAAAGGCTGTACTTTTTTACTTTTACTTGAGTTAACAAGAGGAATCAGGACTTTTACTTTTACCGATCTTCTTCTGTACCTCTACTTGAGTAAAGAATGTGTGGACTTTCCCCACCTCTGGAAAAAGACGATGTGACACACACATCAGCAGATAGACGGGGTTTCGAGACTGTGCGGTGAAGGGCTTCACATGAACTTATTAAATAAGAGAAGGTCAGATGAGCTCTAAAATTGACTGCTGAAACCTGATATATCACATGCCACCACAATTAAGATCTCTTTTCATCATTAAGGAAGCCTTGGATCAATGGCAGCACCTCTCCCTTTCTTTCACACTCTCTCTCCGTCTATTGGCTATCTGATCTTCCGTCGACAGTTCGCTCACTCTCACATTCATCCGTAACTTCCACACCTCCTTATAGCAAGAGCATTCAGAGGAAATGGACCTCGATCACCGGCTCCCCGGCACACATCCGACTCCCTCTCCTGCCCTCCCTCCACCCTCCAATCCTCCCCCCTCGAGGACTGATGAGAAGATGAGAGCTGCTTGTCTCGGAGCTCTCTCCCAGGCTTGTTCTTTTGTTTAATTGGAGTTTTATTGGTGACAATCAATTCATTTCTATCTCAGCTCCAGGCGGCATTGATCTGCTGTCACAGAGAAGAGTCAAATGTACAGTTCCACTCCCACCGCACTATAAACCAAAGGGTCTGATGCCAGCTCCTGATAGTTTTTTTTTTTTTTTTTTTAACTCTGTGTTTCTACTGCTTGTTGTGATTAGAAGCAGAAATTACTTTTGAGGCCTTTTCAGGTTTACCTCATATTTCCTCTAGAAGGGTAATAGAAGCTGTAACCTATCTGTGAGCAGTCAGAGGACACTAATTCAGCGAAAGATGTTTTAAACCCAAATGCACATCAGTTTTTACTTTGAAGTCCCTGTTTACCTTAAATGCACCTCCATTTCTGAAAGAGGTGAACGCCATAAATCTGTTTGGTGCTGTTGGAAAGCTGAACATCTTAAAGGGAAAAAAAGTTATCTTACTTTAGTTCTGAACTCCAGAGATGTTTTGTAGAAGTTTTAAACAACCATTGATGCCGAGTTATGAGATGTGTTGTAAATTAGAATGACTAGAGATCCAGAATGTCTTTGGTCCCAATCACACAGCGCAGGTTTGGCAGCGATAGGCATCTTTTTCTAGTTATTTTCTATAGGCAGTAAATATTTTGCTAATGTGCCACAACCAAACTGAAGGTCTCGACCCTAAGTTGGGAAAATGCTGCCTTAACAGTGACCGAACAGGTGAAAAGGTCATTATTTAGGGAAATCGCCACAGAACTGCATCTCTGCTTTTTCTCCATGATATAATTCTGTTGGCTGCACTGGGCTGTGATATGCAGTGCATTCTGGGGCATTTTTTTTTTGTAGCCGAGTGTGAAGGGGATGCGATGAGGGTCAGTACCTCCAAGTTAATGTACAGTGTAGGAAAACAGTGGATTGTCCCCTTCAGGTTGAAAGAAAGTAGTGGCCCCAAGTGAAGGAGGTCAAGTATTTTGGAATCTCTGTAACAACTGAAGGTAAGATTAGCTAAAAGATCAATAGGTAGATCTGTGCACCAGTCCCAGTGATGCAGACTGTGGTGGTTGTGACGATGCAAAGGGCTGAAGGTGAAGTTCTCAGTTTGTCGGTCCTTTCTTTCTAACCCTAACCCTACATGTGCACCTTTGCATCCGTCATGAGGTTTTGAGCCAGCCTCCACACAGCTCCACACACCCCAGAAGTGTTTCAGAGGCTGAGCGTTTTGCCTGCCTGATTTTGTTGATGTGCTCTGATTTTGTTGATTTGGTCATTTTTACTTGATGTGCTTTTATACCATTGATAAGTAGGCTATATAGTACAGACTAGGTGCACATTTGAATTGGAGCACAGCAAAAGAGCTGCTACGGAGACCTGCTGCGACACCTCTGGTGGAATCATAAGTATTGTCTAGAAAGGCCATGATCGGCTCCACCTGCCACACCTGAACATGACTCAGCCGTTAGTGACTTTGTGCAAATGCATCCAAATGTACTTCAGACGGATTGAAATCTGATTGCTCGAACCAGATTGCAAGGTGGCTGATGATCTGTGTGGGTGAGGAAGTGGTGTGAATGAAAGTCTGTGAGGATGATAAAACTTTTCTTGCTCATCATCCATAAATGTGATTCATCTGTGCGTGTTTGAGTTAGCTGATGGATAGTTGCTGCAGTGACTCATTTGCTGAAATTTACAAGTTGTTGTCCTTCTGGAGGTTTTGGCAGTTACCAAATAGCTTATCTCTGGGCTGGAATAGGGCCAACATGGATTTGCATGAAGCTCTGGAATACCAAAAAAGATTGCAATCAGATTTGTGGTCTTGCCAAAGGAGACGCATAAAGTATGTGTTGTTAAATGTGGCAAAGGTGTATTGAACAGTAGACGTAGTGTCTGGAAGACAAGGTAGAGAACCAAAATCAAGTTCAGAGATCTGAACTTGGCAACAGACAAGCAGGTCTGAAACAGGCAAACCAAGAGAATCAAGCAGCTCGACTTCTGTGACAGTAAGTCAAATTAAGAAAACTTCTCAGACATTTTTTTCAGGTAGGCAGGAGGTGGGCAGAAATTACTTTCAAAGATCCTTTCCACTCAAAAATGTGTTTTTCCAGTGTTTATGTCACATAAAATATCTGACCTTGACTGTACCGACTTGTATCCGTGCAGTTTGTCACTAGGGAGGTATTTTCATATTTCTCTTCTGAAGCAGGGAGATGTCTGTGCCATTCTCTAAAATCAGATATCCAAACGTACCCTGAGAAAGCTAGATTTGGTCTGTAAGAAAAGAATTCCAATCACTGCCTAATATGCTTTATGCAGGCGAAGAAATCTGAAACTTCCAGTGCAGAGCAGACATGTCAGTCCAGAGAGCAATAATTAGCATTAGCTGTGTCAGCCACTGCCAGTTACAGGCTAACAAACAACATAAATAATATTAAAGATGCAAACTACACTAACCATTCTGATACATCTGCTAGTCGCTGATCTTGGTGCACAACTCCTCAGCTGAGTCTCACACATGTATGGCAGAACCTCTCTGATGTTTTATGTAATGCTAATGCTAGCCATTTTTATGAGCACTGCTCTGCATTTAACCAGCCGTTTTCCATTCTCAAGTCGTCAAATACGCTCCTTGCCCCTTGGTGACTTATAGACACACAAGGTACCCACTGTGTATTAAACGCACAGGGTGGATGCATCGGTCACACAAACACACTACATTCACCTAGGAGATCAGGGTTTGTGTCTGATGTGGAACCAAAATGTTATTAAAAGTTTTAAGGTAAGAACATTATGTGCATCACTTGATTTGCATCATGTAACTTTCGTCTCATGACTTGCTTCACAGACATGACGTGATGTGCTTAAAGTAACAAAAAAAATTGTCGTTTCCTAAACCTAATCAAGTAGTTTTGGTGCCTAAACCTCAGCCTGGGTGATAAAACAATAGTGATATGTATCAGCAATAACCTTTATCAATAGCAAATAAAAAGCTGTTCAACTGTTTTACCTAAGTGCATTAAATGCAAATCACCATGACATCACATAACAATTACACCCTGGCTCATAAACAGCCGCAACCAGGGAATCATTTAACATGTGTGTTGTTTAGTTGCACCATCAACATGTTAACCAACAACATAAACAGCGTCGAGTGCAGACGGTGAGGAGACAGTATGGGAAAAAAGACAGGTCAGCTCACGGTATTTCATCAAGGTATAAAGGTGACATCATTCACTTGTCCTTACTTATTTTTATGTATTTGTGTGCTATTTATTGTCATGTTAAAGTTAAAAATATTATCTGTGTGCCTTGATAAACAAAGTTGTTCATTTCAGCCTTTCCTTTTCTCTCTTAGTCTTTATTAAAATAGCAAATTA
Organism: Lutjanus erythropterus; assembly: GCF_056507025.1. Lineage (NCBI taxonomy): Eukaryota > Metazoa > Chordata > Actinopteri > Lutjaniformes > Lutjanidae > Lutjanus > Lutjanus erythropterus. The sequence goes on along the minus strand of NC_139318.1, from coordinate 32,217,909 downwards.
AAAATTATTCTGGGAAAACCATGTTAAACAAAATATGAATTATACTGTAGTGTTTTTCATACTTCAGAGGGCGTCTGGAGGGAAATTTTGAGAGCAAAAGGTAAGACAGAAAATATGGCCTGAGAGCAAAATTGAGAGCAACCTGCACTCTAGATAAACTGACACTTATTACTGATAAGATGCTGCGGGGCAGGTGATCTAAAGGGGGTGGAGAGACTTCACCGAGGCTGACTAGTGGGTAGGAGATGAAAACAACCAAAGCTTGGAAGAGGGGAGTGTGAGACCACGTTTGAGTGTCTGAGGTTGAACTAGAGATGATGTTGAGAAATCAGAACTTCACAGGGTGCCTGAAGCTTGGAGTACAGGTGCTGCTACTTGAACTGAAAGGGCCCAGCTGAGGTGCTTTGGGCACTTAAAGTTGTTATAACATCATATACACCTCCCTGTAGCACCTCAGGGCAGACCCATAGGTCTCCTCCCAGGGATTACAAATCCCATCTTTATGAACACGGCAGGATCCCGCTGGAAATGTTATAGGACGTGGATGAAAAGAAGAATATCTGGGCTGCGTTGCCTGGAGCTGAATAACCAATTGAAATGGACGGGTGGATGTCTTTAGACAGACATAATAGATTTGACACAGGTTTTACCATTTGGTTAGAAGACATTTCATAATTTTAATAATGCTGCTGTATTAATAGAACTAATTTGTGAGGCAAATAAGACAGAGACAGTTGAACTGAACACATTTAGGTGCTGGTGGTGTGGTACTGTAGCTCAGACATGTTCAATTTTACCAGCAGTGACTCCACTCTGTTTTGACAATGATCACATATTAAAAAAAAGAAACTTTTCTTCCCTTTTTCCAAAAAAAGAAATGGGAGGACTGAAAATGACATTTAATTACAAAAAGCAAAATAAAGCCAGGAGGAAAAAAGATAAACTAGTAGGGGGAAAATGGAGAGAGAGAGAGAGACAGAGAGGGAAAAGGAGAAAAAGAAAAGGCAGTAAAAGCGATTTCGCAGTCCACTGGTGTCGCTGGATTATCATGAAAATGAAAGCTACTGAGTCAGGGAGTATCAGGGAGCAAGGAAATGGAGCCGAGACAGATAACACAGTAAGGGAGAAGAAGAAAACGAATAAGAGAACTAGTGTAGAGAAAGCAGAGAGAGGTCTGTAAGACAATATGAAAAGAAAGTGCAAAGAAAGAGAGAAAAGGTAAAAAGACAATATATATACGACAAGCAGTGAGATTATGAGTGCAATAAGCCAAAAATGAGAATCACTTCACCCCATAGAGAATAATCAGAGGTTTCTTGAGAAGTAATATCTGTAATATTGTTTCAAGAAGACCCAGCTCAGCCCTGAAATATTTTTTAGTTAAAGAAGGGATGAAGCCTTTTTCCCCATGTATCAGGCAAAATATAAAAAGTGTTGTGGTTGATCATGAGAAAAAGTTTCACAGAAGAATCTTGCATATACAGCAAATAAAAGCTATATGAAAGAAAGAAAGAAAGAAGTGTGTGAGACAGTATTCTCTACCATTTCATGTCTACATGAGAGGATTTATGAACGTATTATGTGCTAGCTTAAGTTTTATTTGCAGCCAATATTGCAAAATATTGCAGATGCAACAAAGATTGGAATGAGAGGGAAATGTAGAAATCCCAGTCTGTGGCACACAAAGTAACACGCATGCAGTGAAGAATCTACAATATGTAGCAATACAAACCTCCATGGCACTTTTCCATGTCAGTTGTACTGCTTTGGCACTTGGAAACATTTGCAGGTCCTTTAGGGTTTTACGTTTTGCTGTAGTTTTCTGTATAGCATTTAATGTTTCAACAATTAGCATCTTAAATTAACCTGAACCATTGAGGACATTTTTTCTGGGCAAAAGTTTTTGTGCAAGCTTCTTTAAAGGAGACCTATGCTCATTTCCGGCTCTATATTTTACCATAATTATACCACGATTAACGGTTTAAAAAAACCCCTCCTTATTTATCTTATACTGGCTCGTTATGCAGCCCCTCAGCTTATCCTCTGTCTGAAACAAGCCATATTAGCTTAGTGTTTAGCTAAGTTTAAGATTTTCTCCTATTAGATTTTCTCTAAATTAAATACTATAAATTCTCAAAAAGCGCAAACATACGGTGATCTTATGGTTCATTACAGTAGATTAAACTACCCAGCAGTATATAAAGTAGTTAAAATGAGCGCCATCTCCAGTAGTGAAACACAATACATATTATTGCAGTGGTAATATTAATTGAAAATATAAGATATAATCATAAAGCACAGACAGAGACCATTTTACGTCACTATACTCCTACAATCGTTTTCTCGTGTTTTTTTCCCCCCACTGTGGCAGAAATGCTGCTAACTAGCTAAGTTAGCTTTTCACAGAACAGCTGTGCTGTTAAATAGTACAGGAAGATGCTGTAGCAATGTTACATAAATACAGTCTGCAATTTACAGAGTTTCCTGATGGGCAGATAGCCTAACTTTTTACCTCAGTTAGCTGTGCAGTGAGCAGTCTTATTAGCTGAGTCTGTCCACATGGTTTGGGTCCTCCTGGCGGTCCAACAAGCAGTGTAAACCCTCCCCGATGCTCCAAGCTCCCAGTCTAGGCAGCCTAGTCAGCTAATAGAACCCTTGATGCACAGCTAATTGCGCCAAGTAACGGCAGCTACAGTTAGCAGTAGCTGACGATTGCTTCCTCTACAAGTAAATCTATCTGTCCATCCATCAGATATTAACTTTCCTTCACAACTGAAAAAGCACTTTTTGTATGACACATCGAACAACCTCCAAAAACCTCAGTGTCACAATCAAACACAAAGACAGTCATGAAAAATACTGGCATTTTGATAAGTAAGCGTATTTTCTCTCCTTCTTGCCAAGTATGAGATGAGAAGATCAATAACACTCTCAAATCTGTCCAGCAAGTGAGTCTAAAGCCAGCTTAGCTTGGCATAATTGCACTATTGTAGATAAAAGGGAAACAACTTGGCTCAGGCTTAAGGTAACAAAATCAACCAGTACCTCTAAAACTCATTAAGTGACATGTTTTATTAGGTTTCTTTATTCCGTACAAAACCTGAAGAGAATATAAATACGATAAGTTATGATTTTATGGGGCGGTTATGTGAAGGACTATTTCTTGGGGTTGTGTCTAGTTTGTCTGATTTGCTTAAGTCTTGCGAGATTTGTGCATGTTTTTTCCTCATGGTCTAGGTGAACATGATGCTTTTTGCGGGACCCTTCAGTGGGACTTCAGTGGTTCCCGTCTAGACGTGATGATTTCTTGGCCAGGAGCTGTAAGTCTTAGCTGGTCGCCTGGAAACCTCATGATGACAACAAAACTAAGCTAACCGTTTCCCCATGTTTCTACTCTTAATGCTTGGCTAAGATATCTGGCGTGAGAGTGGCATCGATCTTCTGATCTATCTCATAAAAAGAAACAAGCGTACTTCTCAAAATGTCAAACCCTTCCTTAAAACACTCCTCTCTATTCTTGTTGCTGCAGTCATTCATAAACATAACCTTTGTTTGCCATAATCGCACATCGCTGTTTACTTTAGGATTGCAGTGCAGTGACTCACACATTTAAGAGGAACAAGGCCAGCCACAACCAAAAGCTGGAGGTATGATGAAATCAATTGTTTTTCCCTAATTTTTTGGGAAAAAAGCACAAGGGAATAAGGCTATACACAGATTAAATGCCATGAATAGACCATACTGCTCTTGTTAACACCATCTTTTGTAAAACAAGGTGGGATTATGGAACTATGTAAGATATTAACACAGGGGACTGCACAATCACTCAGTGAGTATGAACTACTGCCAAGTAATCATACAATGCTTACAACACATTGGGCATCAGTGCCAGCATTGTGTGTGGGAGTTGTCATTCATGTTCACTGCAAGATTGCTGCTACAGCTGAATCAGAGAAAACACTTGGATCCCAGATGCACCAGCCTAAATAAAACTATAGGACTGCTACAGCCCCCCCAGCAAAAAAAACTAAGAAATATAAAATGTAGCAACAACCATTTAAAGCAGACTAGTATGGCTATGTGTGTATATAGATACAATGTGTATATATATGTCAGTGTGTGGGATAATGATAGTACCAAAAGCAGCAAAACAGGAGTGACTGCTTTGTTGTCCTCAGGGCACACAGTGATGTCTGCGGTGAGGTAAGTTCACAAATGTTCATCTTATGAAACATAAAACCTCAGTGAATGTTAGGTATTATACAAATGCTACAAGCAAGTGCCTGCAGCTTAATAATTTGTATATCGGGACGCCCCTATAGCTCAGTTGGTAGGGCGTGCGCACCATGTATTGAGGCTGTCCCCCTCTCTCTCTACCCCCCTTTCCTGTCATATCTTCAGCTGTCACTATCACAATAAAGGCAAAAAGCCCAAAAAAATAATCTAAGAAAAGAATTTGTATATTGATGACCTGTTGCACAGAGAAGCAAAAAGAAAACCAGAAGAATATGGGTTTACGAAATTCTTCGAAGAGGAGCACGTAGGAGGAGACTGTTGTGATACTTTAGTCTATGAGTCAATATGAATTTGATGTTTGATTTGGTGACTGCCAAAGAGGACATCAGTAAGGACAAAATGGACATCAGAGACCCTGTCAGCACCAAAGAGTGTTTGGTGGTGTGTCTCAGGTAAAATGACGTATTTTACATATATGTATGTATATATATGTTTTAAAGACTCCTTGTCCGTCCTTCTTTTTGACTTGTGATATCTCAAGAATGCCTCAATGGAAATTCCTTCAAATCTGTAAAAAAAAAACACATCCATTTGGACTCAAATGCTATCAGTTTTGCTATCAGTCCTTTGTACTCCTCCGTAAAAATAGTCTCTGAGGACAGCATGTTTCTCACTGGAAATTATTCACTGGAATCATACATGGCAATATAGTGATAAATTAAATTTGGGCCAAAAAAAATAAACCTTTTAATTCCTTCAAAGTCTTCACTACACGTATGTGTCTGGACAAACATGGAACACGGACATAAACTGCAACTTTACTGGTTCGCATAGGCATACAACCGTAAGGTGGTAATTTCAGTTAATATTATTTATAGTGTTTAATAAGTTAAAAGTTGTTGAGTATTCTGAAAGTGATGCCAGCAATAAAATTTGGCAGTGTTGTTGTTGTTAGTTGTGGTGTGGACTCCAGAATCCACTTGAGTTAAATTTTTTTTTTTTACGACTGTTACAGATTGGACATCCAATGAAACTTGAAATAAGGAAACACCTATCATGTGTAGAATATGATGTTTAAATATGAGGTTATAGTCATTATGTGGGGCAAGTTTTACTGCAGATGTGAACATTTTATCAGTATTAATGACCAAAGTTGGAAAGAACTAGAATATTAATCTATTAAAACTATAATAATAAAACAGGGAGGGGAAAATCACAAATTGTCTCTTAGTGAACTACTTGATTCAACTTCCCTAACATCTCTCTGTGCCATCTGCAGACCAGGAAAGAAGTGAATACAAACCTCAGTATGCTCTGTCTATAAAGTCGTTAGAAGATTTTGCTCTCAGGAGTCTGACTTCAGTGGCCATAGATCAACAGCGTGCAGGAGTCCTCCCTTGTTCCTCCTATCTTACTGATCACATCAGATCAGCATGCCGGAGTGTTTCTGCCTGGCTGGCTGGGTGGGCAGACTTCCCACACGTCTCCAGTGATGCCATGGCACCTGATCAATCACCCAAGGCAACTCTTTGGGGACCCATCGGCGAGGAAGGGAGGGACGCACGGAGGGAGCGGGTAGGCATCGGTGGAGTGAGGGTGTCTCGTTTGCATGCGGGATGGCAGGCAATGCATCAAAAGATGACAGCTATCCCATTCTTCCTTAAATAAGAGTGGTGAGACTCTTGCTGGCTGTGCCTTAACTTTAATCATTCATCTAAATAACTGTTTCAGAAGTCTGCTGCCGGAGGGGGCCGCAGCTCCAGGCAGGCTGCCATGGGCGTGGGGGAATATGAAAACTGACGTCGCGCTCCTGGATTTCTCATTTGTAAACGTGTAAACATATATTTGACTCAGATTGCAGAAGCACAAAAGCGCTTGTCCTCATCCCCCACAACTACCCGCCCCCCGTTTCTCCCACTCTCTGTCTCTCTCATAGATTTATGTATTGAAAGAGTTTGAAATTCATTGAGGTTAGACTAAGCAAGAAAAGGTTCGGTGGAGGTGCAGGGTACTCGGGCGCTGGCAGCATGAGCGACGTGTCGAGCAGCTAAGTGACAGTGATTGATGCCCTCTGTGTTTCGAAACTTATCAAGCGCATATACACACTGACTTGTCAAACAGATAAACAGCAGAAACGTTTGAGATAAATAAAGAATCAAATAAACACGAGGGACTGGCAAAGAAGAAGAAGAAAAAAAAAACAAACTATCTGCATAATGAATAGATGAGATGGAAAGAAGGAGGAAAAAGAGAGGCAGAGATTCCCAGCGGGTGAAACTGAGCCTGGGAGACGTCAGTTGGGGAGGGATACAGGGACACATGGGCCTGTGACGACTCCGACAAGTCACCCAGGCGGCAAAATAAAGCCCGGCTTCCTCAGATTTGTTTCCAGTGCTCATCAGTAGGAGAGCTGGATGACGGATGGACTGGCGCTGGGCGCAACGCGAGCGTGTCAAAGTTAGTCACCATAATAAAGACCTGCTCTTTTTCCTTCCATTCGCTTCCCTTTTTTTTGCAGCCACCTGCCGTCCCTCCGCCTACAACCCATTTCATTTCATTTCAGTTAAATCTGCCTTTGTTTGTCTTCCTTCACCCCTCCATTTCTACATCGTTCCTTAATTCCATATCTGATCTGTTTTCCATTCATCCATTTTTCCTCCTTATTCTTTTATTTCCTTTTTACTTCTTTTTTCTTCCATCCAACCATAACATGAGTAGAACTGTGACTAGCCTTCTTTAATTCTTCCCTCTTTCTTCATCTGTCTCCCTCCTTCCTGCATCCTTCCTTTTCTCCATCCTTCCCTCCATCCATGACTTAACTGCAATTATTCCAAAGTGTGTAGTAGAGCTGCCAATCCACTTGAAGATTCTGTGTTATTGTCATGTTTTGGTTCATTTAGATGTGAAAAATACGGCTACGTACGAAGGTGCAGCAGCTGGGGGCAATAATGATGAGAGCAATAGACAAACATGGTAAAGGGTGAGAAAGTCCACGTAAGGGGAGGGGGTCAGGGTAGATGGGAGACAAAAAGTTGACTGTTTTAAGGAAGTAGTTATTTTAACTCAAAACACCATTTTCCTAAGTCTAACCAACCAGACGGTGACCATCACCTGAAATGTTTCTCAGCAAGCTTTATTCTGAAAGTCAAATCAGACGTTGCCTCTGTGTTATTGCTAACTTCACCACAGTTCATTTCCCAGATTGATTTATTGGCATGATGTAACAAAAAATTTCATTAAATATCATTAGATACATCAATAACCAGCCTGTAGAATAAATTAATTAATTCAAATCAAGAAATTATTAACAAGATATACACTCAAAGAGGAGTAAAAGGCAGAGAATAAGCTGTGAGAAGAATTAACATTTATCATGTGTGTTTGTCCCGTGTGCTGTGACATGCATTGAAATATGTTGCAGCTTCCATGGTGATGATACTATTTTCTCCCAGAGGATTTTTCATGTTGGTTTTAATCAGAGAGTGTATGAGATTACATTTAACTTTTGTGAGGAGCTTTGTCATAATGTCTTCATATTTGCTACAGAGTAGCAGGAAATGTTGCTCTCTCTCTCTCTCTCTCTCTCTTCACATCTCTCTATTCTACATCCCTTTGTTCTTGCGTCCTTCCCTGTCTTCATCCCTCCGTCCACTGATCCAACCATGATGACTGGACCAAAGTTATGACTGGTTCCTTTATTCATTCCTTAATTGCTCATTCAACCTATCCAATTTTCTTTCATTTCTTCATCCTTTGTTTCCTTCATTTTTCCATTTCTTTATCCTTCAATCCATCCATTGGCAGTATTACAATTCTTCTGTCTTTCTACCTTCCATCTGTTCATCCTTCCTTTCTTTATCCTTCCATCCTCCGACACATCCATCGTTCTATCTAGAGCTGCATCAGTTAATCAATTAGTTGTCAACTATTAAATTATTCACTGGTCAAAATTTTTTTCTGATTTCAGCTTCTTAAACATGAATATTGTCAGGTTTCTTTACTCCACACTGACATGAAACTGAATATCTTTGTGTTGTGGACAAAACAAGACACTGGATGACGTCACCTTGGGCTTTGGGAAATAGTCATCAACATTTTTCACCACTTTATGACATTTTACACACCAAACAACTAAGCAATTAATCAAGAAAATAAATGCACACATTAACTGTGTCTAGCTCCTGATGTTTCCTTCTGTAATTCAACCCTCAGTTCATTCAGTTCATCCATGACTAGAAATGACAACTTGTTTCAGATATTTTCTTCCTTAATACTTTGATCCCTTCATCCATTATTTCTTCCTTCAATTTCTAATTTCTCCATCCCTACTTTATGTCATCCTTCCTTGTGTCCTACATCCATCCTTCCATCAGAAAGAATTGTGACTAGCTCCTCCTTAATGCATCCTCCAACCTTCCTTCATTTCCTACGTCCTTCCATTCATTCACCCACTCATCCATGACAACAAGACTAAAGTTATAACAAGCTCCTGATACTTCCTCCCTTCTTTCCGTACTGTAATTTCTCTCATTCATCTTACTTAATCCATCCATCAATTCTTTCTCTCTTCATTCACTTTCTCCTCCCATCTTCCCCCCTTGATCTCCTCCCATCCTCATTCCTGAGTTACATCCTTTCATTCATCCATGACTGATGGGAATTACAACTTGTTTCAGTTTCAGATTTCTTTACCTTCTTTCATCCTTCTTCATTCCTTCCATCCTTACTTTGTTCCTTAATTTTGTCATCTCTCCTTTTATGTCTTTACAGTTCCATGACTATCACATGACAAAAGTTTTAACTAGCACTAACAGATTACCTGCCTCTGTTTTTCCTTCCTTCATCCATCATCTCTCTCTCGTCATACTCTTCCTTCATTTCCTCATCTTTCCATTTTTCTTGCCCTGATTTTCCTCCATACATTTTTCCATTTGTCCCTGCATCGATCCATCCATCCATCCATTCGGAATGGGTGATACCAAGCTTTTTTAATTTGATATGATACCAATACTGGCCATTTTTTAAATGGGTGTGTAATTTTTTTTTAAAACAATAGTGATATTTAGAAATCACATAGCACACACTGGCCATTAGCACTAAATTTATTACAAAAGCAAATTGTAACAAAAATGTTGCTAATTAGTGGAAAAAATAGTCTATCCTACAGAAATACTATGATAAAATAATAAGAAATAAATGATTATCATCTTCTTTGTTCTTGATCAGCTTTCAGGGTGTGTTGATTTTAAATGTTTGAAGAGGTTACAGGTCATGGCAATGGACTTGGATCAAATCAAATCAAACTTCAAATCCCCCTCTCACCACACCTAAATGTTAACTTACAAAACCATATAGACTGACTAGAATGCAGAAATCTGCACCACAGAACACACATTATAATTGCTACAGTCACTTACATATACAGACAATAATTTAACACGACCTGAGAGAGAGACATTAAATTTCATTCTCGCTCGATTTCAAGTTTCCGCCCACAGTTGACCTTTCCACCTGTAAGATGGATCATGGTGAGAGTTTGTTTATTAAATGATACAGTTGAGCCAAACTCCCCACTATTTTGGGAAACCATGTTTATGGATACTATTATTCTAATTATAATTATAAAAATTCTTATGAATGCAATGATCACCCAATCTGAACAGCACAGTCCAGCCCACTTTTCAAATGGCCAGTCCATCCCTGGATGTTGCTGCTGTGCGGCACTTTGTTGTCACAAATAGTGCATCTTGGTGTATTTTTATCTACAGGTGACAAGTTGCACCAGGCTACATTACATCTCAGTTCTGCCTTCTGATGCAAAAGTGTGAGACAGCTCTAATGTCTCATAGGTTTCCAGTCATGTCACACTGGCCAGTTACATAAAAATGCCAGGGCTGTTTAGTGGCACAAACATGATCCAAAAATACTAAATATGTCAAAGTAATGCTGCCACACATGATTTGTATTTATGTAATGTTATTAGAGTTTTTTTTAAAGGAATCAATACCAGATGAGCAGCGCTTGACAATCGATGTATTGACCTCGCAGAATCGATCCTTCTTTCCCTACCATTCACTTTGACATTACCAGAACTGTGACAAGCTCCTGATACTTCCTAATTTTTTCAACCTCTCATCCTTAATTCCCTCCCACCATTCATCCTTCCTTTCCCTTTCATCCTGTTGCCAGAGCCCAGGCCTCCCAGTCTCTCTCGCTCAGTTTGGGAGTCGACTTTTGGGAAGTAATAGCGTGATTAGACAAAGATGAAAAGCCTAAGCATTTCCATGTCTGCTCCTTCCCTGCTGTGAGGGATGCTCTCCCTGCGTCTGGGGCCTTCGCCAAGTGGGGCTGAGTGGGGCTGGAGCGAGCTCAGTGGGGGCAAAGCTCAAACCTGCAAGGGGATATGTGGCACTCTGGTTTGGGGCAGACTGTCTTCACTGGGGCTGATGGCAGAGCTAATTGGAGAGAAAACAGTGGGAGGTGCCGATGAATAAAGCCCCTCGGAGATGCTGGCAGCAGGGCACAACGACATTCCCCTGTTCACTTCAAGGTTATGCACACAAGGAAAATCACACACCTGCTACTGAGGTTGAAGCAACGAGGCTCTTGTAGTGTTATTTGCATAGAAAGCGCAAAATTAGCTCCAGTATCTGCTAACAAGGATTAACTTTTTGAAACCCAATTAAATGGCTTAACCTTAAATTATGTTGAATCAAGCATTTAAACTAGCTTAAAATCTCTCTTTAAACCTCAGTTTAGTTTTTTATCAGTATTAACTTTATATTTACACTTGAGGACATTTAAGGCTGGAGATATACTTGCTGTTTATTCACACGTTTTCTTTCGCATATGCGTAATGTTAATTTCCGAGGACGCGCACAACCATCGCTTCAAATGGACCCAGGATATGGGAGGCAGCCATGATGTGTAGGGATGCGTAGCGGTGTGTACGCAAACATGTAGTTTAAGCAGCTTTTAGAAGCTAGCAAACAATTTTTCACTTTTTAACTAGCTATCAAACGACATACCCTTCTTAAAAAAAACATTTTAGCTAGTTAGCAAACAATGTAACACTAACTTTGTAGCTAGATGTAGAATTTTGTTAACTTCCTAGCAAACTACATGAAGTATGTATTTAATTTTACTTTTTAGCTAGCTAACAAATAATGCAATGTTTTAACTTTTTGGCTTGCTAGTAACCTATGCAGTGCTTTGTTAACTTTTTAGCTAGCTAGACTACAATGTGTTATTTCTAATTTTTAGATAGCTAGCAAATGTTTTTTTTTTTTTACTTTTTAGGTAGCTAGCAAACAGCGTAACATTTTTGTTAAGGACCAGAGCAGCAAGCTAATTTTTGTTTTTTTCTCTAATTTTGGTTTCACAAACCTTTTTTTAGTTAACGGACATTAGTTTCAAATTGTGCAACAAATTTTAAATGTGGATTTATAGGTTTTAAACCTAGTTTTCCTAAAATCTGATCAGAATTAATATTAGATTAAATCACTCTTTGTTGATGCAACCCAGCCTAAGAGTAATTGACTACAGAGAAATGGAATTGACACAATAGATAGGACAGATGAAGATAACACAACATGTACACATTCAAGCGCACAATGTATAGTAAGTTTTCTCCTTTCCTGCCTTTTGGATGCCTTTGCCAGCATATAAATCACCCAGCTTCAAGGACGCAGCATTGGGACCCCTAACTGGGATCTTTCACATCCACCATCTGGACACAGAAAACCAGAGTGCTGACCAGCCGCACTGCTCTCATTCTGTGCCTCAGGACGAGCCGCAAGATGGGGGGCGGGTGTGCACTGTAGATAGAAACCTAATCAATCCAACGACTGCTTAGTGTGTACTGGACTTCATAGAAAAACCTCTCCGGAGACGAAGAGGAGTCGAATAGAGCAGTAATGATATTTTGAGAGGGGAAAAGAGACAGAGACAGAGGCCGCGACACACAAAAAAGAAAGAGAGAGAAGCTGTCAGTGTCTCCACTCATCCAGAACTGTCCGAAGTATTCATTCACACACTCCCTCCCTCCTCCAGAGACGGTGTCTTTCCATCATTCGACTTGGTTTCACACTCCGAGACCCAATATCAGAGTAGATATGAACAGAAATGAGAAGCACAGGATTGTCTTTCCACAGACAATTGTGTCTACTGCGGTTATTTGTGTCATGCTATCCACTGGTGTAAGTAGGCCTATATCTCTCCGGGCCGCCTGTCTGCCTGCCCGCTGTCTTTCCATCAGGCCGAAAACATTACCGAGGACAGCGGTATTCCTCTTTCTCTCTCTCTCCACCTGATAGGACAGTCGCTTTGTTTTAGCTGAGGTCATCTCACCTGCAGGGTGCTGCCTGGTGGCTGATCACTTGGTCACTGTCAACACCCAGATGTGCACATACACACACTCAAGTAGGCGCGCACACACGCACACACACACACACACACACACACACACACAATCCTTGGCCGCAGTTGCCAACTTGCACACATTCAAAGAAACATATCTGTGCACCCGATGGAGAGAGGCTTATGACTCATACACACATCCAGTGTTAATGAAGACGATTCTTCAAGTGTTGAAACCAGTTAATTAAATATTTGAAAATTAAGTTACTTTATCATAGAGATGCAAATAGAGCTGAAACTAACGCTTCTTTCATTATCGATTCATCTGCAGATTATTTTCTCATTTGGTCTCATTTAATCGTTTGGTTTATGAGATGTGAGAAAATAATGAAAAATTTACAATTTCCTAAAACACAAGGTAATGCCATCTTGTGTCTTATTTTGTAAAAACAGTCCAAATTCTAAAAAATATTCAGTTTAGGACAAGCAGGACAAACTGGGGTTGCAAATTTTGTGCATTTTCTTTAATTAATGGTTGCAAGCACTATCGATTAATCATTAATAATTAGATACAAGAAACAAAACACATTTTTTTTTCTCATGTCATTGTTTTCCTTGTTTTTTTTTCTCATTTTAAGTTTTAAGTTTCCTTACTCAACAAATGGCTCCAACAGAGAAAACAAAGTCAAATGAGGTGCAATTACTGCGCGAAACATTGCCATCATTAAGACAAACATACACTTTTCTTGTAGATTATTTATCTGTTAACCGACTAATTGAGTTATTGAGTGGCTGATTATTTTAGATCAAGGTGCAAATATCCTGAAAATCCAATAATGCCATTAAGCTGTCCTGGTAACAGATTTGCAATACTGGCTGCAATGGCACAACCAGAGATATCTAAGACTTATTACACCTTTTTTCACAGATTCACTTATTGTTCTGATAAGATAGTACTCACTGAGTTAGCTGCTGATAATAGCTGATACCAATTTTAAAGTTTAAATCTGAAAATGATGAAGTGAATGCAGTGGCAGCATTAGACCCCACTGTAGAAATGCATTCAACATGGCCATTTCTAGCATACTCTGCCAATAGACCCCCTGATATCTTACACACTGTATTGTTAAATTTGGTCATTTTGCATTTCCAATTAGGAATTTCTTCTTCACTTTGCAGCCATATTGCCATATAAAATACTGATATATCTATAATGACCTGATACTGGCTGAAACACATACTGGCTGTTGGTGTAGTTCGACTGCAAAGACCTGAGAACTTAGAGACAGCTCTGGGAGCAGTTTAAAAATCTAAACCACTTTATTTGAAGATAAAACCAAAAGTGAGTACCTGTAATTTTAATAACATCCCTTACTAGACAGTAAAACTGCAAAGCTACAGTAAACAATGTCAGTTAAAACTGAACCGAGCAGTCTGCAAACTGTTATGAAACTTTTTCAGTAATGTAATACAGTTCAGCTTCATTTTCCTTTTCAAGCAGGGATGTGACTTTAAACCGTGTCTTCTCATCTGACTGCAAAGCCTCTGTATGTCCAAATGTTTAGCAATTAACTAAGTACAACGTTCTAGACAAATCTGATTTGAAAAGTCACATGTCGCACGTTTCACTGCTCTGATTTGTCTCCAACTGCGTCCTGTCAGCAGGTCAAACTGTCCAATTAGGCGGTGCTAATTAAATACGAATCAAGATTCTGTTACTATATTGCCTATTTCTCACCTAAAATGTGTTCAGAAATATATTTTAGTGTTCTGTTTAGCTATAATACAAACTAGGTTGTAGCCAGGCTTCCACCATTTTGTGCCCTGCAGGGAAATGGACAGTGCGCCCCTAAGTCACACATTTTGTTGCTCTGCTTTGGTTTAGGTAATGTCTCGGTTCTCTGATTAGTTGTAGGTCTATCCAATTTTGTCCATAGACATTTTGGTCTCTGCGTGTTGATAACGCCCCTTGGAAATCAAAAATCAACTGAGAAGTTCCAGACAAGGCACCAGGGTAAGTATGTTTTCAGAACAATAGCAAAGTGATGGACAAATCAACAGAGATTATAGTCAAGTTGTAATAAACTTGAATTATCCTTTAGATAGATTACTTGGTATGAACAATAAGGTAAAATCTTGACAAATTGTTATTGTCTCATTGCCACGTTAGCAGAACTTAGAATAATGTTTTATGTGACTTCTGCAAAAGAAAACCTCAGACAGATTTTCTCAGGGACAGACAACCTGTAGCAGCAGATTTGTATAAAGGAAAATTGTGTCCCTGCTATGATCGCTACATTTGTATTACTGAACCGCTCTCATTCACACGGCTTGTGTTGATTCAACAGCGATAAAAGGCTCTGGACAGACCGAGACTTGTGACTAATAGTCCAGCAGGATCTGTGGTTCAATTACAGCATGGGGCAGCGCTTCTCTGTCCCTGGGCTAGATGCTTTACTGGAATAGCTTCAGTAAACACACACACACACACATGCCAGAGCCCACGCACACACACACACACACACACATGCACAGCCTTTATAAATGTGATGTCACTGACCAAAGGATATCAACACTGATACATTTCTCTCCCTCGTTTTTTTCCTTAAAGATATGTCCAGAAGAAACGTATTGGAAGATTGGATATTGGCACTATCTAAATGAATGTTTTCAGGCCCTGGGGAGGCGAGGCTCACTGCACCGTCTGGGTCTTTAAAAAATCAGAGGACAGCTGATGAAAAGCTTGGCTGAAGCAGTTTATCCACAATGAGAGAGCGAAAACACAGGAAATGAATAGTGACCTATGAAGTCAATTCCAGCACTTTCACAGAACTCTAAAGACAGTTAGTGGGTGGGAATCTCAACCAGTTTCAGCTGAATACATAGTTTCTCTTGGCTGGCAACTGGTCTTTTGTAAGTTTGAATCCAAGGACTCGTAATGTGCATCTTAAGCAAACAAACTTGATTTGCTGAGAGATGTCAGAGACATTTTGTGTTGCGCAGCACAGCCTCAGTTTGGACAATATGTGCTTAAAAGGCAAAACAGCTTATATCAACAAAACCAGCTCGGCCTTGGCATCCACAGTAGCAAAAATGATGGATGCAACAAAAGCGTGACTAGAAATCTCTTGAGCTCCCCCACTGGTCCGACCAGACCCGTGGTGACAAAACTGAACCGACTGACGCGCGCACACGCAAACCGCCCACACTGCGTAAACACAAGACGGGTCTAAGGATCTGGCGTGTTTCCAGAGCAGATGGGTGGGTTGGGTAGAGGAATGGGGTGGGCCTGGTGGGTGGGGGGTGCAGGAGAGCGTCAATCTGTCATTTCTAACAAGCCAGGAGACTCGGAGCCAGGGCAGGTCACAGACACAGGACACACACACACGCTTACGCACACACACGCCCGCTCCTCGTCCTTACGCAGGCGTCACATTCCAACTGTGGCATTCCTGCTAATTAGAACACAAATTAATGATCCAAGCAAGAGAGACAGGCTGATGCTCTCTCCCTCCAGTCAACATTTAGCCTTCCTCCCAGTTGCATCTTCCTCTGCTTCTCATTCTTATTCCTCCTCTCCTTTGTTTTGTCTTTTCATAAAATTCTTTCTCGCTCTTTCTCTTTATGCACTTTCTCCTCTTCCAGGACAGAGAGACATACACTCTGGAAATAGTGTACTAACACAACCTGCTTCTAATCTATCAGAGAGGAAAAAAAGCATTATTTGCATTTGCTCAGGTTTTGTCACAGTTGGACTATAAATGAATCCAGTTTGTAGGCCGAAGTAATCAAGCCTCCATTACTGCGGTCTCACCTCACTTGTAAATCTGTGTATAACCCTCTAATGAATGTTAAGGACTTCACTTTTTAAAAGGACCAATGTGTAGGATTTAGTGACATCTAGCACTGAAGTCGCAGCTTGCAAAAACCTACCAAGCATATAGGAGAAAAACATGAAAGGTTGCATCTAGAGTCAGTGTTTGGTTTGTCCATTCTGAGCCACTGTAGAGAGATGTTGGTGCATCATGGCTGACTCCATTCTTATTTTCAGGTGATTGTGCACTGATGAAACATATTTATGAATATTAAATTTCATTTTTGCCATATTCTACTCAAATACTCCCCCTAAATCCTACACACTGGACCCACTAAGTGCTTTACCAAGAATTCTATACAGAAAATTCTGTAGAACCTTTTACATGTTAAAAATATAGTCCTCAAATGTCATCAAAATAAAGGTTATAATCAAAAGATTTTTCCTTACAGTGCAACTGAGTCAAATCAAGTTTCGACAGACGTCTAGATGTCTTTTCTGTTCTGTGATCGGCTGCTCCAACAAACTGAGACTGAGGCTGAAAAAGAACTCACCATAGACACCTAATGCTTAAATGGGGTCAGTGACAAGCATTAATTCTTTAAACTAATTCATTTCAAACTAGTGCTTTAAGACGTAATACCCTCCACATTCACAGTGCAGAGCGTGCTCACTTAATGTGCACATGTTTTTGCTGGGTAGTGAACTAAGCGCATTTTTTTTGCAACTAATGAACGTGAACCAGAGCGATGTTAATTCATGTAATGAGTTAATATCATGTTCTGTGGCACCTGGCAGCTACCGATATTGCTGAAGAAAGTTTGCATCGATATTTGAAGGAGTTTTCTGAACATATCAGTACAAATGTCGACGGAAAAAAATCTCACGTTCTGTGGACCTGGGGTCTGAAAAAACAATTCTGAACAACAGATGAAACGGTGTGAAAATTTCATGTCATGATTATAGTGAATTATCACAGATATCAGTGTTATCATGGTTTTATTAAAATGTGCTGAAAATGTTCAAAAAGTACTGATAAACATACTGAAATCATATCGAGATTATCAACATGGACAGCTTAAAATTTGAGATGTCTTCTACAAGGTAACTATAATGAAGCTATAACATGACAACAGATTCAACCGTAGACAATGAGGTGAGTCACAAGAACCGCTGTGTGTAAGTGAGAGGAGGTGGGACTATGACAGGGCTAAAGTGCAGTTGGTACCAGAGTATCAATACTGAGGAAAAGGTAATTAAATTTTGAAACGGTTACACTAATCGTCAGGGATTCTCTCACGGTTTATTGTGAAACTGACTATTGTTTCATCCCTATTATGAATGTCAACCATGTCTGCAATGAATTTGAAACAACACATCGAGTTGAAGTAAATAGAGTTCAAAGTTCCTCCACCAAACTCACAGCATTTTGTAAAGGACCAGTTTCCTTTGCTTGCCATCAAGTAGACGCACTTGAACTACATTGTAGTAGAAAATAGAAAAAATGGACATGACAGTCCATTTTAACCTGTGTGAACTGAACTTTGACACATACACCACCTTCAACTGTCGGACGAAGGCGTCTGTCGACCGTGAACAACCCAAAGATGTCTGCTTTCACTATCACTGCAAATGTGTTCAGTTGGACATTTACGTCAAAACTAGATGTAAAGCCACCCAGGTAGTCCCATCACACCTCGCTTTGTCTCTTTGAAAATCCTGCATGCTTTGCCTCTCTGACATAATTTTCCCATCAGCATTAGTGTGAAATTATCAGTGCATAGCTCGAAGAAACAGTGAAAAATTGGGCGTGTAACTTGCAGAACAAATGCTGTAGTTCCCCTAAGAGCTGCTCTGCTGAATAAATTGCTTGTTCTGTGATTGTATCTGTTATTCTTTCAGGAAGAACAGTGATAAATTCTGGGGCAAAGTCACAGGAAACCACAACAACAACAAACTCAATCTGGCAGTGCTCCTCAGCGGTCCAGGACACCTTGCCCACGATGCATCAGTGGAGGGCTGACCTTGAGCGCTAGGCATTAAGGTCAGGAAGCATCATTAGTCCTGCTTCCCCACTGCAAGGCTAAGAATAGGAAGAACAATCACTCACTCATCATCTCCATATATCTTTCCCTTCTTGCTTTTTTCTTTTCACAATTCATTATTTTCTTTTGGAAAGAATATCCTCCTGCAGCACATGTGGATATGAGCAGTAGAGCAGCTATGAATTAAGCACAATTAAAAGGATAGTTTGGATCATTTGAAGCCGGGTTGTATGACGTACTTATTGATAGTGTATTACCTAGAGTAGATGGCAGTCGGCATACGCCCAGTTAGGAGAAGCAGAGAGGAGTACCAGCTCTGAAGCCAAACAATGAATGGCTGTGGAGAGGCTCAGCGGGGAAATGTTTTTTGTATGTATAACTTTAAAGCTATAATATGTAACATTTCTGTATTAAAATGTCGTAAAAATGCATTTATTATTCAAATTTCAACTGAGGGTGCAAAATATTGAACTGAAGGTGCAATGTGTGCACCCTGAACTGGGCCTGTGTCAGACAAATAGAGTTTTCCAGGAGAAACAACAAAACAGGAGGGTGCTAGGAAATGACAATAAAATACAGTACAAACCTATAAAAAACGGGAGTGTTGGCAGGTACAACTGCAGGTGACACACTGATAAGTATCCCACATCAAACAATCCGATCTATCCCTTTAAACTATCTATCCCTTTAAACTATCTATCTAAACTATCATCTACACTTCCAAATCAACGTGCAGCATTTATCTAATGTCTCTTTTCTTTAAATAAGAAGATATTTCCCTTTTTTGTCTTTGTCTCTCATCTCTCTGTCTTTGTCTCTCTCATCTGTACATGTAGATGATCTCACAAGTACAGATGTATTTTTCTAGCATTCACTGGTCATGTTGCTACACGCACCATACATCAATTATCTACTCATGCCAGGTCTTGTTACAAAACATGTGCCTGAGGTAGTTTGTCATGGACTGAAGTACGACTGCTTTGATTTATTCAAATAAATAAATGCACCCTGCTCGTTTGAGTAAAGTATGCCAGAAAAATAACACCTTAGACAGTGCGGTAAGAACATGTTTTTTTTTTTTTAAACACACACAATCACCTGCTGGTAACAGCCCACACCCTCCATCTCTGTTTCCTTCTCTTCAGTCCCAGTTGGGGCTCTGGCTCACAATCAATACCTTTCACTGCTAAGCCAATCTGCAATAATAAAGGCATTACAGACAGGGAAAAATAACACCAAATCTTATTAAATATGGGAGATGGCTTCTTTCCTTCTATGTCTTCCTGTCTCTTGTTGCCTAGGTGAGCTTGGAACTGCTCCATTGGACGGATCACAGCGGTTTGATTGATCCCTAAATGTTCTGGGATGATCAGCAGGCTCAGGATCAGGGTGGTATTGTGGGTTACAGGTAGAGTTCGGAGTTTAGCATTCTGCTCAACTCTCCTACCAGCCATGTATATTTCACAGGATTGTCTTTTATATTCAGTCTGTGGCTCAGCGGAGCACTCATCTTTATTTCATTTTGTGGCATTTTTTAATTTTAGCTGAGATTTTTTTTGTACCCTTCTCCTCCTCCTCCTCCTCCTCCTCCTCCACTCCCTCCATCTTTCCTGACAACCCCCTCTGCTGACTGAATCAGTAATGACATTATGCATCTTGCACTCTGAAGCTCTCTGCAAAGCAAACACTAACTTCTAGCAATCTGATTTCTGCCCTTACACTGCACCGAGCCTGGAAAGAGAGATATCCACACTGTGAAAACACCTATGGCCCTTTCTCATAATGAGAATTAAAAAAAAACAAAAAAAAACAAGTGTGTCAGGACTTACCTCTCTGATTGAAATACAATTTAGAAAATAACCCTAATTGGAAAATTGGAAGAAAACTGTGATATTTCATTTAGGGTCAGTTCACCCAAATCACAAAAACATATTTTCCTGCTTGTTCCTAACTATTCAAATTTGCTGCAATCCTGTCTCCTAGAAATTATGTTTGCACATTACTAAATTATTTTCCCAGTTAGATTTTGGCGACAACAGAATTCCTGCTTAAATTATTTTCAGAGACAATGTCTCTTTGAGTGAATAAAAATGAACATTTATATAAGGCATTGGATTTGCAGGGAGGCTGTTCGATTGGAGTGTACAAAGTGCAGGATTTCCACACTAAAGGTTTACACAACAGAAGCACTTTGGTTAGGTTTTGGGGAAGATCATGATTTTGGTTAAATGAAAATGAAATAAAAAATCTCATGTCTCAAGTCACTGCTGACTTTTGAATAATGCTGTAGTCTCTACAACGAGATAGTGTGATGCAAGATTGCCCATATTGGCAGAAAACTAATGAAATACGTTCTCGGTGACCATTTTACTGATCGTTTCAGTATGGACATTTTTGCATTTTCTCATTATGTTGAAATAAACGTGTTGTATATAAACATATATTTCCTCAGAGAGAGGGCTGTTTGCTGAGGTTTTGAGATTTCTGCTGCTGAGATGTTATTGATCTAACCAATATGATGGAGCTAAATGGAATTTTGTTTGATATGCTCATAGCATCAACAAGCAAAACTCAAGAGTGCCTCTCCTGAAACCTAGTTACTATTTCTTTGGTAATAGAAACAGTCCTGAAAAATAAAATAAAAAACATTTGTAATGCTTGATACCACTAGGGGTTACTGGGGAACGATTTTCTGGGGGAAGTACTTTTTATAATAAGGGGAACCGACCCTTTCAAAAAAAAATATGGTGTGTTAGGACCAGCAGATCCTTATTAAAAGTAGCAACAGCGTTACACTGCACATTAGCAGTACAAATAGATAATTCCAAGTAAAACATTCACATTTGAAACTATAATTAAATGTATGCAAAATTGACAGCATAAAGGTACCTAATTTATAGAAAATTATAGAAACTTCTGGAGGGAATTAGCTTGGTAAGTGAACATCAGATATTTTATTACATCATCCCCTAGCAGGGACAAGCTGTTGCTGCAAGATGTGCCAAGCAATAAGCAAGTGATACACATGTAAGTGTCAAACACTGATACCCTTTTCAGAAGAGGTTGAACAGTTTATCTTTTACTTAAAAGATTGGGGAGGATCAAATCTGCTCACGTGCATCTCTTTGACATATTGCATGTGACAGCCATTAAGCAGTTGACGAAGAACATGGAAACCAAATCCACCAAAATTAATGACATGGAAAAATTAACTTTTATCATCAACCCCAATACCCCCCATATACTGTCCCATTCGTCCCACCCCCATCTTCTCTCTGCTTCTCCCCCCTTTCTCTTATCTTATCTAGAATGATTAATTTCTACTCATTGCAATGAAGTAATTTTAAATAAAAGCACCAAATGATCTTATAATATTAAAAATGAAATTATTAGGTGATTATTTTTTATGCATTCATGTGTAAGCAGCATTAAAATGTTGAAGACCATATTGCTCTCTTTCCCCCTTTAACCCAAAACCTTATGTTTCCTTTCGATTTTCCTCAGAATGGATAAGAAGAGACAGAGCTTTTCAGATCGTCTCATTCCAGTCGGCCTTGGCATTACAGTGTGTTTGTGGTCTTGGTAAAGCTGTTCACAGGCACGCCCGATTGTCTCAATTAGCTGTTAATTGAAAACTAAACTGAAATGGAGACTTATCGATTGTGCCAGAATTATTACAAATCCACGCAAAGTTAATTTACTATAAAAGAGTTGCCAAAATTCAATTCACACTGCTGTGTATGCAAGATGCTGCACTGCTCACCCCAGAATAGAGTTTGGAAAGTTCTGCAATATAAAATGCAGTGTGTGTTTTTTTCTACAGTGACCTCTGCTGCTGTTGCACCACCTCCTTTGATACTGAGAAGAAATTGATAAATGTAGGAGTCATCCAAATGTTGTAACTTCTAGCTGTTTTTTTCCTCCATTTTTTAAACACAGTCTTGATTGGGAAAAAACTTTGTCTAAGCTGTTAAATTAATTGAATTTATATGGCCTAGTATCACTAATCACAATTTGCCTCAAGGGGCTTTACAATCTTTCAGCATTTAGCAGTTGAAACATAAAATCCAGTACTGTGAGCACAAGAAAAATAACCCTCAATAAGTACTAGTACTAAAACTGTATTGCTGGGCAGGGGAAAAATTTATTATTATTATTATTTCCTCCACTATTGTATAGCAACACTTAAATCACAGCCTCATGTGGCAAACTGTGTTCAGTATTTTACATTTTACATCATAAAACCACACAGAAAAAAAAAAAACAGTGGAAATAGAAAACAAGTAGAGTTCATCTACCAAGACTAAAATTATGTGTTCCTTTAATGTATTCTAGTGACTATTTTACAGTTTATTCAAAATATGGTGTAAACATCATTTGGTATTTGTCTCAACATCATGCTATCAATTTCTGATCACCTTATTCCATAAAGACTTCTTCAGAGGGCACAAGGCACGTAACATCAACAAATCTAATTGAGCTAATAATGCAGATGACTGAATTTAAATTAATGACAAACATCACTGATGAAACTGTCAGCTGAGCCAGTTGCTGTTAGTGAAAGCACTTGTGACGCCAAGCTAATTTTACACAAACTCACAGAATATTTTATCTCACGTCTGCTTTAACTACAATGACTGCTGAGCTTGTTATAAAATTATAAAAAGAATATTACTGAAAAAAAAGTTGAAAAAAATTAGTCTTTATTTAAAGCTGCAGGAGATAGAATTATTTTGTTATACTTTTGGTTGAAATAACTAATTTTGTCCACAGAGTGCTGCAGAAATGAGTCCTAAAACCCAGAAATGAGTTAGCATTTTATCACCTTCAGTTCTCTCATCTGAAAGTCTTTTGAATGTGTTATTTGCTATTTTCCAGTAATGGTTTTTATGTTTTGTGACATAAATATGTCAGTAAAAACCCAATTTGAGAATTTTGAAACTTTCATGTGTCTTAAAAAAGGTCATGCACCTGTGGTGTAGTTTATTTATAGCCTAATGTTAGCTTTTTACTTTGGGCCATTGCATTTATGCTTCAAAAATCATAAAAGTAGTCATTTGTGAAGCTTATCTTGCTGAGCAAAACATGTAAGAATCATAAATTTTTGTTTTCCATAGAGCGTATTTTCTGCACTAATCCAAAATGTAATGCAAAAATCTCATTAGGCTTTTTGTGGAGGGAACCAAGGCGATGCCAACTTGTGGGTTGGCCTATAAAAATATGTCATCCATGCAACATTCTACACAGCATTGCCAGATGAATGATAATTATTGTATTTGCACCATAATTTAAACAACTGTACAATATACACTCAATAATTCAAAAAAAAAAAAATCTAGTAGAGTAGTGACACAGTCTGGAGCTTTTATTTTGACAGGTACGAACAGAAGGAGTGATTGTGCGATGATCTGCAGCTGACTCTGTGTCAAGTGATGTGCAGTCGCCAGCTTATTTGGATAACGGAACCTGTGTTATGCACATGGGATCATCTAGTATTCTGCCTCCTTCCCAGGTTGTTTCTGTGTAAACGATAATTTTTGTTAAAATATGATAATTTTGAAGTTGAAGTACGATGTTACTGCATCTGGCAACACCGACTCTATAGCATGTGTCACTAACAATATTTAACTGAAGGCTTATTTAGTTTTTTAAAAAACCTGGACCCAGTCGACATCAAACAACCAATAAGGGTTAGGTCAGACTCTACGTGTCTTGACATCTTGGTGCCTTTCTCATCTCTAAGTCAGACAAAATTAGATGCACAGAACAGCCGGCAACCTTGATGTTCCCATTGAAACCAAGCTCAAAATGTTTGGTGCGTCATTTTGGGTAGAAAGGGGGGCTTAGTAGAGTGATACAACACAGCTGTGAGAGAGGCACAAGTATTGTATATCGCGTATGTTAAAATTGCCTACTGCAGCTTTAAAAGTCGCCACATGTTCCTTAAAAAACAATATGTGGACTAATATTATATAATCCCTTTAAATCATCACTTATGACTCAGTAGAAGTGTGTGGTGGTGTCTGTATCTGCAGAGACTTTGCCCTCTGCCTGTATTTCCTTGTTTTTTCTATGTTATTTTGTTGTGCTCGGAACCCAAAACGTTGTTATTTCATGCCCTGATACATTCACAAACAGCTCGGAAAAATACTACTGACCCTACCTTTAAGTTTAAGTATCAATGAATTTACAGGGAATTATGGATTTTAACTACTTTGGTACTTGAAAAGGCTTTATATAAAGGATGCTTGCCAATAAGCATTAACTGCAATTAGCATTGCTTAAAAAACCTACAACATTAAGCACTTGTAGCTCAAAATTATCCAAGAACAAATTAAGGCTCAGTTGTACAGTCTGTTAATTTAAGGTGATTAAATCTCTTAGCAGCTTTAAAACACTAAATAATAGGTTGTGTGATTTGTTGTTGATGAGACATTTATGATGATTCTAATGTTTCCACATAATGATCTCACACATCATATCCACTTCACTAACTTAATGAAGAGCTTGTATCACATATTTTGCATCCTGCATCGCGTGCATCGCATTAAGTTATGTCATTCAATTAGACGCCTGCCAAATCATTTTACAGCTTTTTCTGATGCCTAAAAAAAATAAAAAATTTCAAGCAATAATCCAGCAAAAATCCATTCCTGCACGTACATGTAGAGACATCTGAGACTCAAAGGATTGACGTCTTTTTATCTGACATGACATTCAGTCTGATCTATAAAACAAGTGTGAAATTATTTGGCAACAGATTGTAATCTCTTTTCCTACAATGAAAAAGGAGTCACCGAGGTTTGATAACTCAATGAAGAACAAGAATGAAATCATTAACTAAACCATTTGGCAACAGAATCCAATCTTTGCTACATCAGATGTGGTAAATGAAAATGGGAGGGTGTGTTGATATCTCAACAAAGAACATTTGTTATCACAGATGAAAATCAATTCTCACCAAAATAGAAATCATTGTAGAGGCAATGTGCATAAAGACACCAGAGGTGTTTGGTGCAGCAGTTTTAAGACCTTAGAAATGTTTGGAATTTAAGGACACACATTAAATTTCAAAGCCTTTTGTAATCTGTGTCCTGTAAAAGATAATAACTGGAGCAGGCAGTGTATCTGATATAAAAATGCAAAAAAAAAAAAAAAACAAATAGTGGGGGAGGAATGTGAATTACAGAATTGATATGAGTGACACAAGGAGGCTTGTGGGAAGCACTGACCTCCTGGATTAAACATCACAGAAAATTACAAAAAACATTTATCAGCAACAGTCATTTGTAAATCTCATTTTAATCTCTATGTGGCAATCTCCAAATAATGCACATCCAGTTAAATACAAATTGCTTTGCCTGATGAGATTTTGTAAGATGCGATAAACCTTGAGGCACACAATAATGTGGGGACAAAATTTGTGGACACATCATTTTTGATATTACTCTAAGGTTAACTCCTCAAGTCGATCTCAAGACTGATGTTCAGCTAGTAAACTACGCCATAAATTCTGGGTGTGTGTTGCCCTCAAAGTGAGGGTTTACTCATTCAAGGTCTGCACGGGGAGTTTTGATAGCAGACTACAGCACAGGTATGTATACACTGTAGTATGTTTTTTCTTTTTTCTTTTCTTTTTTTTTTTTTTACCTTTTGGCAGTTCTATTTTACAAGGTAACAGGGTAGTCAATCTCTCACAGATATCTTTTTAATCTCTTTCTTTCTGTCCTTGTGTGTGCATGTGTTTGATTTATGTGGCTCAGCAGGCCATCAGGACACGATGCCGGCCTCTCAATACTCTGCCGTCTGATGTTGCAAGACATGAGATCACGCTGGTCTCCTTATCTCAACTACAAGAAAACATCCAACCACACAGAGAGCCTGAGAGAAAAAAGCATAAAGGAAATGAATACCTAGAAAACAGGAAGAGTTGGGATAACATT
Organism: Lutjanus erythropterus; assembly: GCF_056507025.1. Taxonomy (NCBI): domain Eukaryota; kingdom Metazoa; phylum Chordata; class Actinopteri; order Lutjaniformes; family Lutjanidae; genus Lutjanus; species Lutjanus erythropterus. Next base: position 32,191,513 of record NC_139318.1, on the reverse strand, counting down.
TAAGTGCAGAGTTGGAAGGAGTAGGAGAGAAGGGAGAACTTAACAAGATACTAGAGGCTCTTTGAGGCTGTGGCACAGCTGGTACTTTGAGCTAAATGCACATAATGACAATGCTACAGCTGCAACTAACAGTTATTTTCATTATTGATTATTTTCACAATGAATCAATTAACTGTTTACTTTATAAAATGTCACAAATTCTGACAAATTCTCATCACAATTTCCAAGAGCCCAAAGTGATGTGCTGTTGCTTCTTTTGTCCAACCAACAGTCCAAAACCCAAAGACTCTTCATTTACTGTCATAAATAGCAAAGAAAAGTAGCAAATTCTTGGATTTAAGAAGCTGACACCAGTTAGCAATTAATTTTGGGGATTAACTAATCAATTAATGGAATTATCTTTGCAGTGGTAGACAATGCTAACTTGATGACATGTAGCTGGTTTCATGTTTACCGTTGTCACCACTGTAATTTAGTATGTCAGCATACAGTAATTTGTTATTCAGCACTGGACATAAAGTGCAAAAAAATTGTACATGTTGATCAGATGATGGCGCTAAATAAAAAGCTAAAGGAACACAAAAACAACTACAATCCTTTCAGAGTTAAGTATAAACACGTGTCCCAAATGTCATGCCAATACATCCAGTTACTGATCTGAGATATTCAGTCTGAACCAAAGCGGTGGACCAGTTGATATGCCACCCCAAGAGCCTCCCTGCTAGTGTAGCTTAAAAAAAAAAAAAACACTTACCAGTGTCTGTTTATTGTATGCCAGAGCTATGCTACAAAAATCAAGACCAAACTGAAATCACCAACGTCATCCCTTTTTGCTGTCAAGAATAAATGTCAACATGATTTTTAAATGTATCATTTTAATTAGTGAAAGAAAGATACGGACCCCAGGAAGACTAGCAATCAAGCTGTGGAAGCTAATGAAGAGCAAAAGACAGAATAGCAGACATGAGAAAAGGAGGAAAAATGTCTTTGGAGATCATCAGAAGGAGAAGGAGAACAAGAGAAAAGCTCTTTACTCCATCAGTCCCCTGAGTGGGCGTTTGATTGACAGCTAAGCCAGCAGGGAAAGGAGAGACACTGTAAACAAACGTGCTATTAACTGTAGCTGACATGCGAAGGACAGACAGCGTTTTGTTAGCAATGGTATTAAAGAGTAAGGACAACACCATTTAGGATCTGAACTGTTACGCTGACCACGTTGACATCTGCAGGTATATTTTGACGCTATTCAGTGTGCTACAGCTGACTTGCTAATTAGCTATCTAACCTATAAACAGACTTTAGCAGTGCACTTTTCTTCTTCTAGTGTTTGTCTGGTAGTCTGGCTCTTTTTTATGTTGTGTTTATCAATGTAAAAACAGCATTTGTGGTTTGTTGGAACCATCCAATCATCTTAAAACTGTTTTATGTACAGAATGGCACTTAAATTTTTTCTCTCTCATCCAATGTGAGAGGTGGGTGGCTGTGTAAATGTCTATGTTAGATGATAACACTTTATTTTTCTGTTTGTACACAAATTATTAAAGAGGTATCACTGTTTTCAAGGAATGATCGAGTGCTTGATCCCTAGGATGTATAGAGTGTGTGTGTATACATATACACTTTATACATATTTAGTTTATTTGTCTGACTGTCAGCAGGATTATGGAAAAACTACTGGCCTGATTTTCACAAAACTTGGCGGAAGGGTGCAGCATGGCCCAAGGAAGAACACAATAAATTTGGGGTGGACCTGAATCACGGGGCAGATACATAAATGATGTTACACTTTTGTTAAAAGTGTGAGATAGGTCAATTGCAACATCTGTGTCTGGCAAAATGAACTGAAGTCGTCACTCGTTCATCAAAAGTAAAGTGAATAGTGTGCCACAACTAAACATTCAACGAAACCTAACAGCAACTTCAAACAACAGCAAAGAAACAAATGCAGCAGGTATGTAAGAAAAGACGATGTGTTCAATGTTAAATAGGTGTGAACAAATGTTTAAAAACAACATAATGAATGGATATAGAATGGATAATTGAAGAAGGGTTTCAAGAAATTAAATGTACCAGTTTTTGAGACCTTTTTCAGACCATTATGAGCGCAGTATAAAACCTATTTCATGACCATACAGGCAAAAAATACAAAGGATATAAGGGAGTCTACACAGAACTTCCATGTTGGTTTAATTCTGTAGTTTTACAGCAAGATCAATAAAAAATTTCCCCAAAACACACTTAAAATCAAGACTGAAGGTAATGCAAGTTTATAACTAATGCTAATTTCATAGTAAAATCAATTTTCAGATTGTCATTATTATATTTAAGACATTTCAAGGACAATTCAGATGATTGTTTTTTAGAATTTTTAAGGACTCACAGAAACCCTGTGTGTGGTGAAACCTGGGTTCAAAAGTTGGAATATTGCTGTTTGACACAAAGGTTATTGATGAAAGATAAAAAGGGGGATGGACTTGATAAATATTGACTTGTTCCTACTCATTTGCAGACGTGAATTAATTATTATGAATCTGCTAATTCCTTTTGCAGTTGGCTAACCCTAACCCTTTTTTCTTACTTGTATAATGCATTTTTTATTTTCTTACATATTTGAAATCTAATCTAATCTAATTTAATGAGTCTAATCTAATCTAGTTGTTATTTGTTATGGGTAATGACTGACAGAGGTCGCTTGACTGAAACTTAGCTATTAAATAAACGTAATAAATCATTTCACTTATCATCATATCACCTGTTCTAACACACGTCTGTCTGAGTGCAAATATTCCTCCTCCTGTTCTCACCATCAGTGTCAGTATGAGATGATCGGTTATTAATGCAAATGTATTTCAAATGAAATAATTTATTTGGTTATATGCAAATAACATTGGTCTACACACACTCTTAGAAATAAAGGTGCTAGAACATGATAGGACACTTGGCTTGGCCCATAAGGGAACCCTTTTTGGTCCCTGGTAAAACCTTTTTTTTTTTTTTAATAAAGGTTCCACCTAAACCTGAAAAGGGGCTTCTACCTATAGAAGACAAGAAAAATGTTCAACTATGGGTTAGGGTTATATAGGGTTCTTCATGGAGCCCTTAGTCTTGCAAAGAATGCTTTCATCAAAAAGGGTTATCCAGAAAGAAATGGTTCTGGGCAGAGCCTCAGCCCTCCATGAGGAACACTTTAGAAACTCTTATTTCTACGGGTTTAGACAAAGAAACAAGAAAGCATAAATTGTTCCCTTTGTGGTTCAGAGAAAAGAACACAGGACATGTAATTTACAGAGCAGATCTGTATCCTGTAGCAGAAAAAAACCCACACAATCTAATTTCAGCCGGACTTAAAATTCAGCAGACATGAAAAATAGGACTTTAAGGTTTGTTACAAAAAAAGAAAATGAAAGAAATGAAGACTTGTGATGTCCTGTGGTGTGTACAGGATGAGTCAAATGGATCACAGAGTTCGCAAATTAACTTGATTCATTCAAGCGATTACTGTCTTTTCATCCCTAAACTGTAGTTAGTTGAACTTCATGCAGTCACTCATGCAACATATTTCACCACAGCCGACATGCACTGAGAATTTAAGGTTATTCTGTTGCCAACTTCTCTGGCCAAAGTCATAAGGAGAGAAGGAAGAGTTTGATCAGCACTCCCGGGCTGGTCCTTCAGGGGTTACGCTGTTCTGCTTGTTTTTGCTGCATTACATTGTTCACACTCTCCTCAGCTGAACATACAGAAGCACAGCGCTCTGCGGCGAGGTGTCCGGCCTCTCGCTGCTGGAACATATGTGTCTGTTTCTCCGTCTGTCTCTCTGTCTGTCACTTCCTCGCCCTCATTCTCTGTCTGCCTGTTTCTGTGGGTGCCACATTATGTCACTGTCACTGACTGGTCATGTTTCTACATGCAGGTTGGGGTCTGGTCCAAGTGTCTGCTGAGGGGAGGGTGACATCTGGTGAGCAAAGTTAACTGAGGCTTCGGGAAACTGGTTCCGTCTGACCAACACATACACACACACACACACACACACATACAGAGAAAGCTATTTTTTGAGGATATGAGCATGTGTGATCCAGCTGTGACTCAGAATGAGTGACGAGGACTGTGCTTCCAGCTACCTTTATTAAGGACAGAGTCAAATCCAGTGGATGAAACTGGACACACAGCCTGTAGTTTCATACACTGGATTTGATTCAAAAGTTTTGAGTTGTTGTTTGATGTTAGATAGCTAGTTCTGCAGGTAAATAAAGGTCTTAAAAAAGAAAGGAGAGTATTTTTGAATTAGAGTGAAACTGAATTTGGCTATCGCAAGTTACAAAAACTCCTCAAAATGATGTTATTCTTGCCTAAATCACACAAGCTCCATTTTGAGTGTGCACCCTGGACTAATCAGTGGCCTAAGAAAAGTGGTTTTAATTTTGATGAGAAGTAGATCTGCATTTAAAAAAAAAAGGCAGTGCAGATCTAAAATTGAACCTGAGCCAGCACATTGTCTACATTTTCATCACCAGAGATTTATGCAGAATATGGTTCTGGTGAGTAGATGATGTATGATGTGAGAACATTTTCATCTAAAACAAAAACAAGAAATCTGTATATCAGATGTTCACAACAACCCCACATTTTTTGATCTAGCCTCCTGTTGGTGGAATTACAGTTGCCATGTTTGCATGGAAATTTTTTTTTTACCATCACTACTAGTAAATCAACACATGAAAATGCAGGTTACTGCTTGTTTCCATCCACTACCGGTATGGTTGGTTGGTTCATCGAAATAAACAGTAGGTGGCACCAATTTTCCAATCAGAAAAGTATTTTACAATAGTTGAAGTAGTGGACGCAACAAGATGAATCCATCAAAACAGGGCTAGTTGAATGGAAGAATGGAAAACAATGTAAAAAAAAAAAACACAATGGAAATCATCTGTTAGTTGGTTAGTTCTGATAGTTTTATGTATTAATATGATGGAGACTGCTAATGAGTGATGTGAGTTAAATATTTACTGAACTTCAAAACAAAGGCAATAACCACAATGAGTGATCGTAAAAACTTTTTTTTTTTTTTTTTGTGAAATTGAAAGAGTTTCCATCAACCTTTTCAAATGTGATTCTTCCAAAATACACTGATGGAAACATGGCTGTTGTTTGTCAGTTACAAAATTCCCCATAACTGAATGATTCAGCCACTTACTGTGGTTAATGTTAAGGAATGACGCCATCAGCGTCACCAATGACTTGGTTGAGGGGTCAAAATAATACGTTTCTTTTACTGATCTGAAGATTTCATTGTATCTCAGAATAGAAGTGACCAAGAATAAAAGTTATGTGGTATGTCATTTAAAAAATGAGAGATTCATGTCCATGTACATAAATCGTACAGATTAAAATTTGTGACTATTTCACAAACTTCTGTGACACAGTTCTGACTAGTCAAACACCAAAGACAGCCAAGCCAAGTTTCTCTGAAGTTCTGCTTGGATATAGGTTCATGAAAAATAACAAAAAGCTCAAATCCACTCTCTTGCTTGTGCATGCATGCGTATTCTCTCTTAGTTGGTCTCTTAAAACATTTAAAATGTCTTTATTGTCACGGTATGATGGGACCCTACAGCATTTTAATTGTTTTAAAAGAGAGTGTTTTGGAGGTTTTTTTTGTGATTTTTGAGTACCAAGAACATACAGTTAAGTGACACCTTCCTCTATTCAGGTTGTAAATCATCTGTCCATTGTTTAAGGTGGATGCAGTCATCAGCAAAGGGAATTTGGTCCACACCAGCTTCTTTACAAACAAACAAACAAACACATAGGAAGCCCTGGCGCGGTCAGACTGCAGAGACTGAGCAAAATTTGTTTCTGCAAGACTCCTCACATATTAGTAACTTCCTCACTGACAGCTACAGACGTTCAGTATATAATTCCCTTGTTCAGACTCGGTAATAACATCACAGATTCAAAGTGGTAACATGCATGTCAAGGTCCTCGAACACACGCTGACAGTTAAGCTCTGCATGAGAAAGTAAAATGAAATTTGCCAATGTGAGGGCAGTTAAGATGTGAGTTGATTTTCTGATGTTCCCATTTGCCCACACAGCCTCAAGTTCAGTTTGCTCTGCACTCCTCTCCTTCCTTAGCCCTGACCTAGACTCCCTCCCCTGCAACCTCCTTTGGGCCAATTTGGACCAAGTTAAAGGAGGGAAAGTCTACCCTCGCCGCCTCCGTGCGCACCAGTCCTTCTCTCTTGCCATCAATCTCCCCATCCCCCCTGCTTCTTCGTTGCTCGGGCTAATTAACTAAAAACCAAGCAGAGATTTTATATAATTCAGCAGCGAGAACTGCCATGTCTTGATCCAGAAACACCCAGAGAGAAACATGGTGACTGGAGCCAGAAACCACCAGGAGAGGAAAAAGGAAAAAAAAAAAAACAAAAAACAAAAAAAAAGAAAACGCAAATCTCGTCTCCACCAGCACACAGGCTATCAAAGCACACAAGGAAGCTGGAAGCTGAAACTATGAAATTCTCCTCACATATTTTATTTCTTCCAGGGCTACATTTTAATCAGACACACTGGCAAAGTAGTTGCGGGCAGGGCATGACCAGTATTGAGGCGGGGGGGGGGCAAAGGGAGAATAGGAAGGGGGGAAAAAAGCATGCAAGAGGAGAAATGGAGCAATGGAGTGAAAGATAGAGGCTCGATTGTGAAGGTTTTGACAGGCAGGTGGCAGGTGTAAGATGAAAGACAGCGAGAGAGAAAGACTGAGAAATAGACTGCGAGAAGTGCGAGGGATCTGTGACCAAATGGTTGTGCCGAGTGCTCGCTTCTCCACTGAAATCTCCTGACCACTCTCCATTAAGCTCCAGTCCAGGAAACAATATATAAAGAAAAGTTTTGAAAACAGTGCGCTGGGAACAAATCCAAAAAACAACAAGCATATTGTCCTGCTTTCATCTCAGTAATGCAGCAGCATGTAGCTGCTGAAATACTGAAAGGACAAACACGAACGCATACAAGCCTCCTTTATTACATGTCGTCTAAAAATACAACATCAAATCCCTGAAGATTCTTGTATGTCCAGCGGATTCCTGCAGGATCTCTTATTTATTATGATTCTTCTTTTTACTCTTTGATGCTATTTTCATGAATGAACACGTCCATGTATGGGGCAGGATGTGTAGCCTTATATTGTGTTACTGAGGTGTTAATGATGCTAATTTACAATCCTCTTAAATGTGCCCAAATACACGCACACTCTTAGAAATAAAGGTGCTAACTAGAACCATAAGGAGTTCTTCGGCTTGTCCCCAAAGGAGAACCCTTCCTGGTTCTTGGTATAACCGTTTATAGAGATTCCACTTAGAACCCTTTCAGAGACTTCTACCTAGAAACCATTAAAAAGGGCAAGACCTGGAAACATCTGTGAAATGATCCAGCCAAAGGCCCCCGTAGGTTCTAAAGAAGGACGCTTTTGAGGTACAATCTCTCTGAAGGCTCTATCCAGAATCGTTCTACCTTCTAAGGGCGCTAACAAGAACCCACCCAGGAGGTTCTACCGCAAACCCTTTTATATTCCAAGGGTTTTATCTAGAACACATCCAGGAGGATCTGCTAAAAACCCTTTTTATATTCCAAGGGTCTTTATCTAGAGCCCATGCAAGGGGTTCTACCTCAAACCTCTTTATATTCCAATGGTTTTGTCAAGAACCCATCCAAGAAGTTCTACTGAGATACTGTTGTTTGTGAATACCTTAGAATATTACTCCCATGACTATTACAGATATAATAATGTGAATAATATCACAATTTTCATCCGTAGCTGTTCTGGACCTTTCAATTATAGCATGTGTCTCAGCAGATGGACTTGCAGATGTCAAAATTTAATTTTTTAAAAAGTTTCAGTGCAGGGAACAATATTTAAGACAGTTTTGATGGTGGAAAAAAAAACAGTCATGGGCTTGTGTGGGAGGCTGCTGGAGTTCAGTCATGATATTACAACACAGCAGCGTCAGACTGTCTCTGACTAAATCTCAGTCTAGCTTAGATCAACACTTGTCTATAGACAGGTTTTGTTATTTACGGACAACTTTAAGCCTAATGATAGCTGGTAGTTCAATTTTAGCAGTGTCTGGCCACTGTTGACTCAACAATTGTGGGAAGACTAATTTATTGAGATGTTGCAAACGCTCAAGTTCATGGAAGGTCACAAAATAACTAGTAGACATCTATAAGACAAAGGTTTGTGTTCCTTGACATGAATTCATACAAATTTGTATTAATTGTAATTCAAAACTAAAATTGCATTGTTGTCTATGGGATCCCTAGGTTATCTATCCCCCAAAAGGGGGCGTGGCCTGGTATTTTGGCAAAGTACCCATACGTGCTGGTCTGATGTATACAAAATATAGACTATATACATAAACACACATCTTTTGCTACGATCCCTCCTCCCTCAAAAGTGGTTAAACATCTTGCAAGGCAAGTGTGTTATCTCAGTGTCCAACACCACTATGACCTGGACATGACCTCAAATGCGGACGCTCTGTCTAGCAGCCAGAGACAGAGGACAGTGACGGGATGGTATTTGTTTTACTTTTGTGTCGGGTTGTTGGAGCTAGAGGGAGCTGACGTGAACTGCTGGGCTGATTTGGACTGGGAGAGTTGCTGAGGGGACGTTTGTAACTGAGGAGGGTGAGGGGAGGGGGAGGCTGTGTTTTTCGTGTGTTGGTTCTTGGGGCTTATATAGAGTTGTGTTTAGAAGAAAAACTCCCTTTTTCCTTTACTAAAAATATGTAATGGGGGCAGGATATTTTACTTCTTTTTACAAAAAAGTTCATAATCCAAAATTATGTCAAGGACGTAAAAATGGACTGAGATGTCCATTTGTTGTTAAGTGACACCCACTAGTGGATGTAGTAAGTATGACGGGAGAAGTATCAGGAACGAGAAAGTTGTAGAGTTATGCAATGTGTTGAGGAACCGACCAAATTGCTGCTGTATGTAAACAATGTGAAAAATGTCACATGAGGTATGTGATGTGACATATGTAATGTAGTTAACGTCCGGTAAACCTGTTGCTGGTGGCACTCGCCACCAGTGAAATATGTCGTTTTGGGAGTAATTGACAGTTGACCTATTCTGTCATTTCAGTAAGAGGATGTTTTGATAATATCGGCCGACAGATATATCAGTCAGGCTCTAAAACAAATCTAGAAAACAACAAGCATATTGTCCAGCTTTCATCTCAAGAATGCAGCCCATGTAGCTCCTGAAATCCTCAAAGGACAAACACAAATGCACACAAGACTCCTTTATTACATGTCTTCTTAAAAAACAACATCAAATCCCTGAAGATTTCCCTATGTCCAGCGGATTTCCGTAGGATCTCTTATTTATTGAGATAGTTTGATTGCAGAGGGTTCGCTGCATACTGAGGCTTACCAAAGAGGTCACTGTTCTAGCTGGGTTACCTATGTCTGATTTTCTTTCTTCCTCTTGGCCTGCCTCAGTTCTCCAATAAATTCAATGCATGTCTGAATTAATGCATTACAAGCCATGGTGGAGATATTAAAAAATGATAAAAACTAATCCCTCCTCCACAGTCCCATCTGTGGCAGGGTCTTCACACTGAGCTGACCCTGAGCGTTCTCTGCTGTCTGCACCATGAGTTATGATATTTGGTGTCGCTCGGATTACACTTTAATATTTCATTACATGCACAAAATCCTATTCTATATATCTCCCCCAGGTGTGTCACTATTAATCATAAGACGTTGTGAAAACCCAAGGCTGTCTAATACCTTCTTAACTACGTGCGCTACGCTGCTATACAAATACTGTGTGCTTGGGTGTAAAAAAGAACCATACAAGTGCATCTACAGCTTATATAGATGTACACACACCAACACACACCTTCACACAACCTGTTTTCATAAGATTCTGCAACAATTCAGCACTCTGTGTGAGCCCATGCTCAGTTCACATGCTTGTCTCTCGCATCAGTAAACACACGTGAACACGTCAGAATACACACTGCTGTATCAAATAGCAAAAGTATGAAGCACAGCGTGTGTTTTCTCCCAGGGGGAGCTGAGACTCGACAACACACTGACCACGGGCAGTGGCGTTGTGCCATAACTGGTGGCCCCCGTCGAGAGCTGAGCTACTCATCATGCATGTATGAAACAAACACAGTGCCCATCATCGGGAGCCAAGCGTCCATTCTGATGTGATTTATTTCCAAAGCTCGACTCTGCTCCTCTCAGCCAGGAAAACGAGAGCGAGAGAGAGAGAGAGATTAACACACTGCTCACTGCTCACCAAGATGACTGGGGACCTCTCAAAGTGGAGCAACACCAGTGGAGCAATCCAAAGTAGGGCTGACCACTTCACACCCAGAGTCTCCCTCTGCTGCTTTATTTATTAAGTCATGCAAAAGAGGACAACAACAACAAAACCCCAGCGGAGGGTCGCGCAAAACCAATAGTTGAATAAATTACTAAAGAAAGCAAACAAAAAACACTGCTTCTCAAAAATAAAAGCAGCAGGGTTTTGATTGACAATAACTTGCAACTTTTATTTTTTTCAACACTAGTGCCAATATGATACAGCATTCAGTGCTACACCAAAACGATACTTATTTTAGATAATATATTTTGAGAAATATAAACGTTTTCTTACAAATTCAACATAAGACAACAAAGTTCTCAGACATTAAGTATGTGAGTCTGCAGCCATGCTAGTGACTCTGTGCAGCTGTACTTTGAGCAAAGTGCTAACATCAGCACGCACACAACATGCTAATATTTAGCAAGCAGGGGCGTCAGGATTCTCCAGATCCGTGATCTGATTTGACAAGTGATCTGACAACTGTCATTTACATTTTCAAATTCTTTTTTCAAAATATAGGAAAATGCAGCTGTAGGTTAATGGTAAATTACACTGTGTCATCTTTTGATTTTTCTTTGGACACATCAGATGTAAGTGAGTAAGTAAGCAGCGTGGAGACTAAAAAAATATTGAGAGAATTGTCAATCCTGCATTTTATTTTGGTCAATTTTTAATTTAATACTGAAATTGTGACAGCTCTATTAGCAGACATAATGCATGTTGCATGCAATGCATGTTTACCATCTTAAGCTGGCATCATGTTTTCTGTGTCTGCAAGTGCACATGGGTCTGATTTCATCATCAGTGGGTGCACGCCTAAGCTCTGTGTGGACACTTGCGTAACCCCAGTTTATTGTGACCCTGCAGACTTATCTGCGGACTTCTCCATGTGCCACAATGTTGATATTGAAGATGCTGATCTATGTGCTTGCATGTGTGAGTTGTGTTCGCCAAGTGAACTTGACAAAGTACTATACACTATAAGTCTCTGCAGCTGTCCCTGTGCATGTCCATCGAAGACTATAATCTTAGCCTTTAGCTTACCGTGATAATATGCTTATGTTTGCTAATTATCACTAAGTACAAAGTACAGCTCAGGTTAATTGGAATATTCTTACCTTTGTAGGTATTTGGTCAAAAACCATAGTGCTGGAAACTATTTTGACCTGATGACAGTGACAGATGAAAATTTAAGGAATAAGTAAAATTTTTGCAATTCATCCTGTGGAGGACGTAATTGTTTGTACCACAATGTATGACAATTCATCCAGTAGAGTGCTGCAGGGATGACATGTTTTTGTAGGCCATCCCAGAAGTTACATTCGCACAAAAAGCCAGTGGGATTTTACCAGTGGATTTTGGATGAGAGTAGAAAATAAGCTCTGTGGCTGACATGTTTTGTTCACCACAAAAAAGTAAACACACCAAAATTGCTTGAAGCAAAAAACTAATGTTAGACTATTAACAAACTACACCATGGTTGCATGACTTCAGCGTCAACACTCCTGAGTGATTAGTGTTCGGTGTGATGATGTTTAATGTTTGTGACAATCTCTGTAGTCTCATTTGGCCACTTGTTGGCTACTCCCTTTGGTAAGACATGTAAAAGCTTCAGAATTCACAAGTTGGGTATTTAGTGATGCATTTTATGTCACAGAACAAAAGGTGAAAAACTCTCAAACTTAAGTGTTAACCATAGACTTTATTTCAGGCATCTCACCAAAATGCATTGACTTAGAAGTGAGGGAGCTGGAAGTGCTGATATGCTAACTCATTTCTGGGTTTTAGAGTTATTCCTGCAGCACTCTCTAGCCAAGTTGTCAAGACATTTCACTCAAAACCAAATATGTTAACTTCATTATGGAGCTAGAGGAAAGGTCAGTGGATCACCAGAGATATTAGAAATTGTTCTCTGGGAATCATGAATGTGAGTTGTTGAGATATTTTGATTTGGACCGAAGTAGTGGACCAACATTGTCATCCACAGAGCCATGCTGCTTGCCCAACTGATCAAACAATTAATACACAAGATGACAAATCTATACAGACATTCATTTATATAATCTTAATACATTTGAGTCAGTACCAAAAGAGTACTGAGGTTCAACACTCAGCCCTACTTACAGTAAGTAACTCCTGCACAAAGTATAAAACGGTTCAAATATTTGAGACTGTGTAGTCAAACATTTTGTTCTCCCTCTGAGTTAAAGTCAACATTTAAAAAGGGAGGTGATGGATGAAGTTGTGGCGCTCCCTCCTGCCCTTCTCCTCCGTTCAGGACATGGAGCAGTGATGGATGTTTGCCCTCTTAGCAGACAGCGTTACAGGGCCATGACACACCCAGCTGTAATGTCCCTTTATCGGCTTCAGCTAAGTGTTCATTTTCTCCCCCTGTGCCATCATTACTGTAATACCTCACTGGTAATTGCTGCGTAATAGATAAGCTCTTTGTCTATCACACCTTGTTCATGACAACATGAACAATCGGGTACTTGTGTACCCTGCATTCCTTAATTTTACCTCTTGGCTGTAATCGTGTGTTAACACTGGTGCTTGGGGATATTTCATTTTATCACAGCTCCATTCTCTGCATGCACGTCTGTGTCACATATCAGTGCAGCAAACAGACTACGAGTAATATTTTCAAATTGATTCCTTTTCACTTCTTATCGTCTCCTCAGACATTCCCTTTTTTGCCCCCCACAACTCCACTCAGGGAGCAATTTTCCATAGTCGCTCCATAAGGCTTGGTGAGTCATACACAGTACTATTGTAATAATGGTAGTGCATCTATTGAGGAAGGCAGGGATGCATTAAAATGCTGTGGGGGTGTGTGTTCTGCAGCGTGGGCAGAGCTCAGTTCAAGACAGATCGGGTGTGGTTATCTTGACCTGGACCTCCATATGTGCTTTGCCCTCTTCCTCCTTCCCTTCACTCAGGTGGAGAGGAGAGACAAGAAGACGGAGGATACAGAGAAGACAGCATGAAAGCATGAGAGGAAAAATCACGGAACAGCATAACGATACAAAAACTAGAACAATGAGAAATACAGAGTTTCACAGTCTTAGACTTCATGTTTGCTCTTCATCATCCCAGCCCATCAAAAATCTCCAACAATCTCCATCGTCACCAATTCCGCCACTGTGCAAGCTGGCGGTTACATAGAGATCTGTGTCGGAGGCTGGACGGTGGATCATGCCGTGAGATTTAAGACCCTCTTGGGGTTGAGGCAACAGCTGTGCACAGGCCTCCTTCTCCAGATTATCCTGGCAGAGAAACTCGGGTGGGTCGCATGGTCTGATGTGGAGCCCAGTGTTCTGCTTCTTTCTCTGCCTGGCCGTGTTTTCACTGGAGCTCCGCAGCTAATTTTTCCATCAACAGGTCAGGGGTATTCTGTGCTTATGTTAAAGCCTGTGCTGTGTAGTGACTGTTGAAACAACACCCCCCTTACTGTGTTTGCTGCCACTGTGCTCAGAGGAATTTCTTCTCACCTTGAATTGATATTTTATTTTAGCCTTCTCCTGCAATATTGTTAGTAGTTACACAAACTGGTACACTGGAGGGATGTCTTTCATGTGTATTATTGGTACGTAAAGGTGCATGTTGCCATAATGCACATAAGAGAGCAATTATGTGAATCATGCATGACGTTGCTGTAATTCTGATGGACTGACTTCATACTGTACTGTACATTTTCACACATCATCATCATCAGTTGCTGTTGTTGTTGTTTTTATTGTTCAGTTAAGCCATTTAAAGTTAAGTACAGAATCCTAAATTCATTATTGATTGCATCTACTAGTAGTGGTGGAAAGTAACTACAGGTATTTAATCATGTGCTGTATAATCCTGATGTTACTTACACTTCCCATTACTTGCATTGCTTACTAAATATAATGCATTGTTTAAAATTAAACTACCAAACAGTATATATATTACTAAGAATTGGCTTTTCAATGAGTGTAAAATCAAAATGCTGCTTTCATGTTAATACATCAGTAATAATAATCCAGTAATATAGTGTAATACAATGATGTAACAACCTCAAACAGGCCATTCTGCATAATTAGTAGTAGTATTACATTTGACACTTGAAATACAGTTTTGCTAGTAATACTTCTGTACATTTATCTAGGTCAGATTCTGGATGTAGAACTTTGTAACAGAGTATTTTAACACTGTGGTGCTCCTGCTTCACTAAAGTTAAAGATCTAAATCAGGTCAGCTTTAAGTGGTGCCTGCATTCCAGCCATAAGGTTTGAATTAATCTGCCTGATGTCTCTGGTGGAACAAATTAATTTAATAAATTATAATATAAATACATTGCTGTTTATGCTATTTTATTTTTTGTGATGTAAACATGCTGTTTTAATTTTCATAATCTGAGCACATCAAACAGAGTGACATTTTTTTCTCTTGCACTTTTTAGTACAATATCTAAATTATGCCACTGTGGTCCCTCTCATGTTAAAACAATTACAAAAGAAGTAGTTTAATGATGTCATGAAGTGGTGTGGGATCATGGGAGTTCTTGTCTTCACTTTTAAACAACCACCATAGCTGATGAAAATCTACCTCACATGACTCAGTCAAAAAATACATTTGGAAGTTTTAAGTAAATTTTATTCATGTTACATTTAATCATATTTGCTCAAGGGAGAAAGTTGCACCCTGAAACCCCAAACCCCATTACTGTGTTTTAGTTATTATTTGTTAAATGGCTTGTACCAAACACTGTTATAATATTTTGACATGTTGGGGAAGGTGTGGCAGATATTTTCTAACTCTAATGTAAAGTTCTAAAGAAAACATGAATAACCCCACAAAGGGTCCTGATATTTTAAAGTTCAGCCTCCTTCTGCAATTGAATAAATTTGAATAAAAGTGCCACGTAGTGATTTTATATTCATCAGCTAAACTGTGACTTATACACTCTCTGAAAGATACAAACTTAATTATATGGTAGCCTTGACATCATACAACACAGTTTGTGGCTGTAAAGCAAGTTTGTTTGGATACTGATTTAGCTGGGCAGCTACATAAAAAAAAAATGTGAGAAAAATAATTTGACATTACAATATCCTGATTAGGCTTTGCATACCTGGAGTGGCTTTTAAAGTAACTACACAACCCTCAACTGTGCAAACACAATCTGTGCAGCTACTTACATGCTCCAGTTTTCAGCTTGATTTCAGTTTTTGCTTATTTTTGACATGTTCATTCTGTCACAATTAAATGTGACAGGTTTTATATGCAGGCGTCTTGATTAAAGCGTTTATCCTTTGTTGCTTCAATTCTCATTTGGCTCCACTGATTTCAAAATTGCACAGAAAACAAATTCAGACTTTTAATTCAGCCAGCAAAGGTACTAAATCACTGAACAAGAAACCAATGGAAAACATTTGTTGTATCTGAACGCTGCCATCAAGCTATAAACTGTTACTATATGAAAGACATTCTGTTTACCATTTTATATTAACTTGAGCTTTCTGGAACACCACGAGAGCCCAGCCGAGACAGGAGGGGACGTTTTTATTCAAGTTGTTTGCTTCTGCTTCTGCTTCTCTGATTTCCATATTTTTCCTTCCAACATAAAAGCTTCTACCAATCGCCAACGTTATTTGCAGTTATGTGAAAGCCCACCATCTGGCATTCACAACCTAGTCAATCCAAACCAAAGCAAGACTCTTCTGACAGCTGGAGGCTAGTTTGTAAAATTAAACAGAAGAATTTACTTTATTTTTCATAAAAAGCCTGTTTTTTTCTTACTGCCAGTACCTAGTCTTATTTAAAAAGCATTTATTTCAAAATAACTACGAAAACTGCTAAGACCTGGAATAAATGGAGTGCAAAAACCTCAAAGGACTGACTGACAGATTGCAGGAAATTAGCAATAACATCAATCATGTGACTGTACAACTGTGCATATCAGGAGACAGTATTACCGGGGTGAATGGAAGGTGCCAATAGATCATTTAACTGTTGTGAGTTAACCAGAGTCCCAGTGTTTGTACACCGGGACTCAATTATAGACCTGTGCCACCTTCTGTTCAACGATCTGCAGAGTCAGAGAGGAATTCATATTCCACCAACATTTATCTGCCTTATGATCCAGATTTTAATTAGGTGACCGGGCCTGTTGGGTCAGTAGTTTCATCTTTTTATTGGTATTATTAGCGATGGTAGCACTGTGCACTAAGGTTAGTCAATTGGTTGCTAGAGGACAGATTGCTGAGAAACTTTGTACAGATGTTCATGTTGTTGAATCATCATGACATTAGCAATCATCTCCTGACTTTTTTAATTTTAGTGCAGTCAGCTGGTTTAAATTTTAATTTGTCATGATACATTTATCAAAAGTTGTAAAACTGATGAACTTCTTATATAATTTGTTCAAATTCCACCAGAATAATTCTCCCATGTGTAGATCTGTAGATACTTTATATTGTATGGTTTTTCAACAGATTAAAATTTGAGCCTGTAACAAAACTGGGACATTAGATGCTTTTGTCACATCTTGTTTTATATCTCAGACAGTATTTATCTAATGCAAAATTAATTTAAAATACATGATTAACATAAAATGGTTGCAGTTTGGTTAGTTTTACACAAAAACTTATAGGGTACTTTTAGGAAAAGGCAGTGGTTTGGATTAAAATAAGTATGTTAGGTTTGTCATGTGATAACATAACAAAACATAAAAAAACTTTGATAACTTCAAACTTTAAATAACTCCACATTGGCTTTTCATTTCACACATGACTTGAACCTTAGTCTCCTGAGTGAAAGCTCTGTCTTTGTTTTAGCCAGGAATCATTTTCTTCATGTTGGCACCACAAAAATCTGATTTTTTTTCTTTGAGACTAAAATGTGACACAGGAAGCTACTGGTTTCTGAAGCTTCTACCATTATCATGGTCATCAACATCCAGATCAGTACTCAAATGCTTCATTTTAGAAACTTTTTTGAAGAGAGGAAGACGATACATTGGCACCAAAAAAGGGGCGTAACACTGATAAAGAGTGAGAAATGTAACTCCTCTGTGGTGTTTAATTCGTCTCAAAACCTGGGTAGCTAAAAACTAGGCACGAGCAGGTGATATGAGTGCACAGAAAAGCCTTGAATATTTACACGTAATTCACACCAAAGCTTTGAAGGCGTTTAAACGGTATTGAGGACAGAACGTAGTTGTTAGTTGTCATTGTTTCTGTCATTTTTATTGATAAAGATGAACAGGAAAAGCTCCCATGTGTATACCACGACTGGTGTTATTTTATAATCTGAGCTGATTGAAATGCCACTGATTTAATATGTAAAGTACCACTCTTCATTATCAAAAAACAAACCAACAAATAACACCCAAAATGTGACACAGAAAGTCTTAAAGTTGATAGGTCACAAAGTTGTCATTTGGGTCTTTATTTAAGAGGTTTAAGGACACAGTCCTTAAATTAGCTCTAAAGCCAGTTGCATGTGTGACAGTTAAAACACCACAGGCCTCCTGTTCCAGCTGTTTCCTGTCTGCCAGTAGAAGTGTGATGTGCCTCAGCATTTAAACCTGAGACACATCTGCTCTGCTCCAGTCTGGCTGGAGACAAGCTGGCTGTAGACAGCGAAATGTGAAGAAGCTCTGGACTTTAGGAAATGAGGTAACGTGTCTGACATTTATTTTCAAGTGGCTGGATATGAAAAGTCCACTACTTCATTACGCTCACATACGTGCTGTGTGCTTTTTCAACATTTCTCACAGCACTGTGAGATTTATTTGAATGAAATGTACTTCTGACATAAATATGAACTTGAGCCTATCCGCCTGTTTTACTCTCCTCTTGTGTTTCTCCCAGCAACAGCCTAATAGGTTATTAGCAATAAGGCTCCATGTACGGGCAGAATGAGAAGAGGCTGTAGATGTTACGAGGCCAGAATACATTTTATTTACCTTGCATGTTGTTTCCCCTGCACTGAAAGTGACAGAAAACAAAAAAACCCTTGAAATTAATTAAGCCAGAGAACCGTTGCATTGCACTGTTTGAATGCAAATTCCCATGCTGTGGGGACGGTACAAGGCCATCACATTAACTATATAAACAACACAAAAAACAGGGTTTATGCTGTACTGTATATGCCTGTAAAAACACCACTGCAGCTTATTTTCTGTGGCAATCAGTGATGGAATGTAAAGTACATTTAAAAAGGCACTGCACTTAAAGTGCAGGTCCATTATTTTTTATTTATTTATTTATTTTTTATACTGAACATTGACATTTTGGTCGAAGTTTGTATGTTTTAGCATCAAAATCCCACTTTCCAAGCCCTTCTAAAAGTGTTTTCCCACATGACCTGATACAGGCTCTGCATAGCAGCGCTGTCACATATAAACCACCTAGACTGAGGGAGAGGAGGGGAGGACATTAGTGCTGTTACCACCTACTGTGTCACTGCTATTTGCTAATGGCTGAGTTAGCAAAGTTTGTATTTCAAAGTCTGGAAAAGAATGCAGATGAAGTTGCATCTGTACAAATTTGAGGTACTTGTATTTAAGCATTTCAATTTCATGCTTCCCTGCTACACTTCAAAGGGAAATAATGTACTTTTTAACCCACTACATTACAATTTCAGATTTTCTATACTATATATGATCTGTTTATAAAATATGATGCATTATCATAAATCTGCCTGCCATTCTGCATATAAATTGGTAAAAAATATTTTTTCCTTTTATCAGCCACAACAGCAAAATTCTACTTATTCATGAATGCATCAGTGATAATAATCCAATAATATAATATACAAAATAACTCTCATTATGAACACTTTTTTCTTTGGATACTTTATGTATATGTTGCTATTAGTACTTAAGTAATGGCAATTGTTGCAGCAATTTCACTTGTGAAGGAGTATTGTCACAGTGTGGGATTGTTACTTTTACTTACACAAAAACATCCAATTACATTACAGATTATATTTTTACAGTTAACACAACATCCTGTTTTTAATTTGTACATATCATCATGCAACATCACTGTCACTGTCAATAATCCTGCACACTGTATATACTGCAGACATGTATACATGCTATATGTAATCATGCACTTCTTGCACTGGTCACTGGTGCTTCTTGTACAGAGCTGCAATGAATGAATGAAGTAAAAAAAAAAAGGTAAAAACTCTCTGATTAGTCTTCTTAAATGCGAATGTTTTCTGATTTCTTTAGTCCTAAAAGCTTTAGGTTTTTTTTTAGGTTAGGAAACACTGATCAACAATTTTCCACCATTTTCTGACATTTTATGGATCAAACAACTAACTGATTGAGAAAATAATCAACATATTAATTGGCAATGAAAATAATCATCAGTTGCTGCCCTAATTCATGTATACATATATATATACACCGTTTTTTCACATTGTTGTGTACATATCACTTCTGGCTATTCTTCATCTGTGTAGCTTTGTGTTCTTGTTCCTAGCTGTTATGTCTTTTCTTTATCTGTAAGTACTACGCTGAAAGCGACGGAAAACCAGAGTCAAATCCTTTGTATGTGAACTCGTACTTGGCCAATAAATTCTGATTCGGATCTTGATCTAAATACTTCCACCACCGGTGAGTATTCATTCAGAAATCACAACTGGGATTATACTGATGAAATGCATTTGCTATGCACGCACAGTAGCTGAATCTCTGACCCCTCACCACCTTTAACATCCACATATCAAACGTGAACAGGTGGCTCCAGCAGGAAGAGAACCAAACAGCCGCAACAGGCCTGCTCAGCGGTGAGAGCAGCAGCAGCTCTGTTCACTCTCCTGAATATGTTCTGACTTTCTCTTCCTTTGTGCTTTAAAAATAATACCATCGCCTTATCAATAATTTCAGACATAATGCTCCCTTTCTTGGAACTTCAGGTGTAGTTGAGCTGTCAGTCAAACGGGGGTGCACGTGTTGTTTGTAATGGAGTTTTGGCACCTCAGTATTCATGCCTGTGTCTGCTTTTTGTTTCTATTATTAGAACCGGATCTACAAATTGCAGAGTAGTAGTGCCTTGTCTTTATTGTTTGAAAGGAATATTTTAATTAAATCACCAAAAAAGGCAATTATGTTCAAGTTCACAGTCCTCCATGAGCTCCCTAACCTGAACAGTGATGACAGACTTGTGTGCAAATCAGAACCTACACGTCTGTAATGATGTTTTATTTTACATTAGTCTAAAATATATGACATCTTCACACAGTTAAATTAAATTTCCCTCTCCTTAAGGCTCATACAAAGCCCGGGGTGGAACTATTCACCGCACCAAGCGAGTAATAACTCATTTTAAAAGTAATGGCTTGTCAGAAATGGGGCACAGGGCTGTTGAAAGAGGAGAAAACAAATTAAATAAAAATGGATCGTTGCTTAACCTTAAGCAAACCATGTTAGAATCCATTAAAATACTGCATGAATCCGAGCCTCTTTTTTTTTTAGGTTAAAGAACGCTTTGATCTCTGGGAACAATTTCAGAGGCGATAGATATAGCAGTAATGTGATTGCTTCTGTCATCATGATTCAACAGATTACATATCTAATCGGTTTGTGAACGGAGAATATCATTTGCAGAGATTACGGACCAGTGGTGCCTCCTGCTCGTTGAAACTGGGCCGTTTGACAGTTTACATGATCCACACGGACGGACAGATGGACGGACAAAAAGACAGCGAGTGGGAGGGAAACCACCAACCACCTGGTTTAATCCATGGTGGAGAAAACATCCGATCCTACTGTTCTGATTTTTTTTTCCCCCCACAATGGCGCGAATAAGTGCATAACATGTGGGCACGAACAAGAGCCATGGAGACACACTCCACACACATTTCAGCAAGGAGAGAGGCTGCACTGAAATGCAAAGCAATGCAGAATATATGAGACATGATTGCAAAGGAAGTAGGACTATATATAATGAAATTAAAGTGATTCAGTTGCTGTAATATCCCTGGGGTATATAGCTAGTTGTTTTATGGGGGGAGATAAGAGGATTTTGTCAGGTTGAGATGCCGGCTAATGCTATTGTTCCTACTGGGAGCATAAAAACAGCAAAGAAGCTTTTCACACATCTTTTCTTCTTT
Organism: Lutjanus erythropterus; assembly: GCF_056507025.1. Lineage (NCBI taxonomy): Eukaryota > Metazoa > Chordata > Actinopteri > Lutjaniformes > Lutjanidae > Lutjanus > Lutjanus erythropterus. The sequence goes on along the minus strand of NC_139318.1, from coordinate 32,170,028 downwards.
TGTAGTGCTGTTACTGTAGATATCATTTCAAAAGCACAAGGTGGAGAAAATTATAATATTGCAGCGTTGGACATCATATGCAATTTATTTATTTATTTATTTACACACACACAAATGTGAGGACCCACCCACAAAATGTTCTTATCTGAGTACGCACTGAGTAACACACATATATATATTAAAAAAATCTATAAAATAAGTTTTACATTTTTAATGCAGTCAGAAAATATAAATGATAGAGTTTCTCACTGCCGGTCTCCTCCTCTTCTCTCATTTAACAGGCCTCTAACTTACTGTAAATGGGGTGTGTTTTATTCAAAGAAACTCTGAAATTAAAGGCATAATATACAACGTTTTCCTAAAAACACAAAACCTGACCCATATAAACACAATTCCTTTCAATTGTCACCCCCTAGAAGTGTGTGGTGGCGTCTGTATCTGCGGAGCGCCTGTCGTCTGCCTGTATTTTCTTATTTTCTCATTATTTTGCCATGCTCGGGATGCTTTACCAACCCAAAAACATCCTGGGAATGAGACTGGTCAATCTGGTGCATTTACAAACAGCTCGGACAAATCTAACCGATTCTACCTTTAATGCAGACAGAAAACATAAACCCTAGAGTTTAAAGATATCATGCAAGGATTTGTCTCCCTCTCCCTTCCTCTTTTCTCATTTGTGCACTTACATGTGTGCTTTAACAGACCTCTAAGTTACTGTAAATGGCCACTAAAGGGTGGGCTTCATTCAAAGAGACCCTGAAATTAAGTTTGAGAGCTGGTTAATGTTACCTTTGTTTCCTTTTTATTCTGCTGACATCCTCTCCTTTCTTCCCCCCGTCTGTTTACAGAATATTTCACCTGCCATCACTTCTTCACTGCCTCTTTTACCTCCTCACTTATTAATCCCTCAAGCTAATAGTGCTCCCGAGCATGTAACTTGTCATACTATGTCAGCCGAATCACTGTCATCTACACTGCCATCGTTGTAGAAAACCAACAAGACTCTCTTATCCCACTCTGTTACTCCTCGGAAAAGAGAAAGAAAAAAAAAAGAAAAGTGGTCCAAGACAATTTCAACTGGCACATTACTGAAAAGCGTGGCTGATATAATCTAATACCAAGTCGATCCTAATAGTTGAACCTGCGTTGCACTCTCACGCGGAAGAGGCAGAGCAGCTCCACTCAGGAGAAGGAATCATTTGCATTCAATCTTCAAAAGAAGCGTAGGTGTTATTACCTGTCACAATGCAACCTAACCCCAATCTGCCAGCAGCCAACAGGGTGTTTTTAAAAACTCACACACTAAACTGCGTCCCACAAGTCTCCATTGTTTTTGTGTTTGTTTGGAGAGAATACCGGCTACTGTGGGCCACCATGCAAATCTGTATTCCAGCCCGTCAGCTCTTTACAGTCCTACAGCACTACAGTTTGTCACATGAATCAAGTGATGCTCTTCTGCTAACAAATTACGACGTTGTTCACTTTCACGCTGATTTTTAGACCTTGTAAAAATAGCATTAAAAAAAGGCATCAACAAGATTTAACAGTGGCAGGATTTTTTTTTTTTTAACTGTATCTGATGTTGGCTATGTTGGTTGATCAATATTATTGGCTCAATATTGGCCTATCACAGCTATATCGGTCTATATTGATATCATCATATATGTTGTCCAATGCATCAGCATTTTATGTATATTTGATCCTTTTTTCTTAATTCAGGTTTAATATATACACGTATTTTGCTCTATATGTGTGTCTTTATTTAGATTTTATTTAAATAAACGTATTTATAATTATTATAAACACTAGTTAAAGTTTACTGTTTCAGTTACCTGATATCCTTTTGGACAATTAAGTTTATTGTTAAAGGCAGAATCAGAAGGCTTTGTCCAAGCTGTTCATAAACACACCAGAAAGATAGTTGATTGCTGAGGGTCTTTCCCAGGATGTCAAATATCAGCGTGTTTGGGTTGGGAAAAGACCTGACCACAACAAAATAATGAGAAAATAAGGAAACACAGGCAGATGGCAGGGTTTCTTCAAATACAGCCATGACCACATGCTTCTAGTGGCTCATAAGTGACGATTGGAATGGATTATATTTATATACACTGTTTTTTTTTTAAAGAGAAATGTTGCATATTATGTCTTTAAGCTGTAAAATATGATTCCATTATATTTGTCACCACATTTGAGGGATAATGATAAAAAATGTGTGTTTATATATAAATTCTATATTCTGTACAAAGAATATCAGCCAATATATCGATACTGGATTTGTCTTTACTCCCCAATACTAGTATCGGCATCAACCTCAGAAATCCAGTATTGGTCGTGTCCTGCCGAAGATACAGTAAGTGGTTTTTAATGAAAACCAGTGGGGGCAAAATGATCCATAATGGAGGAGGAGGAGGAAAGAGGAAAGGAAGAGGAAGGAGGAGGAAAACGAAGGAGTCAGAGGTGAGGAAGAAGAAGAAGAGGAGGATCATGGTGAAAGGTCATGTTTTTATTCTCTTTCATTTCTTGCAGAGGGCCAAAGACACACTGAGTACAGATGGTGTGTATCTGCTGGGACAGGCAGCCTTCTATTGTATTCTGCTGTATTGTAGACGAATGTATTCTGTTATGTGTGGATGTCTGTATACAATAACTACATTATTGCTGTGTGTAAAGCAATCAGGAAAACACTCTCATATAATACGCAAACTGGCACAAGATGAGTGCGCGCGTACATCCAGACGCGCACACACGCATTTAAGCGCACATAATCAGCAGCTGCAGCCGCATCAGAGCCAAACCAGGCGTACAAACTCTTTGCCACAGCGATGCCGAGATAATAACACAAGCCACGGGCGTGTTTAACTTCTGAAGAAAAATTAGAGGAAGTTGCTGGGAGCGCAAATAGATAAATAGATAAGAGGGGCTGCTTAACTGGGAGTAAAGGGGAAACGCACAGACAGCAGAAAGCTGCGCGTTTGGAGATCCGGGCAAAAAGTCGTACACACGTTTATTCAAGCAAATGAAACAAAATGAAGCCAGAGAAAACGCCTATTGTGGTTTATTTGCAGACTAAACAACTTTAAATCAAGTTACAGAGAGAACAGATTTTATGGAGAAAGAAAAGACAGTTAAAATACGACACAAATCAAAAGAAACTATAAAATATATCCCGCTGCGCCGTACTTCGATAAAAATCTTTATATGGCACGATAAAAATGTTATTGCATGTTATCATTCCGTTCAGCTGAGTGACTTCTAGGAAACTGACCATCTGAAAGAAAAGGCACCTGTGTTTGTCTCCAAACGCACCCACACTTTTCTGCGTCTGGATATGAAAGGTATTTCTTTTCTTTTTTAGTTTTTATCTTCTTAGGATGAAATTAAACTCACCTTCCGTAGGATCCACTGGCCGAGGAGAACTATGGTCCAGCCGAGAACCTGCATGTCACCTTCCTTAGAGCGGACCACCCCGAAAAAAACTACACGTCTCCCTGGCTGAACATATAAAGACGCACCGCGGATTCCAAAGCAATCCCAACAACAGGCAACGTGCGACCAGTAAAAAGTGTTAGGAAAGCAGCGAAACACGCGTAAAGTTGTGTGTTTGTTCGGTCAGAGTCACGGTGGCTTCTGTGGGCAAACTTTGAGCGGTGGCTTCAGTTTCTGCGGTCCGCCTCATGTGGCTCATCCATGCTGTCTGCCGCCGCCGCTCATGCTGCTGGACGCTCGCTGGAAGTTTGCGCGGAGACGAAGAAGTCAGTTTGAAGGCTGGAGGCAGAGACGGGGTTTCAGTGAAGATCATCAGCGCGTCTTGTGTTTTGGGATCCTCACTGGTTGATTTACAGAGATCAGATGTCTCTCTCTCTCTCTCTCTCTCTCTCTCTCTCCCTCTCTCTCTCTCGCTCCATCCCTCCCTCCTCTTCTCTCTCTGTCCATGAGCGCGTCACAGAGCGCAGTAGCTCCCGTTTATTGGCAACCACACTGACCACAACCGCATGTATCATATTTTGTCCTGTCAATGCTTGGATAATGAGGTGACTGTACACTTCGCAGTACCTAATCACAGAAGATGACAGGAATTATGTTTTAGACTGAAAGTTCCTGTAGTGAAACCAAAACGCAGGTATTTGGCTTAAAATATGACTTTAATTCATTCATTACTTCATACTAAAATATTAACTTAATCTGTGGATCGAAAGGATTTTTAGGAATAATTATGTTATAAATGGACATTTTAAAGGAGAAATGTGTACTATACTAAATCACAAAATGACCATGATATGTCATCAGAGAAGAAGGAAAGTGCAACAACGCTACAGCCAGCATGGCCTCCTTTGAAATTTCCATTCCAGTCCAGACTGTCTGTTTATTCTGCCTGTTTCTTGTTTGCTCACTTTACATGGAGCTAAAATTGAATTGAAATCATTAATAATCTTGTAGATGGAGTAGATGTTTCTAACTGTTAAATGGAGCTATGTTAGTGGAGTCTGGCAGGCAGTGAGACAGGCAGTCTCAGTATCAGTCTCACTGAACCATTTGTGTGAACTGATGTTAGCTCTGTTGGAAGTGGTCACGTTGATGAACATGAACTAATGCTTCTACATGGCTACCTTGATAAAGTTACACATCATGCAAATGCATGTGACAAACAAACTCATATTTGATTAAATTATTTATTTATAGTTTTTTTTCAGATTGTAAATGATCAAAGGGACAGATTTGGCCCATGGGCTGAAGTGATGTAGCCAACTAGATGACTATGCTGATAGAACAAATTACTTCAGGTGGCTCTTCCTTGGGTGATGTATTGTAAACAATGTAACTGAGTCGTGTGTAGTTAAAAAGTGTTGTTTAATCATTATGTTATCTTTTGGCGTCTGTTTACAACTTCAAATTAAAGTCAGGTTTGAAATCACCATTTTGGAAACTGTGTGGCATCTTTAATGCAATATTGCAGCCTGGGAACCAGAGGAGAACGCTGAGTTCATGCCGAGTTCATGTTTTCATTTGCTCTGACAGATTCACATTTTCAAATTCTACTGAAAAAATGATACTTTCGCCTGATCACCCATCCCTAAAATCTGCTTCATTCAGTATAACTGATATCATATTGGCTTTATTATCGAAATGATTAATAGCAAGTATCATAAGTTACCCAGACATTGGGCTTTATAACTTACAAACATTGTAATTTTTTCTTCACATTCATAGATGCAAGAAAAACCAACAAAACATGCAGATAAACAAACAGACAGATAGATAGATATGTAGATAGCAGGGATCAACCAATTTAAAATAACAATTTTGCTGATAGTTGATGTGATTAACATTTTTTGTGGTTATTCGTCTTGTTTTTGTTATTTATCTCCTTCCTCTTGTGTCAGGGAAACAAAGAAATCTTCACTGTAAAAAACATGGCACCAATTTCTCTCTGTACTGTACTGAACGTGTCCGACCACAAATAACCCACACAACATTTAGTAAATGCATAATGATGGAAAACAACAGATTAACATTGATAACTGCCATCTTCTGCAGTCAACAAAGCAAATATCAGCTGATAATGATGTTCAGCTGATAAATACATCAATAAATGATAAATGACAAGTGCATCCCTACTAGATTGATAGATGACCTACAGAACCACACCAGCAACTGGAATAAAGACACGCAGATACCAGCTCTGAGGTTCATTCATATGTTTAGTCTTTACATGGCAGACAGTAATATGTGTCCACCTCACTTTCTTTGTAGCACCTTAACTCTAATACGCAGCAGCAAATGGGAAACAATCATTATGTTACACAAACACATGAACCTTGACTGCTTCATTTAAGTGATGTGTGTGATGGAGGCCAACAGCACAAGCTGGCCACACTATAAATTCCCAGAAAAACAATTTTGAAATATTAATGTTGCATGGATATATTGGGGCAGCATGGCCCCACATCTCTCCCTGATGGCCAGTCCCAGCTGCTGCCTGCCTGATTGTGGACCTTTAAAATGAACTGATCGGGGATGCACAGTGTTTGCTCGCCTATCTCGCGAGTTTGTCTGTGTGGAGATCAGTGTGTTGGATTGTCTGTGTGCCTGTATGTGTAGCATTATATAATGCTGTCAATCAGTCATACTTATCTGACTGAGAGACTGGCGGATGTCTCTTCTGTATAAGCATAATGTCTGTCTCGACTTTCTGTCTGTGTGTGATGAGGAATGTCCCCTCTGGATAACTGTCTGTCTGAATGACTGACTGACCAGCTAACTGTTCATTAGTTTTTCCCAATTCCTCTTTGTCCACCTGTCTGTCTTCTTGTTTTTTTTTCATCTGTGGCTATGTTTGTGGCTTTTCTAAATATTTACAGCATGTACACCAAACTTAACTAGCTTTCAATGCTTCTCTCTCTCAAAACAACCTTATTTGGCCCTGAAACCAGAGATATAAGTCAAGCACAGACATTTCCACACTTTCCTCTTCAGATATCAGACACCGTGGCTCACCTGTGGTATGTCCTTATACCTCCCGTCTCGCACTGACAAAGCCAGTTTTTGGGACTGCCGGCCAGAGTGCAAATCATGTTGAAGGGCTCAGGGGTGGTGAAGTCCTGTTCTGTGAGACCCTGTCACAGATGGAGAGGAGTGTCAGTGTAAAATGAGCTGCTTTGTGGTTATGTGTCACTCCTTATATTGTATATTAGCAATCTGTTATCACTCTTTGATATGCAGGCTTTTTACAGTCTGTGTGTCTGTGGCTCTCTCATCACCAGTGCGAGGATGACACAGCACTGCCTCCCTGCGAGGCAATGAGTCATTGCATGCAGAGGAAAACACAAGCCCTGAAAAGACTTGAACACTGGGAAATTTCACAAGGGAGGGGATGGAGAAGCATACTGATAATTACAGTATGACATACAGTAAGTCTGCAACTGACCGGATGATCAAAATTCAGTAGCAAATAGATGTGGTTAAATGGTTATTTTTAATAAAATACTGGACAAAACAAAATGTCAGGTACGCAACCATATTGGTGAAAGTATTGTTTGTAATTATTCACAGAATTCTGGCATGATTAAAAACACTAATGCTGCGCTCCAGACAACTTGAACTTGAATTGAATTTATTGAACTTGAAAATTACTGACATCCTATTAGAACAATCTAACTCAAAGTCAGAGTTCCTACTTGGAAGCTCGGGGCAAATCCATCAACTCTGATTTCCTGAAAAAGCAGCTGTCGGATGTATACGATCATAAATAAATATTGTAAATTGATGTCAAGATATGTCACAATGTGCCATAAAATAAAATATATAACGATCTCGTTTATGTCATGTGTTGTTTTGCCTCCTCTGTGTCATTTATGCAAAGAGGCTTCATTGTTGAGGGTTTAGTTGAGCATACACTTTCCAAAGAAACGGAACGGGTTAGCCATGGCTATTGCTTACTTTTGTCATTGTGCACCTGGAACGCTTTAAGATTGCAAGTTGGAAATTTCAACAGGGAAATTCCTGACCTTTCTCGTTGTCTCAAACGCAGCATAAAGTTTAGTTTAACTGCTTTAGATAACCCCTTTTTTTGGATGATGTGTTGATATAATAACTGCAATAAATTATATTGTTTTGTTGTACTGTATTGTTTTTGTATTACTGTAAGACTATTTTATGGCACTTTACGGCATGTAAGGAATAGTGTACAGTGAGGGGGTCATTATTACAAAATAATCCCCTTCAGGATGACTCAAGACCTGCATCAACCTGTCAAGGTTTATTTCACAATAATCACTCATCGTATTATTTCACTTACTACACAGTTAACTAAAATAGAACAAAACAAAAATCTGACACAAAACATTGTTGCTATAAGTCGCAAAATATTCATACTGACCATTCACTGGCAACATATTTTTTTTATTGTTATAAAATAGCTGCTTCTGCAAGCTAAAGCACTATTAAACATTTTCACGGTGTGTTTATGAACTCAGCACAGCACTCTTAAGGTTATGGAAAGATCACGGTCTTGGTTAAATATTGATAACATCAGATGTGAGTTGAGGGACAACAAATAGATTAGTCTCTAATCAAAACCACAATGATTTAAAATCTAACCACACACTGAAGTAAGGCTGTGAGCCCTAGATCATGGTCAAAGACCTTCATTTTTTTCCCCATCACCCGAGGCGGCACGGTGGTGCAGTAGTTAGCACTGTTACCTCAAAGCAAGAAGGTTCTGAGTTTGAATTCCCCAGCTGGCTGGGGGGCTGGCTGCAGAGTTTGTGGCTGGGGCAGGGCCTTTCTGTGCAGAGTTTGCATGTTCTCCTTGTATCTGTGTGGGTTCTCTCTGGGTACTCTTGCTTCCTCCTGCAGGCATTCAGCCCATATCCCAAAGACATCAAAACAGCATAAGAGGTTAACTGATAAGTCTAATTTGCCCATAAGTGTGAATGTGAGCAAGAATGGTTGTTTGTCTCTACGTGTCAGCCCTGTGATGAACTGGCGACCTGTCCAGGGTGTAGCCCGCCTCTGACCCAATGTCAGCTGTGACAGGCTCCAGACCCCCGCGAACCTTCAAGGATAAGTGGTTATGGATAATGGATGGATGGATGAATCCACTCTAACCACCTACATACTTGGGTGTATTAGAAAACCTCATCACACAGTTTTTTAAAAATACTCTATTCTGATTGGTCAATTACAGCATTCTAGGGTCCATTATTTCTGGATAGCTGACTGCTGCTATGAATAACAAACTGTTGCTATGGGTGTAATTCTCTTCATAGACTCTGTAAGAACAATAAAATAATTCTTAAATCATAAAATAATGTTTACATTAATTAAATATTTTGTATCAAATTATTATTATTATTATTATTTTTAAGTAAGTCGCTGTGTTACTGAACCCAGCCTAAAACACACCACCCTGTCAGGTTTATTTTGCCCCTTCTAAAAGTTCTCTATTTTTTGTTGTATTCCATGATTTGGTCTTCCTTAGTGCCTACTGATTTACTGTTTTTATAACACTGCTTGTTAAACATTTTAAACAAAAATGTAAAAAGAAATTAATTAGAAACCTTTTCCTTTAAGCTCCAAGCAGTTGACAGTTTCTTTTCTTTTGACCACCAACCATTAAATTAAAAAAAATAACTCTTAGTCTTTGTTGGACTCCTTCACTTACTCACTTCAGTTACTGTCTGTCCCTCTGCTAACATGACTTTTACAGCATCACAATATGTAAATTTCAGTTCTGCTGAATTTCTTCCTCTTACAGCCTTTTTTTTTTTTTTTTTTTGGAGTATTTGCACACAGCACAACACTTCCTATACTAATAACAAACAAGTGGCCATGCCTCTCCACTTCATAATCGACTGGGATTCATCATTCAGAACACCTGGGTAAGAATAAATCTGGGTGCATCTGGAGTTGATTTATCATATTTTTTCTATTAACAGAAAATAAAGAGAAAACATAAGACACTATTTCAGGGAATGTTGCCGCATGAGGCTCACTGTCTCTTATTTTCAGGTGATTATACATGAATGAAAATCTACTTTTGAAAATTATATTCCATTTCTGCCATATTCTGCCAAATAATTCCAGTAAACCTTACACACTGGACCTTTAATGTTTCTTCAATTATAAAGAATAAAACACTTCATTGTGACCATCAGAGTAAGTTACTCTTTTTCGGTGTCTGTCAGTCTTACAGCTGCTGTAAATCAGTGTGATACACCCATTGCTTCGTCTTCAGTAGACCATGAAACCTTGTCTATCAAACACAGCAGGTCTCAAAGAATGTGACCATTTCCCATTTCTGTCACTGCCCTCCATTCAATCTACTGTCTGTGATTTGTATGGCCACAGCACACTCTGTCCTCCAGTTTCCCCTAATTTTTTCCCCCACTGCTGGAGAGGGGTTGCTGGTGTGAGTGCAATTTCTGATCCACATTGAAAGTGGCAGGTGAATTTCGCCCAGCTGCTCCCCTTCTCTGTTCCACTTAGCGGCGACGCTCCTGTTTCGAGTCACTCGGTCGCCGCGTGGTTATAGTAAATGAATGAACATGCACTGAGCAAGAGCCTGGTGCATCTACTTTCACAAATATCATCCTCACATCATTATTCCTCTTTTTGTCTGCCCTGATATCAGCAGAAACTTTTATCATCTCCAAAACTGCACACTTAAAGGATGTTCGTGTTCATCATCTTCATGCTTGAAAAGATGTAGTATGTATCATTAAAGACAATAAATTAGAGTCAAGACTAAGTGCATCTAGAAGTCCACACATATTTAACCATTAACCGACTTTAATAGCAAGTTACCATAAATGTGCTTTGATGGATTAAAAGAAAAGCAGGTGGAGGCGGAGGTGGAGGTGGTACAGAAGGATGAGTATGATGAAGCAGGACGAAGCAGCTAATGGAAACAGGAGAAAGGGGATAGACGGATGGGAGGTGGTAACACAGGAAGAGAAGGTGGTAAACAGATGGAGTATAGTTAAAAAAAAGAGGATGTAATCCTAAGAATTCAAAGTAAAGTTAAAATTTGACAGCAGTCCCACAGTAGATAAAGATGGGTGGCAAATTAAAGCAAAAACCTGACTAAATGAGTGGAGAAACATGATGAATCCAGATGCTTCCACACAGGTGCACTGCATGTTACAATTAGGCAATTAACATCCAGTCATGCTTTGTGTTATGTATAAAAATGCTGAGCAGGCCCAGTTCCTTCTGATGCTGTATCAAGTTGGCAAGAGGAAGAAAGATCCAAGTGACTTTGAAAGAGGGTTCACTGTTGGGGCACGGACTGTGGGAGCTGCAGACACAAAGACTATTCAACTGGCTGGTGTTTTAGTAGGAGCACCATCTGCATTTAGAGCTATGGGGAAGATATCAGTAAATATGGTTGGAAATGAAAGAATGACTTTATTCATATAGCACTTTTCAAAGCAGAGTTACAAAGTGCTGTACATGAAACAGAGCAAAGCAATGAATTGTGGTCAACAGTATAATATTTGATGACTGTGGTGCTCATGGATTAACGGAGTGGTTCCCAAACTGGGGTGCAGGGCCCCCATGGGGCATAGAACCACTCCAAGTCGAGAGGAGAAAACAACGTATGTTTCTTGGAGAGACAGATGCATCTACATCTTTTTAACATCTGGCCAGAATGCATCTCCTGATGTGGATAGAGCAATCGGTCAATTTCATTCTGTTTTGAATCCTTCTTGTTTGCGTTTAAGCTTTTTTTTGTTATCAGATAGCTACCAAGATGCATGAAATCACTAGGTGCAGGGTTCATGCAGGTTTTTAACAGTAAAATTCAAACACCTTTCAAGCACTTCACAAAAAAATTGCAGACTCTTGAAGCCTATATCATCATATCTAAATTGTTGCTATAAATCCAATTGCAAATTCCTTTATACCCACAGCAAACACTTGCCAGTTGTTCATACAAACTTTCAGCTGATCAGTCACAGTTCTTATGGTCTCCATGTGGTATCTCTTCAGCTGCTGTAGCCCTGATGTGTATATTTGATTGGGCACATGTCAGCCAAAACTAAGGCCTTGTTCAGCCAGCCAGCCCTAATCTGTTTTTTGGTATATCCAGATTATATCCAGATTGATTTTAGGAAGTATGGACAGCAAACAAACAAACAAACAAACAAAAAGAAACCCAACATGAAAAGCAATTTCCACAAAACAGGCAAAACAGATCTGAACCACATTTGATGTATTTCTACATACGCGTCTTAGTCCAGCTGCTCTAGCCTCTATTTCAAAGTGTTTTTTGCATTACCTGCAACGCAACACAATAACTGCAACAAATCCAGAATAACTAAAATGCTTTGAAGCAGCTGAGCATCGCTGAATTTGTCTTGTGTGACAGAGGAGTTCTGCACCGTGACTTGACAGCGCAAATGTTTGGTGGGCGAGATAATAGATCTCCATTTCTCTGTGTTGGAAAGCCGCGTCACCAGCATACATTGTCATTGACACCTAAATCTTTACCACCGAAAACCATGCAGATAGGTTGGTGATGGACAGAAATCCTGATTTGCCTGCAATGTGAACAAAGTTGGGCCATAATCCCTTAACATGTTAGAAATTCACTTGAACATGGTGGAACAGTACTGATGGAGACAAAGCAGAAGAGGTTGATAAGTAAAAGAGGAAAGGACAGGAGTTAGCAGATATATTTGGGGAGAGGTGGTGGTGCAGGAGGCAACGGAAGGAGAATATGATACAAAATCAGCCTGACAAGGTCAACCGGCAACACTGCTTATTACAGTACATCAAACCAATCTCAGTGCCCACTGAAACATGCTCACTCATATGCCAAAAAAACATTGTGTCTGTGGAAGTATGCACTTGTTAAGTTGTAGATACACTCTGGTAATTAAGCAAAATAAGATACAATTGCAGAGCTGGAAAGCACTCAGATTCTCCATCCTGAGTCTACAGAATGAAGTCCCTTATCTTCTCAATAAGGTAAAACATTTATCCAGGATCATTATGAGTAATTGCAAGCACGTCTAAATGTACAAAGAAAAATATAATTAGCTGTGCCTTTGACATCTTTTGAAAGCTGGAATTTTTTTCTGCTAAAAACAGGCGGCTGTGCAGTCATTGCAAACATGACAGCAAAAACAGTGTGAAAGAAAAAAAAAAAGTCAGTATGAATGACAGATTCCTTGCCATTGCATGAGGAGCCCCGCTACATACACAATTACTCTGCCCAGCCATACACACACACGCAGACACACACACCTGCAAACACATATATTGGAGCGCCGATCCTGGGGTGTCTAACTCGGAGGTTAAGGAACACAATGGCGAGAGGTCACCTGGCAGTAATGGAGCCTTTTGTGTGTGGAAATAGTCATTTCCCTGTGTAGTCTCGGGGTATCACAGCAGTGATATGAAACCCTGTCATTTTGTTTTCCTTTCTATCGATTTTAGAAAGGAGAACGTGTGGAAAGGAGAGAGGGTGAGAGAGGCACAGGAGAAGAGCAGGAGCGCTGTGCCTGTTGCGGGTGTTAGGACTGTGCCATTGTCATTCAAATGTTTTGTTGCAGGAAGGAGAATGGGAGATGAGCTCTAATGGGGAGCAAAGGGAGAAGTGGTATAATTGGATTTGATTACGTCTGTCTGTCAGAGCAGGACAGGACTTAATATGCGGCTGGAATTATTTTGACAGTGTCGCAATGTGGATGACTCTTTGTGAAGTTGGGCCAATGTGAAGAATGGGAATTGTCTCGCGTCAGATTTGCAGCCCTGCTATCAGCGTGGCTCTAGGGATGGAAATGTCTGTCTGTAGGTCGGTCAGTCCACTAGTTCAGTCCAGACAGAAATATCTCTACAACTACTGGTTAGACTGCCACGAAAATTTGCACATTAATGGTAATACTCCCAATGACTATGGTGTTCCCCTGACTTTTCTTCTAATGCTATTATCAGGTTGACATTTGTGTTTTTGAGCACTGTCAGCTATGGAAAAGACTGTCATGAATTTTGGTGCAGACATTCATGTTTTCCACAGGAAGAATTATAATGACTTTCATGATCCCCTAACTGTCTCATATGAGTTTAATTTGTCCAATGCTGTGATTTCAGCAATATTACATATATATTCTACCTAAAATAAAAATAACAGCTTCAAAATCATTTTGATGGTACATGGACTTGTAACAGGGTGAGTGGAACCTCTGTAATTCCCACTCTGCACCCAGAGCACCAGTTCTTGCATTATGTAACTTTGGATATTCAGGTTGAAAACAACCCTGAGTTAAAGCAACACAAGGGGCAGTGCTGATGGGGGCTGGTCTCCACAGGTACAGGTAGGACATGAAATACAAAAATCGAAGGCCAATTTGAGTAACAGATCCATAGGTTTGAAGGTTTATCAGATAGACAACTGTACTGGACTGAGGAAGGGTTTTACACCTGAAAATTAACATGGAGGCAATAATCTGACATTTGTGTGGTGAATGTTTTATATACACCATTTACATTACAAAGTAATTTGCCAAGAATGTCAATTTGTATGTGTCTAATCAGCCACCTCGTTGTACTGTGGTCTAACAAAAATTGAGTCTTGGTCAACTTTCTTTGCAGGACATCCATGTGTTTGTTTGCCCCAGCAACGCCCTGCATCACTAGACTGGCCTCATTCACATGAAAGAGAGGGGTGTGTTTTTTTTTAGACAGAACTAAAGCTTGTCTGATCGTGTCCTTTGTCTTGTTAAACTTGAGTTAGTAAGATGAAATGAGAGGGATGCGTGCACAGTATATCTAACTGTGATTACATTGGACAACTTTTGAAAACCACATTTTATGTTTTTTTTTCAATGCTGCTGTGATTTACTACCACTGCAGAATTTTTTGAATTTAACTTATTTACCACTGATACCATCAGAGATTGTATGGAAGGCCTCAGGATGGCCATGAATAATGAAGACTGAAGCGTGGACTGCTGATAAGACTTGGATACAAGGTGGGAACTGGTCGATTCTAGCCTGGAGGCATGGGTGAGTGCATCTTATGTTGAAAGACCCTAAACACTCTGTGACCTCAGGTTACATCACTGATGTGTCCAAATGCATCAGATGATGTTCAACACCAAACTTACCTGCCTGACACTGCAATCCAATTTCTACAGAGCCAATATGTGCAGCGTTGATGAAGATACTTTGAAAGCATAGATTTACAAGTTACCAATTAATTCACAGTGAAAAAAACTCAACTACAGCACTGCTACCCTTAGGAGAAATCTAGTGTGGTTAACTAAAGCTACTCAAAAAAGTAGTTCATGCTTCTTCATTAAAAAAAAAAAGAGAGAGAGATCAAATTGAAAATATAAAATGGTATAAAATTCTAGTGATATATAATACAAAAAGTCACATGCAAGCAAAAAAATTGCAAGTTTAAGGAATACCAGCCTTCGTTTTGTACGGAATGTACATCAGTCAATAGAGAATCAAAGGTAAAATAATAATTTTAAAATCATTCCATTACTTTAATCCTTTAATTTAACAATTTCAATTACTCTACAAATATATATGTATGTGAACTACCAGCAAGTTACTGCAAAATGAAGTTAAACTGCGAGCTTAATTACATGTAGTTCTCTATTAGGCCTATGACGATAACTGCATTACCGCAATACCACAGTCATGTGATGCCTACCGCAGGGTTGAACTCAAAATTGTCATCACTGCAAATTTTATCAATCTCATGTTGAGATCAACACATTGATCTATTAATACATCTATGGATCAGCGCTGTCACACACGTCTGAAACACACTTTTAATTGGTTCATGTGTCAGAAACACAGCCTCTGATCCATGTCCACAAAAACATAGCAAAGTAAATGTTTCATATTATACAATATTTGTAATATGCCATTGGTTGTAACCGTTGCTGTCCATGTAAAGGGACCTAGATTAGTTAGAAAAGTTATTTATTTGAATGAACGTACTGGTGCAACATGAATCTTCACTAGGATGCCGGTCTCAGGCAATCCATCACCAAGATGCAAGTACAACAACATCAACCCAACTCTACTCTTAATACTGTCCATGTTGTTTCCATTACAACTTAAAAACTCATGAACACACAAAAGAACAACTTCTCAACTTGGAAAATGGAACCAACTGAGAAGAACATGAATGCAGCATAACACTTTGCTCAATACATTAAACAATAGTGATCACAAACAAACACGTCATTTTTCATAAACTCAAGCTGTTACACTATTTGGACTCATGTACTGTACAGTACATTTTCAGTTCCCTTGTTTGTCTGTTCACCTTCTCACAAAGACTCATTTCTACGAGTGAGTGCACACCTACCCTCAGTGCTCCACCACATACAAATACAAACACACGACCACACAAATACAAAAAAACACAGAAAGCATAAACACAAAAATAAGTTGCAGCCTACAGGAGCCGGTTGCCTTGCTGTTTTTGGACTGTTGTTATATCAGCAACCGTTGAAGATAAAAGCTCCTTTAAGCAACAATGGTTATAAATTACCAAAAATAATCTGGCAGCCAGGAAGCATACAGGGCCTGTCAGCACTCCACAACTCCCCATCTGTCACACACACACACACACACACACAAACACACACATACTGTAACAGCAGCAGCATGCATCTGCTACCACCTCCTCCAGCCCCCCTTCATCCTCACCTTATTAAGATTCATATCCCCGAAAGGTGACTTCTTAGCCGGGCACGGTGACAACCCCCCACCCCTCACCACCCTGCCCCACAAGCTGCCTGGAGGTATAGGCACAGTGACAGGTAGCTCTTCACTCCCCTGGGCCCTGGGCAGGGGTGCAGAGGTGGAGGTGCGTTTGTGTGTGAATGTGTGTGGGGGGAGTTCAGGGTGGTAAAAGTGACGAGGAGCAGGATTATCAAGTCAAAGATGCCCCCTGTAGATAAGAAGTCTCTGGGGAAGAGTGCCTGTCTGAGAGTGCTGGGAACTGAAGCCTCTCTTCCCCTCTCTCGCGTCCTCTTACTACCTGTGTTGCTCTTGCTCTCTTTCTGTCTGTCTGTCGGTCTGTCTCTTTTCTCTCCAGGCTTATCTACCTCTCACCTCCTACGGCTTGCCATTCTCTTTATCCTCTAACACTCATCCTCCCCTCCTCCTCCTCCTCTCTGTGGCACTCCTAACTCTGAGTACTCCCTCTGCACTCCAACAAATGAATCTAGCCACTTGACTTCTGATCCACCATGCTGTTTAAGCAAATACTCAGCTCCCCACAGCAGCCATATGGGGGGGCAAAGATTGCTCTTATTCTTGCTCCCTTTAGATTGTACCATTTTGTAAGAGGTTGAAAGTTCCCTGTTTGTTTGTCTTCAACAGGAGCTTGGCTGTCGTCATGTTTGCTCTGTTCTATCCCACCATATTTACTGTGAAGCTTTAATCACGGAACGTAACACTCTTTGATGTCCAAAGGATTTTGCAGCGCATGTAGCTCTCCATAACTACCACAAGAGAGACAATGAAGGCAAATGCTATGCATTAGTATCTCTTTGATACTAATGCACTGTGCATGTCTGCTAATAGCAATATTACAGGACAATCAGAGTATTAGGACAGTGTTGTCTCTGTAGTTCACCACAGTACTGTTTGTATAATTTTGGCCCTCATTTCTGCAGGTTACATTAACACTGTACTTCTGGTGGTTATGATATCATTTTAATCTGGAAATGCAAGGGATCAGGACATAGGGTTCTATGTTCCCAAGAAGGATCCTAGGATTCCAGGGTCCTATGTTCCCAGGTTTCTATATTATTTGGAGGGATGCTATGTTCTTAGGGTCCTATGTTTCTCCTATGTTTCCAGAGTTCTATGTCCCCAGGGTCCTGTGCTTATAAGGTCATATGTTCCCAGGATTCCGTTTCTAGGGTCTTATGTTCCCAAGGTCCTATGTGTCCTAATGTCTGATGTTCCCAGGGTCCCATGTTTCCACAGTCCTATGTTCTCAAGGACCCTGTTCCAGGAGTGATATGTTCCTAAGGTCCAGTGTCCCCAGGGTCTAAATATTTAATCAGTAAGGACAGCAACTTTTTGAAGTCAACCTACTTCATCAGTACACAGCACTTGACACCTATTTGATCTCTCACCTCACCCTGACTCAGTCCTCATCATCAAGTACCTGGTGCTCTTTTTAATGTCTCTTCTATTGTGTCTCTATGTAAGTCAGAGGTTGCGCTAGACTTTTTCATTGTCTGTCATTTTGACTGACAGGCTCATAAAAATCCCGTCATTATCTGTTTTTACCCGTCACTTTAATTTTTAAAATGATCATAATTACATATTCAATAGCATTTACTTTTCAGTCATTTTTAATTAATATTCAGTCCGAACAAGCTGAACAGAGAATCCACACCGTACCTCTTATATCAACACCACTACTAGGCTTTTTGAAGAAACTTCAGCTGCTGACACTCAGCTGCTGTGACACTAGGTGCGTTCAAGATGAGCCAGGCCTATGCAGAATTGATCAGCGGTGATCGCCGCATAGTGCATGCCGGTTAGATTTGTGTCCGACTTGATCCCGACTTGCACTGACGTCATGCACATGTGGGCAACGATAACCTCACGAGATCGAGGCGGCCACAGTTTGTAGAGCCAGATGCCGCAGCTGCTCTCCACCGACTGCAAACGCCTGGCTGTCACCTGATTGACAAGCTGACGGGCTCTGATTGGCTCTTAATTTTGACAACAAACACCACGTGTTGTATAAAATACAAATTTTCTGTGTAATTGTAATATTTAATGCTGGACATATCAATCTTCTGTTGTGCAATGAAGTTTTAATCTGTCAGCAAGCAGATATTAGGTGTCTGATAATAATAAAGGTTATATATATGATTTATCAAAAGAACAGTTTAGTGCTTTACAAGGCAGATAAAAGAACAGATGTTACAAGCGTCAAAAGGAGGATCTCTTCTATTTTTACTTCAATCAGCGATCAAGAACACACTTTATTTCTTCAGCTATGAACATGATCTGCAGACTACAGGTAACCTACAGGTGATCTAACAGGATGTTCATGTCTCTTCCTCTACTCTCTCGTAAGTCTGTTGAAAACTGTCCGACTTGACTGCAGCTTTTTGTCTCCACCTCCTGCTGCGGCCGCCTGATCTCGTCTCTCCAGGCGAGGCGCAGTTCATCTCGAACGAACCTAATAGCTAATTAATATGCTCACTCGCCACTAAGTGGTCAGGGCTGTGAATTGCAACCTGTCAAAATGACAGATGACCTTCAGATTTTTCCGTCACCGTTTTAAAAAACCGGTCAATGACGGAAAATATTCGGTTAACGCGACCCCTGATGTAAGTGTTTTTTATTGTATGTCATATGTTGTGTTTATATGTGCCTGTTTTTCTGCACAAGCAAATACAAATTTCTACCATTTGCACACAAATGGTAGACATTGAAGTGTTTTCCATTCTCTTTCAATTCTATTCTATTCTATTCTTCCTATGTTCCTAAGGCACTATGTGTCCAGGGTGTCATGCTCCCCAGATCCGATGTTTACAGGGTCCCGTGTTCCCAAGCTCTACATATAGTATGCAATATGCTCCCTTAAACAAGCCAAAATATTAGTTACATTACCTAAACCACTTTTTTGCTACATAAAGTTGAAAGTAAACACACCCAAAATGTCCATCATAATCCCCCTCTGCACAGGAAAACAGTGTGCGCATGGTAGAGTGTGTCAAAGCTGGTCTGCCAAGTGTTGTGAATAATTACAACAGAGAGTCCAGCTACACTGTAACTGTTCATTTTGATTTTTTCTTTTAAATAAGTTTGACTAACTTAAGTTTCTTTTATAAAGCTGACTGACAATTTGACTTATCACTGTCACTGGGGTTTCCACATATCAATTATCTTGGTGAGTACAGTGTAATTATTGCCAATGGGAATGTGGGACAAAAATACACAAATAAGAACCAGGTTGTATGAAGCAAAAAAATAATTTAATTTTAATTTAGCCATGCATGAATCTAAACTTTCATCGAAACACTTGCATTAAAACTAGGCTGAATTTGAACGTATGAAGATGTTGTAGGTCTCAATAAACGTAAGACACAATAGTGCAGAGGTGAGCTAAATATCACTGTACAAGATCACTTTACAGGCATGTATCCCTCCATTGTAGGCTCCAGTTCGTTGGGACTTGAGAGCTTGAGCCTGGTGCCCAGGGAGCTGATAGTGTCAGGGACATTCACAGAAGGAGAAGGCCAAACTGAGGGACTTAAGATAAGGTTCTGGTTGGTGGCACCCATCAGGTGAGGTGTTTAATGAGGCGGTCCAAGCAGACAGGCAAGGCTAATACCTTCACACCAGGCTGATTAGTGTGAACCTCCCCTAGGCTGCCAGCCAGAAGCAGGTCTAGGTGCCAACCTGGCCCTCATTATTACTCTTCAAGCAGGAGGAAGAGACTGTATTTTTTTTAACCTTTTTTCTCCACAATCCAAATGTACTACTTATACACCGCAGGGCTGAGGTTACTTTAGTTTACCTTGGTTGGGTTGAACTGATGCCACACTTTTGCTGGGATTTAAAAATACATACTGTCCTTTATTACTTTAGAATTGTGAGAATAATAGCTTAAAAGTTCTTGCATTTTAATCTACCTCTGTGTCCTTTTTAAAAGCACAGTGCTGGACACCAACATGATAACGTCTCTGGCTTGATAAACATGACAATCAAAGCTGCGCTGTAACTGATCTGATATGTGGTTTGTTTGAAATCTCTTCCGTGTTTTCATATTTTTGCTGCTAGTTGAGGTGGTTTAGCTTACAGAGGATTTTTGTGAAAATAAGCAGAGTGAAATGTTTACTTCATTATGCCATAGAGCAGGCTGAATCTAAATTTAAGCACGAGCAAACTGATATTTATGAGGCCATAAACAAACTACGATCCCTTAGATTTTTTTTTTTGTGTGTGACCAAGATACATACTGAGCGATACATTTCACAGTGTAAAGATCAACTTGTCTGTGCTCTCTGTTGGATAAACAATTTAATGACAGTTTCTCAATATTAAATAAAAAGTTTGATATTTATATAGCCAGCATGCTGTTTACAGCAATACCAATATATCTGCAATAAGCAAATATCAGCTGATACTGTATGTAGCTTGTCCCCAAGGTCCTAAGCAACTTAGGTAACTATATTATGTTTAGCTCTGTTTGATGTTTATCACACATTAACATACGTTGTTTACAACATGTAATTATATCTAAATGACAGAATAGGCCAACATAACCAACATGACCTGTGGAAAGTACCAGTGACAGACATACGAAACCTCAAATACATCACGTAACTAATACATTAAGCATGTGGTTAAGTCACATGATGCAAGTTACTTAAATCACATAACATAAGTCATGTATGTAACATGATACAACTTAAAACTTCTGACTTTTGGTTTCACACGGGACACAGACCCCAGTCTCCCAGGTGAAAGTTGTGTTTGTTTGACCCATCCATCCATCCATCCATCCATCCATCCATCCATCCATCCATCCATCCATCCATCCATCCATCCGTCCGTCTGTCCGTCCGTCCGTCCGTCCGTCCGTCCGTCCATCCATCCATCCCACTGCCTCCATGCATGGACTTTCTCCCTCTTATATTGCTTGTAGGAGCCATTTTTTTTTGTTGTTTTAGAAGTACAAGGTGTTGCAGTTTTGAGTTTATAAATAATGCAATCACCAGGGGCCTATCATTATTGAACAGACACAGATGTATGAAATGAGGAGACCAAGAAGAAATTGTTTTTCAAATGCTCCCTCACAAGAAAGAATAAGTTTTTTTTTGCAATAGTTGTTTGGCGTTGACCAAAGTCTACATTGTTTTGAATACTGTTGATCCGCAAACTGCAGTTTTTGACACATGCATTAAACTGTATATTTGTACTTTCGTTACAATTGTACCACACTTTACATATGCATGCATCCTGCAGCAAGTGACATACAGACAGCTATTATGATCATTACTGGAAGTGCGTTGAATCAAGTCCGTCCATGAAGGCTTCCATTAAGCTTAATGACTGAAAGCTATGAAACTGCTCCTATCTTAATTACTATGGCCACAAGAGGTCACTGACTAAAAATAAACAAAAATATGGGTCCACAATGAGCTGCTTGCACAGATGACCTATAGGGCTGTTTTTGTATTGAGGATGGGACAACATGATTGTTAACCACACCATATTCATTGAACAAACAAATGCTACAGTTACATTGCATCAATAATGGTAAAACAACTGGAAAGTGAAACAGACTGAAGTTAAGAGGTCATGTAACAACAGTTGGTCACACTATCTTGTGGTAGAACTAATCAACAGCTTAAGAACGGCAGCTTTGACCTCTATGTGACGGCGTACTGGCTGAAAGGTCCGTGTGATAACAACTTGTGTATAAAGGGCCCATGACTGCCTGATGCATTGTGGGTGAAGGAGAAAAAAAACCCACTGAGAGCACATTTACGGCACAAAACGCAACTAACGATGGTCCAGCGTTTTTCCTCCTCACTGTGTACAACAAAGGCTTTGAGCCCTCAGCAACATATGGCACAAGCAATTAAATGTGTTTGCAAGCCATGGGTGGAAAGAAACCTTTGACTAGAGAAGACAATTTTTACACCATGAACTGTACAGCATACAGAATGACAAAAGAAAGGAAAAACACGAATTACAAAAAAAAAGAAGGAAGAAAAAAGAAGAAAAGTCTTATTCTTTAGCTGCAGTTAAGACTTCAGTCTTATTATTATTTCTCTCTTAAAGCTGAAGGCTACAGACAGCTGTCAGTAGGTCATAGCATAGGTGTTACTGTATGTATTAGCAATAGACGCCTTCATCAGTAGCAATAAGAAAATAGTTAAATAAAATGTTCAATAGTTTCATTTGAATGAATCAAAGTTAAACCGCCATGACAGCACATAACGAGTATGCCCTGGCTCATAAACGGCCGATCATATCCCTTAATAATGGAGTGTGACAAGCAAACAGCTACACATTTAACAGGTGTGTTGTTCATTTGCACCATCGACATGTGACGCAATAATAGAAACAGTGTGGTGTGCAAAAATGAGTGCAGATGGTGAGGAAATTGTTAATAAAAAACAGCAGGTCAGCTTGCTAGTATGGCAGTTTTTGTCTGCTTTTTGAAAGTCTGTTAGGGGCCTGTGTCCTTCTGAGCAGCAGCATCTTTTTTAAACTGTTCCCCGCAAGGAGAGAGCACCAGCGTAACGCTTTGAGAAGAAGTGCTTTGTCCAGTGTCTGTTTTCCACTCTACCATTTCTGTGGAGCAACTCAGAGCGCTGAGGTCTCTAAACTTTTCAGAAAGGCGCTGCTGTCGTCACTTTTGCTTTTTTTAAGGCAACCAGTCATATACTAGATGGGGACTCATCACTCTGGTAACCGAGAAAATGGAGAGGCTTGTTCTGTCCTTCCATATATGAGACAGAGACAGAAAAGCCAATTTGTTGGAGCAGATCAGTCGGACACTGAATGTTGCAGGTGAGTGTTGTGCTTTTATCACCCTGAACGTTGCAAGCTTAGCTGTGGAGTCAACACTCCCTTAACGTAGCATTAAATTAGCTTTGTAGCTAATGTCAATCACAATGTCAAACCCACGCACAGTGTTTTTTCTCTCACTGCTTCATCCCAGCGACCTGCCAGAAGTTTTTGCCAGAGAAAAACACTATGTGGACCTAGGCCCACACAGTGTTTGTGTCCCGAAATAAATAGTCATAAAAATCAATGTAAGGTGGTCAAATTCAAAATAAAATGGTTGAATTCAACATTTTGTTCTCTTGGTCTTTATTAAAAATACTGTGTGACTGCACTTCATTGAGAATCCTCACTTACAGACACAACTATGTTATAAGAAAAAACAAGAGTAACAGACAAGTAGTAGGTAGTGCTTTTAGGAACTTGCATGTGAAAAATCACTGAATTTATATGTGGGAAAAGTTGTGACCCGGTCAGTCAACCCTACCAACTCTTTATGGCATCTCCCTGTGGAAAATAGACTCCATCACTAGCAGAAATTTAAAAAAAAAATCACAATGTCTTTTTCGTTTTCCACAATGGTAGAGTAGGTAGTATTTTTGCCGACTTATATGAGAAGAAACGCTGAGTTTATATGTGGTATTTACAAACTGGTCAGTCCTCCCTACTGACTCTTCGTCATACCTCCTCCAGACAACAGTGCTCATCTCTGGCAGTGAGAGCCAGGGAGGTCCAGCTGTTTACTAACAGTGTGAAAAAAATCACAGACCTCAATGTTATGATATATATTTCTGGTCCCGGTTATTGATGACAACTTAAAGTAAAGCTCAGGACTTTTTTATGTGTTTTTATACACTGGGAATGATTTTAAAATGATGAGTGCTCCCAGGCATTACAGTGAAATATAGAATGGATGCTCCCGGGCACCGCGGGGGCCAAGATGGTTAGAAATTCTCAATGATCATTGATAGACTGAAATAAAATATTTTATTGTGATAAAATTTTCAGCTATATCATCCAGCCTTAGCTGTCAGCTTCCACTTAGAACAATGTCGTAAATGTAGTGTCTATAGAGCAGCCATGTCACCTGTAGAGTTTCACACTGAAAGGACCGTGAATTTATCATGATCAACCTGAACACTTGCTCAAACTGTCAAAGCCAACAACCAACAGTATGGCTTTTCTGCATCGTGAGCAATTACACACAGAGACACCACCAACCTACCAACAACCATCTGCCCAAACACAGCAGCAAACACGCTCTTCATTAGCATGCGTTGTCTAAAGTGGGATGCAAAGCTCAGGTCCTGTCCTTCATTGTGAGATGTGGATGGAGCAGGGTAGGGCAGGAGATGGCAGGTTAGCAGGGATGGGCTGTGGCTCGTAATGAGCTCCTTGGTGCCTTCCCATCAGCGCAGGGCTGGGTTCCCCTCGCATGGCATCCTGGGAGCTTGTTAAGAGGCATTCCCTTTAAAACAGTCATCTGCCAGCAATCATCCACTGCCTGTTTGTGTGTTTATACTTTCAAAGTTATTATATGTCATGCTGTTTCTCTCTGCCCCCGTGCCTCTCACCCCTCTCACGTGAGCTCCTCTCCCTACTCATCTCACTCTCTCCTCCTTACATCCACATCCCCTATTTTTCAGGCATTTTGCTCAGTATTCAGATTGGTAGCAGTGGATTCCCTGGGGAGCAGATCGACAGTCTGACATGTTTAAGAGGGATCAGAATGACAAGAAGTGGAGAAGGGAAGCGAGCAGGTTGAGGTGCAGCTAGAGGTATATACAGTATGCATCTCTGCTCCTAAAAGGTGGGAAAACATGGAGATAGTGCAGGTGGCTGTAATGTATTTGCAAATGAGAGCAAAGCAGAAAATTGGGAAAGTCTTTAATCGGCAACACTGTCTTCAAAAATGTCACTGATACACCACTACTGTATATTAAGCAGTTATATTGAGGAGAAAATGTCTGTGCAAATAAAGGAAGTAGGTTATATGAGAGGATCACAGTGATGGATTAGTAAAAAAAAAAAAAAAAGTCTGCCATCCTTACGGGAAAACATCATTCAAAAAGGCATGATTGAAAATTGAGTTTTGTCCCTGTAATCTTTTTTTTTTTAAACACTTTCACATTTGTATTTGTACCTGTTAATTTGGTGTTGAAAGTTTATATATTAAGGTCTGTGCTTGCACCTTTAGCAGGGTTCTTTTTTTAAATTTTGAATATTTAGTTTCCTGCTTATGAAGTCTTGTTTGCCAAGTTTGTACAGTCAGTTTCAGGCTTGTAAGCTTATTTTACTGGTTGTTTGGCATAAAAACTGTGTGTGCACAGACTTTTGACAGATTTACTATGTGGAGTGATTTTGTAGACAGAGCTTTATGTAGAAAATTTGGAAGAGAGTAGGACATTTGACTTCGAACTAATTGTTTTTTTTAGCTGCTACAACCAACACAAATGACACAAGTCAGCTGTTAGCTAGAAGATTCTACCTTGCTAATGGTTTTGTGCAACTAGGTAAAATGGCATTGACTATGAGCATACGCATGCACACACACACACACACACACACACACACACACACACACACACACACACACACACACACACACACACAATGCAGATAATACAAGGTGATGGTCTTTCTACTGTAAATTTTCATGGGGTTATTGTATAGATCAGTTCTAGGTGCGATTAAAAAAGAACAGTAGAGCTAAATCATGTGACCGGCGTTAAGAAATGCACTTCTAGTGTGGTCAACCAGGCTGCTGCTCTCTCCAAAGTTGACATATCACAAAGCTCTGTGGCTTGTCCACCTCTTGTCTGTCCCTGGCATAAGACTGAGAACACACTTTAGTAAAAAAAGTAAGACTTCCCAGTTTATTTACACACTTTATTGTGTGGTATATTAGTTTGCTGTCCCACCTGGAGCTGAATATGAAGGCTCATTATCGTCTTTTTCTCACTGGTCAAACTGTGGTGGTTTGATGAAGGGGCTGGTGGTGAGGGTAGGCAGCTAGCTGTCAGCAAAAGATGAGGAATATGTCCTCTTTAACTCCAAAGTCCACTTGTTAGCACTAGTGACCAATAAGTCTACATCCAGGAATCACGAGGGTTTGTCCAAAGTTGGAGGGATGTGGACTCTGCAGATGTGATTTCAAGAGTGTTGTCAGGAGTGTGCAGTCAGCAGGGCTGAACTAGGTGTTCACAGTCAGTAAATACCTCCAAACCTGAATCGGGGCACCTGGTAAAACACAAGGGTTCATTCTCTATTTCTACACTTGTAAGAGAAGACATTACGGGGTGAGGTGGATTTTGACTTTTTGGAAGGCAACTTTGACAGAGCAGTGCTGATAGGTATCAGCTGTTTACTCTTGATGGTCCTGTCATAGGTTTACACTCTATTCCTAACTTAAGACCCATAATTATGTCTTAATCATTGTCACATGCAAATAATGAAGGACAAATATTTGGAATGGAAACATTTCCAGATACATTCAATGTAAATTTTACGATGACTATGTTAAACAGATATGTTGGGCATTGGGCAGTGTGCAGTTTGTTGGTTGGTGGCAGAGTGTGCATTTACTATAGGTACTGAGTGTGTGTGACTGTGGAGTAGCAACAGGTCTGTGCATGCATTGAATGTATGTATGAACTTCTAGTATCTTGTAACAGCAGATATTGTATGTATTCAAGACAAATTTCCTCCGGAACAATAAAGTCTATCGTACCTTACCTTATCTTATCTTATTTTGCCTTATCTTATTTTAATATTCTTTTTGATACAGTGATTAAAACTGTAAACCCAGATGGTTTGAAGTGAGACTTACTAATGTGAAACAGCTGCCTATGACTGTGAGGAGGTAACAGAAATCAGAGAGAAGAGGTGGAAGAGGATGTGAGAGAACAGAAGCATGCTGTTAAATTAAATAAGCAAAAATTTGAGAGAGAACACAAACACACACACTGTGTGCAGGCTGCAGTTTTACCATTTGTGATTTACTTGTATCTAATCTGTATGTTGTCCAATAGTATTTGAAGCTAGCTCAAGTCTGATGCTGTGGAAAATGATTGTTTGATGGTAGTTTGAAAAGTGAGTATTTTGCCTCTGTCTTACTTTGGCACAAAAACCTCTTGTATTTCAAGTTGTCCCTTTTTTAACACAGAGTTAGGCTGGCTATTAAAGCAGTGACTCCGAGAGATGTGAGGAAGAGCGAAGGAGTGACCATTAACAAGTTTTGAAATGAAAGTGTTAATGCAGCCCAGCTTTTCTGTTTGACACTGAAGAGCATCTCAACATGGTCAATGTGAAACTTTAGGGAGTAAACCTGAAAAGTGCCTGACAGCAAAAGACTTCCAAATAAAACTGCTTCTGCAATAAAGCCAAAATTTTTCTTGCACTGACTTATAAACTGGCTTTCGGCTTATAAACGTGCTTATGTGAAGTATTTTAAGAGCGGCTACATGCACAAATTGATTGCACCCATCCAAAATCTAAGAATTTATGCAAATTCATTTGCATGTTTACTTTGCATGTTTTAAGCAGCATAAATACACACAGAGGTAAACCAACTAGTCTTGCTGACAGTGCATTAATGCACTAATGGCAAACTAGAACTCCAGCACCCACTTCTTCAAACCACATCCTCACAATTTACACTTTACATTCCAAATGACAAATATCCAAGTCTCCGCCTTTAGTCCATAATTCTCTAAAAGAAAACATGACATTTGTATAGGCAAGCAACCCTGCCATTTGTGAAAATCAACAAAGCTGATGCAAGGAATGCCTTCTCTCTGTTTATTATGTGTAAACAGCTCAGAAATTCATTTCAAATCAAAATGAAGTTCACAGGTGTAAGAGCAAATAGATTGGATAACAGCACATGCAGTGATTAATTATGTTATATTTAGACATGTGAGACATGTTACAACCAGCCATGTCTGTAATTTTGTCCTTCAAAATACATCGATTTACTGAAATGTCATAAGAAATCTGATTTTATCCAGTAGAGCTTTTCATTAGACCAATCAGACTTCATTATTGGATGTACGACATAAGATATTATTATTAGATTTATGATAATCCCATTGTGCGAATATAAATCCCTTGTGTGTTGAGTTGAATAAACACACACAAAAACAGTTCCAGTACTACATCTCCTACAGCACACCAAGCCATCAGAGGAGGGGAGATGAGTTTTTTTTTTTTTTTTTCTTTGCCTTTCTCATGATTTTTTTTTCTATTTTTACCTCGTGTGCTGTGGTATTTTGGGGACTTTTTCCTTGTCTTCTAAGACACTGGAGGAGAAAGCTTGGGCTGGGTTGGAGGCTGTTGTTACTGTTGGCCTGTGAAGACCACTGAGACATTGTATACGATGCTGGGCTACAGAGAAACTTACTTACAAACTTAAATCATGATCTTGTATAATCCACAAGGGGAACCATCAGTTGTATCATCAAGTACAACCATGGCTCAACAAGATGGATTGCTGGTTTGCCAGGGGCAAGTAAAAGACCACGTCGGGCCAGTAAATCTAGCAAGTCACTTGCCTGTTCAGGCAAGTGGTTAAAAAGAATTAAACACATTGATTCACAGTTAACGAGTCTATTTCAGGGGAGAAGGAGGGGTTGATTGTCATAGCTATTTTCAATATGCAAAAGTGTTTGTTTAGCATCTATGATACGATGTGTCCTTGCTTCAATTGATTTACTTAAAGGACCAGTGTGTAGGATTTAGTGGCATCTAGTGCAGGGGAACCTATGTGGGCCATGAACCCGAACAAGACGTGAATGGCTCTCGTTAGAGCCACTGTTTGTTTTGTCCGTTCTGGGCTACATGGGTGGTGCAACATGGATTCTGTGGAAGAGGTCCCACTCCCTCTGAAAATATAAACAGCTCATTTTAAGGTAATGAAAACTCAATGATTCTTATTTTTGGGGTGATTATGCACTAATGAACATATACTTATGAATATTACATTCCATTACTGACATATTCTGCCAATAAATATCCATATATTACATATATATAAATATTATATTACAAACCGGACCTTTTAATAAAGATTAAACATGACAATTTTTGCAAGTTCAAATTGACTTTGGGCATGTAGATTTCTAACCCACTGCCATCACTGGACAACTGATAAAAAACACATTAACACTGAACCCTGACAACTGCCACATAGAACACATTTGATTAATATGCTATTTTACCATAACCTGATGTGCCTGTGGTTTGTCACACAGAAACATCTCAAACGCCTTCCCTGGAGAGTGTTTAGCTTTAAAAAAATACTTGGCAGGTGATTGGATGAACCATCTGTCTATCACCGTCTATCACTGGTTAACTTCAACCGATCAGATCAGTGAACCATGTGATGCTGCTCTGGAGAAGAGTCACACATCTTTTAAACCATGAAAGCCTTCAGTTGCTTTCATTTGTCCTTTGCTCTTCTTTCAAAGATGAATACTCTACAGTTCTGATGTAATTTATGTTAAAGCAGCATCTAAGGTAACCTCTTTATGAGCCACCATTGATATTTTTGCATCTTGCTGTCATCACACCTAAATCACAACCATAGCTGCTTGTATTTCCTCATGCTGACTGTCCAAAGCACTGTGCTTTGACCAAAAATGGACTTCAAATACTACCATTTTCGGTTGGTAAAACATCCCAAGTGCAGCAAAATAATGAGAAAAATAAGGAAATACAGGCAAAGGTGAGAGTCACAGAGACACCACCACACATTTCTAGTGAGTCATAACTGACGATTGAAAGGGATTATATTTATCAGAGTGTACACATTGTTTTAGAACAATGTTACATATTATATCTTTAATACGACTATGGCAATCAGTGTGAATTTTACAGGGCGTTAGTATGACATGTTCTGGTTCAAGCTCATTAATTTGTTTGGCTGATTATAAAGTTTAAGCTGTAGATACTTTGCTTAGACTGATGGTGACTCGTTTTTTTAACTTTATTAGAGGAAGACAGAAAAGAGAGAGGGAGAGAAGCAGAAAAACAGAGGGGACATAGGGGTCTCCACCATGCACAGAGCTGATCTGTGTGTATATTGTGACATTTCCAAGTGGTCTCTGATGTAGGGATGGCACACCTGTTTAATGAGCCACTAATGGTGGCACTAATTGAGGTGGGCTAATTTTGTGTCATCATGAACTAGTCATATGCAGCACCAAAGGAATTGGATCCACGGTGCAGGAAATATTCTATGATAGCCTCCGGCTTAAACCAAGGCCAGTCTGATCCCCTATTACCTCCCTGGATCACACAAGCCTCTCTGAGCCTGAGGATTTGAAATGCAGAATTCTTTCGATTACCTCCAAACAACATTTTATTAAAATTCATATTTGGCATGAGAAGACATTACAGATTAAATAAATACGTTTTTTAATGATGTTTTTATTTTTTATTTTGCAGCAGCACGGCTGTAGTGAGCAGTGTTTTAGAGCTCGGCTGAAGGTTTCACTGGAGTGGTCTGAAGGATTGTAAGGCAGCGGACAGTGGAGAGTTGTCGCTAAAGAGAAGACACAATCCTCTCACACCCCCGAGGCTTTTCCATTATCCCACTCTTTCTGGATCATATAACACAGGGCTGTGAGCATGTGTGTGCGTGCAGCCAACTTGTGTTTGGCTGTGATTGTGCGCACATGTGTACTGTATATGGATGTGTGCACATTATTCTCACCAAGTCCATGTTCATTTTTTGCTCTTCTCTGCGCCGTTCTAAGGCTTCCTTTTTATTACTGTTAAAATCTGGTTTATTCTACCAACTGGGGCCAATGACAGGTGCGTGCTGTTTGATATTAATTTGACCAGAGCCGCCGGGTCTTGAGAACTGTGGGGGGAGAGAAGAAGAGCTGAAGGCCGAGCTGAAAGAAAGAAAGGGTATCTTTTCATTCATTGTGTGATGCCATGTTGCCACAGTGTCATAGCTTCCCTCTTGACTCTGCACCCAGACAGTCAAACACTGTGAGAGGCACAGATGGAGACAAACTGACAGATGTGCAAACACATTTAAACGGTAAGTTCACATATTTTTAGTGTCCATATTGTCTATGAAAAAATTCTAATGCGATTCACATGTAAGTAATGGGAAGGAGACCGTCCTCATAAAGAATAACGACAGCATCAGTAAAATGACATACAGTATTGCTTTCATTCAAGTGAAAAAGCCCTAAGCGGTCTTAAGAATTATGACTTCCCCAGTGGGAGCAAAGGAGAGGTAATGTTACATTGTTATAGAGCTGAGGACACTGGTTTCATTTAAGGGTGCACTAAGCGATTTTGGAGAAAGATAGTTGATTACTGAGTCTTATTTCCAGGTAACTTAAATTAGCTGGGTATCCAAACTTACTGTGTTTTTAGTACAAATTTAGTGTGATGAGAGCATTTTGTACTAAAATGGCCAACTCTGAAAGATATCATCTTGATTTGATTGATTTTTCCAGACTGATCGAGTCTCATAGGCTTTGTTCAGGCTGCAAGAGAATCAGATTTGTTTTTGAAATTAGATCTTTAAGGCAGACCGTTATGTTAAACTGCACTGCTGTTTGCAAACGATCAGATCCGATTTGTGTGTCCAAACATCACCAACCTATCTACATGGATTGTTATAGTAAAGCAGGCGATGCGGCTTTCCAACACTATCAAAGCACTAGAAATGGAGATCCATCATCTCATCCTCCAAACAATCACACTGTCAAGTCCCACGTCGCACCAGACAAGCTCAGTGACAGAGGCGGCTGGTGTACGCTGCAATGCTCAGTCGCTCTGATGCACTTCTGTCACTCTGGATTTGACATTGCTGTTGTGTCTCCAATTGCAAGTGATGCAAAAGAAACTGAAATCTGTTTTGAGTGGCCAGAGCATCAGGACTGAGATGCATCTATAGAAATCCAAATGAATTTGCCTTTCAAACCACGTCCAAATGTTGCTTAGATCTGATTTGCAAAAATGAAATTATATGTGTTTTTGCTGTGCAGACTTTCTGAAATTATTATGGATATTCCAACAAACAGATTTGATCTGGCAGTGTGAGCAAGGCCATAATAGCTCCAGCTAAGCAATTGTACACACTCACACTCTAAGTAAATGGATGCAATTTGTATTCAGGTAAACTTAAGAACATGTAAACCTCTCTTTTAAAACTGTCTGTCTCCCAGTATTCACTGGGTGAAGCCTCTCCAGTGCTGCTCCCAGACAACATTACATCATTTCCACATGCATGCAGATTGCATGGATTCCAGCAGGGCTCTGAGCAGTTGGTGGACTGTCCGTGGCTCTACTCTACCTCTAAACCTCCCTCAGTGCGGTCAAACCCTGTGTACTCTACGTGTGTGTTGATAGACACTCCATGTCAGCGCCTGTGCCCTGGGTCAGCGTACGCCTTCTCTCTCTTACCCACCGCACAGCCGCGCCACTGTCTGCAGCCTCACAAAGCAATGGAGTAATGAGTCCCATGACAGTCCGGTGGAATCGGCTCTGAATAGGTAATGATGGAGTCTGAAGGTGCTGGAAACACTGGCGGTGTCTGATCGGGGGTTATAATGTAGTCTTGCAGCATTCTTCCCTCTGCTTGTCGGTGAGAGTTGTGCTGGCACAATACCTGCTATCTAAAATTTATTGTATAATCCTGCATGCCTGTGTTGAAATCGTGTTCCCCACACGCTGCCCATCGAATCATATTCTGATCCCTGTCCCTGGTTAATGGTCTTTACATATAGTGCTCTCCGTATATGTATGCTACACATGCTGCTGGACTCATAATAGGGAGGTATAAGGCTATGACGCTTTATATTCAGAGGCGGTGGAGCCCAGACAACGACTAACTGACTGGCTGGACGGAGGAACCTTGGGACCTCAGCTGACAGTTCCTGCATTACATTCAAATGACTCGTGTTAATGTGCTATTCTTTGCAGCTCCAGTGATGCATCTTATTGTGTTAACGTGCATGTGTCGTGGCACATGACTTTGTGTGCCTTTCTGTCCACCTGCCTGTATGTTTTTCTGTCTGTACTCATGTATTTATGTATTTATGCTTGGAGAGAGGTTGCCTCGTAGTGCCTAAGGCATAATTAAAGCCCGAGAGTCAGAGCAGAGGAAAAGTTCTGGGAGGTGAATCAAAAACAGCAGCGCCTGCCAGACACTGATAGACAGGAGTGGACAGTCATCTCTGTACCTTCCAGGTCTAGAGCAGGGGAGGGTGGGGGCTTATGTGGACCCATAATGCTCTATTCCTCCATCTCATCTGCAGCACTAGACAGAAAGATAGGCCACATATTCCAATTTATGGCTTATCTCATCATCATCGTTCCTCTGTCTCGTTTTACTGCCCTTGAGATTTCACCCTTGTCGTCCAACTGGTAATCAGAGTTTGGAGAATTACATTTATTACTATACAATCACATGTCTGTGATTAGCTGCTCTGTGTGACTGCTGTGAATTCCTGGCTCCCCCTTTCTTGCTCTTTAGGCTTGTTACCTTCAGATTTACTTTACCTTCACATCTATAAGCAATTTCCATACCTATCGATTAAGTGAAAGTAACAACCTACTTCATTATTACATGAAATCCAAGGCAAAATGTCACCTTGGTGATACATTCAGAGAGGCCGACTGGAAAGAAAACACAATTATTGGATACGCCACTGTGCTCAGCTCATAAATTTTCACTCATGCCATGTAGCTTGTTTGTGAGGGAACTAAAACTAAATCTGCACAGCTGAAGATACAGTGTAAAATGTACAATATGTAAGTTCTGACACTAGAGATCTCTCTCAAAACAATAACAAAAGATGTAGTTTGGTGACCGTGTGAGGTAAGGTTGGATTATGGGAGTTGATTTGTTCATTGTTATATAACCACCATTGCCGATGAAAATATAACCGGTGGGCAGAAATCATGTTCAAGAATGAGGCAGTGTATTAAAGAATAAAATATAAGCCCCTAGTGGTCAAAAATGAGTACTGCAGTTCAAATCATGAGTTGGAGCCATAGACTTAGACAGAGTTATAAGGTTGATAATTTATGTTTAATATGCGATCTGTGGTTGAAGCAAGTTGTTTCTCCCTCCCCCTCTTCTCCCCAAGTGCAACATTATACTTTGACAAGCGACCTACACGGTAAGCTGATCAGCTGTTTGGAACTGTCAGTTGTCTGTCAATATAAAGCTAAGCTCATTATCCTGAAAACAAAAGCCCACTGCTCTGAAAATACAAAATCTGAAGTTTGAGTTCAGTGACTGCCAGTCTTACTTTCTGCCAGACTCCACTAACATATTGCTCAGTTTAACTGTTAACAACATCTAGTCCTTCGAAAAAGATTATTGATGATTTCTTATGAGTAATTCGGTGAACATTCTG
Source organism: Lutjanus erythropterus (assembly GCF_056507025.1). Taxonomy (NCBI): domain Eukaryota; kingdom Metazoa; phylum Chordata; class Actinopteri; order Lutjaniformes; family Lutjanidae; genus Lutjanus; species Lutjanus erythropterus. The sequence continues at coordinate 32,135,602 of NC_139318.1, read as the reverse complement.
CATTAATTTGAACTCTAATGAACGTCAAACAGGCAAACAAAACAGGCGTTCAGCACATGCATGTTTCGTTAATTACCAAGGTCATTTTATGGTTTAGTACGGTAGATATATCACATATATCTAGTTTAATGTCTCATTCAATGTTCGCCGACTTCCTTCCTCAACCTCTGATGTATCTGATGTATCCCGTGTTTTCCTGGAAGTTATAACAACTAACAGCTAGTGGGAAACACATTAATATATTGAGTAAATTACAGATTCCTCTGGGTTTGAACATTGTTGGAAGCATTTGAGGTAACATTAGGGGACAACTAAACAAAATATATAACACAGGTCTAGCATTTTTAGACATTTTCATGGATAAATGTTACATATAGCTTTAAAGGAACATTTGGAGTCTTATAAATAAGCCCTGGTGAAGCTGCAAATTATTGCAAATTTTCAAAGCACATCTGAACCAACGACTGTAAAGTTATGAATTATCTGACATTTATGTATCTATGTATTATGTATGTAATCATAGCTATAGGTTTTTTTTTTCTTCGAATGACATTCTTCATGCACACCAACATGCCGCTCTTTAATACTCATCAAGCGTACGAACACCTGCTGTAGCAAGAAATGCTGCGCTGAGGTGCTGAGCAGATGAATAACACGGTTGTTCATCATCAGGAAATATCTCTGACCATGTGCCTCCACCACCATGTCTCATTTTTATTTCCTCAAGTATTAAATACATTACTAAAACATTTTCTAGATGCACCTTGCCTCTTTCTGCATTAGTTTCTGTGGAGGGTCATGAGCTCCTCATGAGGGGGGTTTAATCAGGACACCAACATAGACCAGCAAGGAACCTGAACCCCTCAATGAGGTTTTTCCGCTTATGTCAGCACGATCAACAAAAAGGTATGGCGAGTGAGGGAAAGGAGAAAGGGAGAAAGATGGTGAAGGAATGCATAAAAAACTACTAAGAGTCTGTCAGCCATAAATCTTAGGACTCTTTACCCAATCGAGTGGCTGCAGAATGGTTGCAGGGGCCTTTTACCCCTTCTTCCCCATCTGTTAAAAGCCTGTCTGGTATGGTGGGATAGGTGTGTGACTCAATACACACATGCAAGTGTAGTGTTTCTATCTGTCTTAGACGGGGTTGTGAAGGCCAGCTGGTAAGGGGATGAAGATTGGCCCCCCAACACACTGTGCAGGGACCCATCCAGTCACCTCATGCTATTGATCAAGGATAACAGAAGCAGGGAGCACACTAACTGGACGAAATCACTGTAGAAGGTCTTTGTACCACAGGAAGCAGAAGTACACAGTGGCAACTAGCTTATAGGCTCATACATACACTGTGATGCTGTTTATCCACTGCATCCACTCCCCCCTCTAACCGTCTCCAGCTCTCTTTTCTCATACACACACAGACACATACGCACACACTCTTTCACACTCAGTCCCTCAGTCTGAGCTTGAGAATACGGACATTTTTCACTGTCAGGAACCTGCTTGAGGAAAAACACTGATGGTAAGGTCTGCTGATTTCAGCAGGATAGGGATTTAAACATCATACCTGCATGGCATTGTTACTGTGGGAGCCTCTTTACTCGGCTCGATAAAGTCATCCATAAAAATGTAATTACTCTTTTTCTGGGTTCTGGCAGCTGATGTTAGGCTCTAGTGGCGAAGACATCAAAGAGGCAGCAGTGCCCAAATCCCCACAGTGCTTTAACTGGCTGGGGATAAACCACACTGACCCTGTTACACTTGCAGATAAGACATGGGTCAAATATACCATGGCTGAATGGAGAAGTCAATGTGAACATGTGTTAAGATACATCTCCTCTATGGTTGTTTAATGCCAGCTTAAAGGGGCAGTTCACCCCAAATCAAAACTGCATATTTTCCCCTGGCCTGTAGTGCTATTCTTTTATCATGATATTTTTGGTGTGAGTAGAGTTTTGGAAATATCTGCCATAGAGATGTATGTCTTCTCTCCAATATAAGGGGACTAAATGGCACTCAGCTTTTGGTCCTTAAAACATCACAAAAATATTTTAAAAAATATATTAAAAAAAAAATTGTCTTTTTCCAAAAATCATGACCTGGTTACTCAAGATAATTCACAGACCTCATTGTGAGCAGTTTCATGTAGGAACTACTTTCTTTCTAGTAAAAATAAAGTAGTTTTGGTAGATTCTGCTGCCAAAAGAAAGCAGCTCCTACATGAAACTGCTCACAAGAAGGTCTGTGGATTATCTTGAGTAACCAGGTCATGATTTTTGTAAAGAAATATGGTTTGCATTTTTCTGGCGCTCTGAGCGTTACAAGCTGAGTATTGATGAGATGAGATGAGATGAGATGAGATAGAACTTTATTTATCCCAAATGAAATTCTTGTGCCAGGTTACTCCAAAATTACAGTAACATAAGAATAACAACAACAATAGAGCATTAAATAAGTGAAATATATAAAGTATATAAAGTGCATAGGAAGGAAATGCAAAGAAACAGTGCCTAATAGAATAACAATAGAAGTAAGATAAGTAGAAAAGTAAGGTAAATACAAAAAGTAGCAATGGCAATTACATTGAAGGTAATATTGGCAGTATTATTGAAACATAGCTGTACATGATATTAATGCATAGGATAGTGAAAGAAATACTGCATATGGTATTAAAACATTGAACATAACAGAGAAATAATATTGCACATGATAATGCCAAAAAATAATTCTGATGGAAAGTAATACTGAGCACAGTATTGGTATCATTGTTCTCATTTGCACTATATTGGAGAAAAGGCAGACATCTGTACGACTGATATGTCTAAAACTCTGCTCTAGATGGATAAACAGCACAACAGGCCAGGGAGGAAATATGTATTTTGGATTTGGGGGTGAACTGTCCCTTTTTAAAAAAAAAAAGTTTAAAAAAAGTACATCAATGTCGTGATATGATTCAATCAAGTGTTATCATTTTGCAAAATTATATGCAAATTAATTGTTCTTAGAAAAAATGTAATTCAAAATTAATATAGATACTCAATATAAAAATATTTAGAATATTCCACAATATGACATAAAAATTATGATAAAAATTGAGTATATTTGAAATATTGTTTATTTGCTGGTCAGCGAGAGCATTTGAAATCTAGCATTGTTTACGTCATTGTTTGGTAGCATGCAGTCTTCTTCTTCCCTGCCTTTGCTGAAGCACTGCTGTGTTTCTTGGCATGTTATCGCCACCTGTTGATCAGTAGAATAGTGTGACAGTACTGTGTATCACGTCATCCAAAGAGAACCTGTTGTGAGATATTTTTTTCTCTCCCTGTTAGATTCAATTCTCATCACACCCTGAAGATAGCCTTTTCATCTGACTTTCACTCATATCTGCAAAAGCTGCTTCTATCCCCCGCTCATCCCATCTGTTTTGTAACCGAATCTTGAGATCTTATGACTACTTCCTTGTTTCCATGTACATATTCCTGTGTGGTTCATTAAATTTTTGAACGTTGTTTAGCTGAACTCTGATTTGTGTCTCTTTGTTCTCAGAGTGCTCGTTGCTTTCAGAAATTAAAAGGGTCCAGCCAGTAACTGATGAAATAATTGATCCCAGTAGAACATGTACAAGACATCTACTGGTAAATGCTGATCTATATGTCCACAATCCATCTTCAGAAACTCCCTTCATAAATGTTTTCAGACCTATAAAAGTACTTTGCTTTGAATAATTACTTGTATCCACATGTTTTTCCACAAAAAACTGCAAAGTTAAAAATGTAACTTATTTTAATTTAACTTTAAACTTTACTTTAAATTATGTCTACTCCTTCCCAATCAAGAAGTCCAGAATGCCAGTCCAAAATTTAAATTTTCAGGGTAAACTACAAGATGTCTACTACCTCACTTGAACTTCTGTTCTGGATGTCATCCATAAACTTTAACTCAGATTTAAAGTGGCAATTAGCAGTTCTGGAGAAAGACAGTTGATTGTTGACTGCAGATGTTTTGGGTTTGGAGATACCAACTCACACAGATGCACCTTGCCTCTTTCTGCACAGCGTTGACGTTTGACAAGCTGGAAATGAGTCTCAACAAGTCTCAACCTGTGATTGGCTAAAGTCTCTCGGGCTACATTCTCTAAAGCCTGAATATAGAGACAAGAGGAGGGGCAGTCTCGTTTTCTTTCAGACCCCTTGAATTACATTATGCTGAAAGTTATACATTTTTTTCCCCAATGACAGCAAACAAGCTTTAAAGGAACAGTTCATCCCAAAATCAAAACTACCATTTTTTTCCCTGGGCTTTCAAATAATCTCTGCTCTCTAGTAGTGACATTTTTACATGTAGTAAGCATCATCCACGTCGTAGCATTTGGAAAAGCAAACTCAACTCAGGGTTATTAGTTTGCTGTTCTCGACACCTCCTCTCCACCCTCTGCAGTAATCCCTCAGCACTACTCTTGTTAGTTGAACCTTGATGCATGAGTGTTGACCTTCCTATGAGGATATGGGGGAAGGAGGCACCACAGAAATTACACCAGGGTCTCCTCTGGATTTTCACAGTTATAATGTGTCTTAATCAACCTGTTTATCTCAAGGTAGAAGTACTTACACAGTTGTCTTTCCTTGGTGAGTTATGCTCCTCTGCAAAGTTTGAATGCTTGATTTTAACCTCTTCATTGTTAGAAAAAAAAAGAAAACCTTGCACAATTACTTACACGTGCCCTTTCCTGGGCCCATTGTCTGAGGAGAGTTCTGTTCCTTAACCTTTATCCAGTGATATATGGGCTTAGAGGAGTGGCTGCAGGCCTGCACATCCATAATGTCAGAGTGGAGTCGAGTATGGCACAGGAGGAGTGAGAAAGCCATCAACAGGACTGTTATCTTTGTAATTGGCTTTAAATAATTAAAAACAATTTTCAAATGTGCACTATCAAACTCTTTCCACTCCAACTTTGCAGATTCAAACTTCCCTTAGGTGAGAATTTCCAGCTTTTTTTTTCTGTTTTATATCATTTCACATTAAATATCTTTGGATTTTAGGCTGTTGGTCAGACAAAACAGGCTATTTGAAAATGTCGTATTGGGCTCTGGGAAACTGTATTCACTACTCTCTGATGTTTTATAGAGTACGTGATTGATTGAAAAAACAGACGACAGATAAAATGATTAATAAAAAGAAATATTCAGGTTCCAGGTGTCTCTTTCTATCAAAAAAGCAAATAACTAGTGCCTTAGGATCACACTGGTGATAGGCACCCTTATGACATGAAGCATGATAAAACATCTGTATTTCTTAGCTTTATGTGTTACTGAATGTACACTGAATATAATAAATAACTGAGTAATACACTGAATACAATGAATCCTCCCATCATGAAGGTTATAGCTGGGAAAAAGAAATAGGTATTCAAACATATCGGAAGAAAGTTGAAAATGATAAATATGTGTAAAAGAGCAGATTCTTTACAATCTGGCAAACCCTTACATCACACTTTGCAAATCAAAGTTCCTGCCTCTTCTGAATTATCTTTTAGTTAGACTTTGTTTATTATATACACATTTATTTTTTTGTTTGACAATTTTTATTTAACTATTTATTTTGAAAATTCTTCCTTTCTGTTTTTAATTTTCTGCTTTGTGTTAATGTACAAATCACAAAACACAACTCTAATACTGTATGTATAATATACTTTCGCTCAGTAAAAATATTTGAAACACTTCATGAAGGTTATAATGTTCAGTTTTCCTTTACACTGTTTTAGAGAGCTGTTGAATCAACTTTATGATCATTTTGGAGGCTGCAGTTTGCAGTGTTGTTGAATTGTATTGGATTTTAGTGACAACTCATTTATATCACTGAAGATAGGCTAAATAACAGAAATGCCTCTCTGTATAACACAACAAAAATCAACAGCACCACAAACTACCTTCTTGAAAATGATCATACACCTGAACCAACACCTCTCTAAAACATCAATAATACTTCATGTGGGGAGCATTTATTGCAGGACTGTTGTCTTAGACTGCTTTAGTTTTAGGGAAACTCCCCCGGAAAGTCTAAATGTTCTGAATCATCAGTCGGAGATTCCTCAGTCGACTGAGATTCTTCCAGTAGAGTAACTATGGGTTTAATTTTGTCAGTGAGTCTGCATTATAAAAGGGAATAAAACACAGAAACTCTCTAAATGTGCAGGAAGAACATTTCAATGAGGAATTATAAATAAGGGGAATCATGAATATATTTTCATAGTAGTGGTTGAAACAACTGGTTCACTGATCAGAGAGGGAGAAACAAGTGGTTGGTAAACAAGTTTTAGCTCGTATTTTAGCTGAATCATTGTACACAGACCAATGCAACAGCATGGCAAGCTGTAAACTTTACAATCCATGTCTCAAAATCACCACAAACCACAAAACTAACAGTGATGGAAGCGGAAAGAGAAAAAGAAATGGAGCACACATGACTCGCTGTCAGCCTCTTCACTGTAATGACAGGAATAAGTGTCTGGCAACGTTATGAAAAGGATCACTACTGTGAGAGACCTTTTTTAAAAGGGCAAGATACGTTTCATTTAACCAGAAACAGCTGTTTTATTGCTCTTACCAAACAAACCAGACACCCTTTGAAAAACTAATTTAAACATCATAATCCTTCATTCAAACTTGACAGAAGCAAAATCAAACTCAAAAAAATGTTCATATTTTCACTTTTCCAAAAATCACCAACTCTGGTTTGGTCGAAATAACTCCTTAATTCACGGATGAAGGAGCACGGAGCGTGCAGGGCAGGTGAACTCTGCAGTGGCTGACAGCACTGCTGCAGCCTGGGCAGAGCAGCTCTACTGTGCACTGATTTTATAACTCAACTGTAGAAGGGCACACTTTTACTTTCCTTTCCTTTTACTTTTGTTTTTACTTTATCTGGTTATCTGATGTTCTCACTTCACAGATGATGAAGAAAGACATTAAAACACAAGTTTTACTGGTAAAACATACTCATGTTTACTGATACAGGAGTTTAATGTGCCGGATGGACGGACGGACGGACGGACAGGAAGTGTTTAGCTGGGGAAGTTTCAATGCTACTTGATACTAGGATATTTCAATTGATATCTTAAGACAAACGCCCATACTTCAGCTCACACCATGATCTTTTCCTAAACCTAGCCAAATAATTTTGGTGCCTAAACCTTACCAAACTGCAACTGTTTCACGACATGAACATGTCTATTATTGTTACCATGATGACGAAGGTCACCTGACATTTGCACATCAAAATAAACAGAGATATTAAGGGGCAAAAAACTCTAGGGAGAGTAGGACTGCGTATTGGCAAGAATCTGGCGATATGATACACATCATGATACAGAGGTTAAAATTCAATACATTGCCATATTGTAAGAAAGGTGATATACTGTTTTTTAAACACAACAGAAAATGGCTGTCACAAATCTTTGTGTGTATCACAATATCATCTCAAGTGTATTGATATTTTCTTAAACCCCTAAGGGAGACTGATTTTTGGAACAATAGGCTTTTGGAGCAATGAGCTTTTGCCTTTGGGATAATGGACCATTGGACAGGTTTCAGAATAATGGGCTGTCGCAACAATGGGCAGTCCCTGTTTCACCCAGTTGTAGCTAAGAAACAACTGAGTTTCTACGAGCAACTGAGTGTGGATTTCATGATAGAGGATGGCACAGTTTTGCACCCTCATACATTTCAAGTCCCTCTGCAATAAGATAGAGTACTGAGCTCCTCACTCTAACTAAATAATGTCTGTATTTACCACATTTTCTGACTTGCACAATGCTCCATATCTATAACGTTTGTTTTGTCATAACCATAAAGATGCATGCGAGGATACCGTCCCCGAAATTTGTGTTTTTTTTTCCCTGAGATATACAACTACTCACCTACCAGGCAAGTATACAGCCACAGCTATAATAGAGGCTTATCATTTGGAGGCAATTTCACACCATTCCGCCCCTAATTGAACAGTCTGTTTGTTACACTTCCATTTTCCCCTCTCCGCCCTCTCGGCGAGCCTGTGGGACAGGCCTGAGAAATGACACTCTCTGCGTCTCATTGAGCATCCTCAAGCTCAAACAAAGCTCACAGAGCCGCGCGCAGTAGCCACGCATCGCTGCCTTGACTCATTGCTTCTACTTTGTCTGCTTGTGAAGGAACGCGGCAGACAAAAGGAGGGACAGGAAGAGGGAGGGTTTGGATGGGATTGGCTTGGGGAGAATCTTTTTACGTAGGTTGTCAAGGCCGTTTTGCTACACGCACTTTTGTTGAAATTCGTGGTGATAAAAAAAAATAGACCAAATAACATAATCGATGACATGTGTACCTTCCACCCACTCTCTGGCCCGCTGTGTGTCGCACTGAAGGTCAACGTCTCTATTTCATGAGAAAGGCGCTCCCAAATTTGTCAATGCAAAGACTGAATGAAATGATGAGCCTGCGGTTGGTGACCCCTTGTACATTAATCCTAATTAATATCCCTCTAATTGGGAGATGGCTGAATGTGCATCAGCTTGAGAGGAGAGAGACAGGAAGTCACAAAAATACTTAATTGGGCTACTGATTGGCCGGTGCTAATTGAAGGCGAGCACAGAGAGCGAAGAAGTGGGAAAAGCGGGGCACATGTAGGCACGAAAGGAAACAGGGCTGTTGCTGATGGGGACGGTACGACACTTCTGTATAGTGTGAGATGTTGTTCCAATTAAAGCCACTGAGGATCTGTCTTTCTCTTTGCCGCTTGCTCTCCCTGTGTCTCTCTGCTTGTTAATTACTGGTGGGAGTTTTGAACAATCTGTTTCTGAAAACAAAGTGTCTGTTATTTACTTTTTTTTTTTTAATATGCATCAGATTTATTGGAGATATGCTTTGGTGGCTGGTGAAAGGGGAGGGAGGGAGATGAAAATGTACAAATGTTTGTTAAAAACTTTCTCACACCCTGCAGATGAAAGGTGATAATGCTGAATATGATGATGACACGATAATAGAAGGGAGGTTTCTAAAGATGACGGGGATAATATTCTCAGATGGCCCTGTCTTTTTGTTCTCAAGTGCAACATGTTGTCTCTCCATAAATGACTACCTCACTACAGAAAGTCAGATTCCTGTCAAAGTTTCTAAGGACGTATTGTTTTTGAAGTTGCACTGCAAAAACAGAGAGAAAAAGCTGGTATATTACAGTATATTCTAACAGCTGGACAGAAAACACTGCAACTAAATCACTGAAATGTATATAAGATTTATGCTATAAATCAGACTCAGAGTTTTCTGTCACAAACAATAGGTTACTTCTGGAAACAGAAAAAGTTTAGTCCCTGTCTAAGTGCTCCTTTAATGTTGCCATAACTGATTTTTTGGCCACTTGGGGGCAGCGAAAACAAGCTGTATCCACAACCCTAACATAATATTAAGATCTAAAATAATACAATATATAATAGTGAAACAGGAGGCCAGGAAAAACGCTTGACATACTGTATGTTATATATTTTGTTGAGTTGTGTTCTTACATTATCCTAAATGTTTCTAACAATGTTCTGACCCAGAGAAATCAACAATTTATCTCCAACTGGTCGTTGCTAACTAGTTGCCATAACTTCCGGGAAAACAAGGTGTACATCAGAATGTCACAGAATGAGATAATAAGTCGTGGAATGTGACTAAATATAACATGAATATAACTTTAATATTACTCGTCCATGAACATTATGTCTGCCTGAGTCATGTCATACAGATTTTCATCAGCTAGGGTGGTTGACTAAAAGTAAAGAAAATACCTCCCATGATTCCATGCTACTTTACAACATCATATCATTCTGCATGTTTAAGAATAACACAAGCGAAATGTATTAGAAAAAAATATATAAATGTATTAAAAACATCTGCACTATCTACACCCAGAATACCCCCACTGTAAAACAATGCCACTGACATTAATTCAATCACCTGCAAGTAACGTTGTAACTAAATAAAATATAAAAGGCAAATCAAAAGAAAAGGGCTAATGTGAACTGCATTTCATACAGACACAGATACATGTATCAAGAGAAAATGTTTCAGGCTTTGTAAATGTGTTTTTTCTGCCTTTGCGAGTCGTTTTAAAAATCTTAAAAAGAAAAAAAAAACCACTGATCTCTAACTGACTGCACTATATTTTCCACCATAATGGGTAGCGCACACTTGACTGGCAGGACTGAAGATTCTGAGAGTTATAGTTTTGTTAGACCAGAATGTAAATCCACGGTAGATTTTAAAATAACAAAATAGTACAAAATGAGTGGGGAACTGCAGAGCTGGGTGATAATTCTCTATGGGCGTATCGCTACAAGCGAGCCTTTTCACATCCAAGTCATGTGGTATACATTGTTGCTATTCAAATATAGATTATGTCAAAGTTAGGTTAATGAGGTCATAAGGTTTGAATAATGCTGCTCTTTTTAGCTCATGAAAAGTTGACACACTGGAGAAATACATTTTTCACAGGACAGTGATGCTATGTGTCAATACTAAAAATGTAAACCTTTAAATTGGGCACTCTGCCAAAGTTATGCATTTAATATTCTGACATTGTATGACTGTGTAGATGTTGAATATAGTTGGTACAAATGACTACTCATGTCCCTAGAAAGTTTTTTCTTTTTAAAAAGATATTTTCCTCACAGTGCTACCAGTCTATTTTCATGCCTGTTAGCAATACACCATCATTAATCTTTACCACTGTCATCTGACAGTGCGAAGATCGTGCCAATTACACAGAAGTGACTGCCTAATGTCACGATAAGCTGATGAAGATAAAAGTTAGATCTTAAGATCTGATGATTAAAAAACAGCTTGGATGGAAACACACAAGGAGCGCAACGTGCTTCATCCCTGCTGCTTTTTTTTTTTTTTTTAATTCAACTGTCTCTCCATGTGTGTCTGTGCTCACTGTTAACCTGAAGCAATGTGCCAACTTTAACTGGCCCTTTCCCAACTGCTCTGGACCTCCTAGACTATGTTCAGTCCCCTGACACCTAAACAGGACCTCTCCAACAACCTACCATTTCTTATAATAATCCTGTCAACCTCTTTACCCCAAGTTGTCCCATTCCTCCCATCCTCCTTCCAGCAAACCCACCCACATTTTGACCTCGCCCCTTTCCCTTTTGCTTCCCTCCATCTCTAAGTCTCCACAATCCCTTTCCCTCTCCTCCTTCCTCGCCAAACCGTTGCATCCCCCTCCCCTTGTTTCAGAGGCTGTCTGCTGTATGATGAAGTGCACATATTGAGAGACTCTGGTTCCCATCTTCACTTCCCTTTATCTCCCCCGTTTGGAGTGTCAGTGTTATTAATGCAGGCCCACAGTCCACAAAAGGGAGAGAGACACATAGACAGAGAGGGAAATAAGAGAGAGAGGGAGAGAAGAAGGACTAGAGGGAGACAGAGAGGTGGCACATGGACTTCCAGCAGCAGTAAATACACAAGTAGGAGTAGGAGTAGGAGGGAAGGAAGAGGTGTGTCACGCTGTGATTTATTACACGGGTTTCATTAGGCAGCAAACAAAAGGTCAGGGAACCTTAAGGTGGGCCTTGGCGAATGATGGAAAATGCAAACAGTCGTAAGTATTCTTAGATACAATTAACCTTTTCCTTCTCTCAGTGCTCTTAGCTGTTCCTTTCTCTCACTCTGCAGCCTGGCTGCTGCAGGTTTCTCTGACTGGGGCTGTCAGCAGCTGCTGCTCCCTAACACTTATTAGGCTGTAATCTTACAGTTCTTGATTTTCATTTTTTGTTAATTTCTCCCTTCTCTCTGTCTCAATGACTAGGCTTCGCACTGTGAAGTGACCTGTGCTTTGGCATGGATTATTTTTGTCATGCTAATTTGCAGGCAAAATAAGAAGATGTCCATTCTTTTAACACAAGACTAACTTCAAAACTGCTGTGAAGTCTCTTGCGAAGTACAATTTGTACATCAACCACATTTAGATGTTACTATGGTGTGTTGTGTTCAATGGTGTGTTAATGATTGATTTAAAAAAAAAAAACATGTCAAATTCAGCACAGTGGCATGCTGCTACAGTGACTATGCCTCCTGTTTTGGAGTAAGTCAACGTGAAAGTGCTCTTTGGAAAACAATGCCAGAAAATTGGAAAGTACAACGGTCATAACTTAACAACAAAGTAGTGAATATAATTTCTTCTCTATTAGACTATTAAATGATATGTATCAGCAATAGAGACGTCATCAATTGCAATAAGAAAATAGTTTGATAAATTGTGTGATTCAGTTTCACATCAATGCATTAAATGTAAAGCATCGTGACTGCATGTAACAAATAAGCCCCTGGTCATAAACAACCCCTCACATCCTTGATAATGGAGTGTGCCACAAGTGACACATGAACAGCCAGTCATTTAACAGACAAACCCCAAGTGTGCTCCCTCCCTGGCTCATAAACAGCCAATCATATCTCTAGGTGCTACGGGTGACACGCAAACAGTCATGCACCACCACCATGTGAGACAACAGTATGAATTCACGCGTGAGACAACAGAAATGATGCACAAAATAAGTGCGGATAGAAAAGGACAGATTGGCTCACCAGTAGGGCCAAGTCCGACGTTAAGGTTTTTTCCTACTTGCCCAGCAGTGCAAGTACTTCTCAAATCTACTTGCCCCATCTAAATTCCTACATGCCCTGCCTAGGAGGTTCTTTTTCTGGCTGTGTGGTGCATACTTTTGCTCATAACTAAAATCCATTGCCTGCTGACTGTATAAAACCCTACACAACACTTCTTTCTTCAGAGACGAGTATCTTCATAGCTATATTATAGCCAACAAAGAAGGGATAAAAGAGACAAAGAAACTGTAAAGAACAGAGATATTTTTTTTAAACTTCCTCTTACTCCTATTGAACATGAACAATATTATTTATGTTCATTATTTGTCATTAATCTGTTGTTGAGGATCCTGTTTGTCTTTTTTTCTTTTTTCTAGCTTGTTTTTATTTTGTTTGTATTATTTTAACATGTTCAATAAACTTCAAACTCAGTTCATCATTACATTTAACTGGGAATTTGTGCAGATCAGTGCAGTCAGCTCAGTGAAATGTTGTGCTATTTCACAGTAATTAAACAGTACTGGTATACTAGGGTTGGGCGATTGGGCTGAATCCATCGCTGATTGCTTTTTTGGCCGATTTTTAGGGCGATATTTGTCATTTTATTCTGCTAATGTAATAGTCTGCAGAGTGACAGCCTCTGTTTTGCACCCAGCTCTCATCCAGCGGCGAAGTTCACACCCACTCAGCCGACCATGAGTGTGCTGAGCGCGGTGAGGATTGAGAGGAAAACAGCCTGCAGAGTCAGACTCTTTACACTGTTTTCCCACGGTGAATTAAGGATTTATTTTGACCAAACCAGAGTTGGTGATGGTTGGAGGAGTGGACAGACTAACAAAGACGGGTTTGGTGAGTTCTACATGTTTTTCTGTCGAGTTTGAATTAAGTGTGTTTTCCGAGGAGTTAATAAGCCAATTAAGGTCATCTTAGTTTGGTAAAAGAGAGAAACTTGAATTCAGAAGGTGTACGGTTGTGTTTCTCTGTTTAAAATGGAAAATAAGTGTGAGAACATGCATTTCTAGACAGTTTGTGAGTTTATTTTGTCTATTGGACGCATGTGCATGCGTATCATAGTGAATTTGCCGCTTGTACACATCTCCCAGCTGAGACCCAAGAGGATGGGAGGAGGTGGAGGGAGGGGGATGAAGATATCGACAATCACAGATGGATGGGTTGACGATAATCGTTGGAAAATTTTAACATATCGGCCAACTCTACCAGGTACATCCTCCGTGCCCTCTCAGAACAGGTGAACCACCTGTTTGACGCTGTCGTTGCAGTGGAAAAATGAACTATTTTTATTGGCTTTAGCCGGGAAGTCCCTGCAGACAGTGCAGTACATAGCTGGTATTGTAGCATCATACTCCACCCACGGGTATATTTCTTCTCACAAAGGGAGAAATGTTCTGCGTCTCTTTTCTGTCTCATAAGCTAATTTAGCTAACTTTGGCTGTGAGTTTTCTGCCATTATGTTTGAATGAATGTCTGACATCTGCACGTTAGCAAAGGCCCTCAGCCAATGGGGGCAGCAGCAGGCTGTAACTGGCCACTCCGGGGCTCCATAGTAACAGAAACGAGAGATGAAAAACATGGTTAGTGCTTGCCCGATCGGACCCTGCAGTTTTTTTTTTGTTTGTTTGTTTTTTCCTAATTTGACAACTATCAGAGGGTGAGGGGCTTGGACATCCTGAGGGAGCTTAAAGATGAACTGCTACATTTATATAAACGATATGTGCTAGGAGTTCACAGGGTGTTTCATCTTTTGCTGCATTCACATGCATTCGGACATTGGAGTTTGCACTTGTAAATTTCCTATCAGCCACAACTTTCACATTTTTGAATTAGATCTGGGGTGGAGAGGGATCTTTAAGGGTGCCAGAGCTGTCACCCAATGACAACCACCAACCCCACCTAGATCAATCCACACTCAAAAAAAGACAGTGTTTTTTAATTTTAATTACATGAATGACATAAGTCTATTTAATGACTGTGAACCCACTAACAGAGATTTCTTTACCCTTGCTTGCTGTGTAACTTTCAGACTGTTCTACCTGTGCTCAGGCGATCCACCAAGACCTTGAGAATGTAAGATGGAGTCCTCCTCACTGTCCCATCATCCCTGGAGGCCGAGTAACAAGTTAAAGGCCTCATAATACATCAGCTAGAGAAGTCACATGCCTGCACAAACAGTTACAGGATGAAACCACCACAGGGCAGTAAACAGGCTGGAGGACATGTACTGGTGCCATTCAGATAATAATTCAGCCTGGTGTTAAAAACTTGGACACTTTATTTATTTTAGTATAAGTGACCAGGTGTTTATGATGTACACATAGGGCAAACAATCAAGATTTCAAGGTTATCACATTTAATTTCAAGGTGGTTAAGTGCACTTGGCATTTTATACTGAGAACACAGTTGGTGGGGACAGGATGGTTTATGGGTGGTTATGATCGAGAAATACAATTGAGTGGTTTTGGCAAAGCAGTGGAAGTGGCCATGATGGCACCAGACAGTTTGTCCAAGAGGCAGCAGAGAGATTTTTAAGTAAACCAAATGTTAAATCTTGTAGATAAAATCATAAAGGAGTGTGACTGTTTGATCCCCCAGTTAAGAGAATCTTATTAAGAAGTCAAATGTGGACAAATTGTGTCTGTCTTCACATTTATTTATATTTTTTTCAGCTGTTTGTCATATAAAAACATTTTAGGGTTAAGGAAACACAGAGGTCAGGCTTAAGACTTTCCTCAAGCATCTCTGAAGCACTACAGTACTTCATTATAATGCTGTTTGGTCACACATTTTAAAAACTGCAGCTTCTTTGGTTATTGCACTTGGCCATATTACAATTTTGATATGTCTTAATTGTGCAGTCCTATCTGCGAGACAAGTAGTGTTATTTCTTGATCTGTTACTCAGAAAAACGCGTTTGATACATTAAAAGGAACATTAAACGATAATTCGATGACTGGAGTTGTGACTTTAGTCACTGTTGGAGTCTTACGACTGGTTCACTCACTCACTTGAATGGTCTTTCATCACATGGATGTAACCCCTGACATGCTTGTCTGCACAATGTTACAGTTTTTATTTACAGCACAACCATACTGGTATTTTTCATTAAACAGGTTTTGAGGTGGGTATACAAATTTCCCTGAATATCAATTCCTCCTCTCTTTCACACTTTTCACAGATTGTATGTGGAAAATGGACTTGTATCACAACCTGTCCCTAAATTAAACCATATCCTTGTTGGCATGTGCAGACATTGTAGAAAGCCAGCCTACACATAAAATGTTTTTTTGTTCTTGTCTAACAATAAGGTTACAGTTAGTGCTCTCTACATATGACACTGTTTCTTCCAGAGCACATATTTATTTACATGTTAAGACACTGTGCATTACATCAATTTAGACTCACTAATAAACTATAATGGATAGTTGACACTGTATCCTTAATGTGAAAAAATAAGCATTTCCTAAATGTTTCATATGCCTCCAATACACAATTCTGCCCTGGCAGTCACATAGTTCAAAGTCAATTCCAACGTTGCCATGAATTTCCATAAGGCATAGCTTTTGGAGCAGTGATTTATTGGTAACTATGGCAACTCTTGCATTAATCAGGGAATTAATCAGTGATGTGTTATCTCTCTTTTGTAGAAAAAAAAAGTGAAGCTGCAAGTGTGGTATAAAAGCTATAAGACCCTTGGCAGCATTTACTGTTATTGTAGATAATTACTGATGCTGATGGAAACTGTCTACACTTCAAACCTATTGATCACCGCCTGGAGGACATTATGATGCAAGTTACCCGAGAGGTTTGATATGAATCAGACGAGGGAAAATAGAGATATTTGTGGTGAAAATGTGTCAGGCAAAACAGATGATTACTGGGGACATTGTGGAGATTCTTTTTTTTGCTCTTTTGTATTTTGTCAGCAAATGTTATTCCCACTTTTTCCACTTCTCTGCTTGTATATATACTTTCCTATGAGGCAATAACATCTGAAACAAAAAAAAAAATGAGATGGCCACATAAAATGAGATTCAAAATATGAAAAAAATTATATAATCAGACTATAGACATTCCGATTATTCATGAAAAGAGTACTGGTCTCCCACTGATCTAGGATTCCCACTTAAATGCAGTCAGTTGAACTCCACACTGCGGAAAGCCTGCAGGTTTACTGGGTTATTGATGGTCTTAAATGTCCTGCTGTGAGGCTCTTCTCAGCAAGCAGATGCTGCGGTAACCGCTAACTGGCCGCTTAGATGAACATTTGTGCTAGGCAGCCTCTAAAGCACCGCACTATCATAACACCACCTGTTCTCTCCAGATCCTAAAGAAGCAGAGTGAGAGTGTCTGTCATACCCTCCCTCACCTCTCTGACTCACTCGCGCTTCTTCACACTTTCTTTGCCAATCCTCCACTTCCTTCTCTGTACTTCAGTCTCTCCTCTTCTTCTCTCCATATTAATTTGTGTGACCCTCTCTTTTACAGTAAAATGAGCAAACAAATAAGTAAGTGAAAGAGTCACAGGGGATATTATATCCCTCCTTTTTTTAATTTCAAGTAATAATAATTAAATAAAAATACATTTTATTCATGAAGTGCACTTCTGGGTGCTCAAAGACACATTCAATAGGTTTAGAGGTCAAAAGAAGCAAAGTATATAAAAAAGATTGCTGTGATGTCTCCTCTGAAGGGGGCAAATGACAGTCTCCTAGAAATTCCACTTGTATAGTAATAAATTGGTTTCAGAATTATGTTGTGGTCAACATAATTATGACAAAATTACTGCCTGGATTATGATCACAGACACCGTTTCTTTCCAAAACAATACATTTATCTAACATGCTGGACTCACAAGGACGTGGTTGAGCTGACTGGCTGCTGTACAAAGTATAGGACGTTCTGATTTTCTCATAATTTTGATGTTCTCAGGACGCTTTACCAACTAAAACACCTGTATTTGGCATTGTGGAAATGAGACTCAAGAATCAACTATTTTTCTGGTGTGTTTACAAAAATAATCTGACAAATCCTACTTATCTTACCCTTAAGGATAAGGAAATACTGAGAGCACTTTGATTAAGGTTAGGGAAATCTCATAAGTTTGATTAAATACTACTAATAATAAATAATAATAATAACAAATCTCACCTCAAGTCACTCCTGACTTCTTATAATACTGTAGTCACTACAAATGGATGTGTATAGCTGATCACCAATTTAGGGAGAATACAAATAAAATACATTATCAGCAAACGTTTTACTGATATATTAGTTAAAAACATTTCCTCATATTAATAGAAGATGTGATTTGGCTGTAATTATGTATCTGTTGTTGTAAATTAGTTATAATATAAATGTGATTTCTAGGAAAGTGGTTCCCAACCTAAGAAAAGTTGTTTTTTGACAGTTATCAAACAGCTTCAGGTGCATTATCACCAACTTCTGATTTACATGTAACCCAGAAAAAAAACCAAACTTGTGTTGTGGCCAACAGAGACGAATACATGTGGTAAATGCAAGTGAATTAAATCTCATATGGATTTTATCAGGATATGAGACATACAGTATGAAATGACAAATGTTGATGGAGTTGTAGTATTTCTTTGTGTATGAGCAGCTGCAGCTGCTACACAAAGACACACAAACGCCTTCATGAAATTGCAAATATGGTCATAACACATATTCGACACAGGGAATAAACTTAACAAGAACAGACGACACATATACACTCACTTTGCTTTAATTTACACCTCTTAGTTGCAAAGTCTGAGTTTTTGTTGACTAATGTGTTGTCTTGACAGCATATCACAGGTAAGTGTGTTTACTGTAAACAGCTGCTTTTAACTTGGAGTGATATTTATGTGAGAATTATCAAAAAAAGAAAAAAAAACAAATAAAAAAAAACACAAAAGCTGTTGCACTGTAGCAGTGATACAGCAAGCACAGGTAGTTGCTATTCCAAACAGTTAGAAAGGAACACCCAGACTGTTTTTATTTTGTTTTTTGTGATATATGTTTTGTAACTGAATGCTGTCTCTCATCTGCGCCATTATATATTGTATCTCCATGGGAATTTCCTGATTGAATAAAGGATGAATAAACAAACAAACTTGCAGGTAGCCACTAATCACATTTCTAAATACTCTTTCTCATACTGTTTGGATACTAAATTAGACATAGTTTTGGGATTTCTTTACTGTCTGCTGGTCAACTTTATTGCTGTGCAGTGCAGAAACACACTTGTCAGGTTTTGAACAATCTAAATGATTTGTTTGGATTAAAACAGTATGATTTCCATTTGGGACTGAGATGCACAAATATTATTCTGTATTTAGTTGTTAATCACAGATGTAGCAGGAAAGATGACAGATGCTGATGGCATATCATCCTTTAGTTACTAGTTTTCTGTGTGAACAATAGCCTCAGACATTTTCACTGAAATAACACATTTAACTATAACATTACTGTCCTCCAGCCTCATGTCAAGCCTCAGTCTTTTTCCTTTTTTGGCTAGCGTCCTTATTCTGGTATGCCATTTCATTCTGAAAGCTAGTTATTGTCTTGTGATGGTTGTCAGATTTACACTGCTTGCATCTATTTAGTCATTAGGCACAATGGAGAGAAAAAAAAAAAACATTTGAACACAAAACGTGCATTTTAGCACATTAAGTCAAAACAGAAATTTAAAATTGAAGCACCAAAGTTTTAAAAGGTTTCTGAGTGATAATAACACACTGATGTACAGTACAGTACTGTGCCATTTCCCCCACTATTCAATCCAAATGCAAAACACTGCTTTTTTCGGTTGTTTACTCAAGCATGAAAAGAATACTGAAGATCACTTTGTAAAATCTGGTACACTGTGAATTTACACACACACACACACACACACACACACACACACACACACACACACACACACACACACACACACACACACACACACACACAAAGAAAAGAATAAATAATAATTCACTGTATATTTTACAAAGGTGTGATCTCAAATGTAGAAGTATCATTATACAGAATGTGCTAATGGCTAATTTCAGACTTGAAACGCTTCACTAGTGTTACTTTTTTAGTAACTGAGGAAACACATACTAGATAAAATTAAGGCAATAGTATTGTAGGAAAACTACAGATTAAGTGCATTTCCACACTCTAAAGAAGTGACTTTTTAACTTTTAAGGGCAAGCCAAAATCTGTATTCATATCTGTGTAAAATAGCCTCTATAACATGTTATCACTCTGTAAATATTTAATTTTAATTAACGATGCCAAATAAAATTTGACAAGCAACCATCTTACTCTAGGGCGGCAAATAACAATTATTTTCATTACTGACTGATCTGCAGAGTTTCAATTTATCGATTAACTGTTTGGTGTAAAAAATGTCAGAAAACAGTGAAAAATGTTGATCAGTGCTTCCCAAAATGCAATGTTATGTCCTAAAATGTCTTGTTTTGTCCACAATACAAAGATATCTAGTTTAATGTCATATAGAAGAAATTAGAAAATATTCACATTTTAAGAATCAGAGAATTTTGATTTTTCTTTTTTTCTTTTTTTTTTTACTTAAAAAGTTACTCAAACCGATTAGTCACTTATCAAAATAGTTGACACAAATTCAATAGCTGACAACTAATCAATTAACTGACTGATCACTGCAGCTCTATATTACTTCTGTATTATTTAACAAAATAATTCAAGAATTCATTTGAAAATAACGTATGATTAGTTCAATTTGCAACACACCCATTTACAACAGACAGTGTTGTTGAGAATTCCTGATTGAATGGGTCTCAAATCCAGTCATAGTCCTCGATGTTGGACATATTGGAAAACAGTGTTCAAACCTCTCTTTTAATGTCTGAAGGTGTTTAGCAAATGCATCATGCTCTTCAGCTGCCTGTGGCACAACTGATGCCATTCAGCAACTTCACAAACGGAGAAAACTGAGGTTTACTTTGACATAAGGTTTTAAAAGGATTTTATTTCAGTGCATAGAGTTTGGCGTTGTATTAGGGCTGAGAAATCATTCAAAATTTTATTGAAACGGCAATATAGCTGACTGAATTTTCAAATCACAGGAGATGCAATACTTGTTGAAGGCCAAATGTAAGTCAAAATACCTCTTTAACTAAAATACTGTTATGAGATGTCCAGGTCTACATATTCTACAGACTTAAGAAAACATCTTTGTTTGGTCCGGATCCCCTAAAAAAAATCACAGCATAATCATTTTAATATGTTTTCAATTAAAATGAGAATAATGATATACATAGTAATATTCCCTCCAATATTGCTAATCATGTCACTATTGACTCTTCCTAAGTCCTGGCTCTTGTCACTCTGTTCTCCAGTGACAGTTGAGCAAGCTTACTGCCTCAGTCAACTTTCTCCTTCCCTGCACTCAGACATGCTATGTGCTAGACTCATCTACGCTGAAAAGAAAAACACATCTTGATGATTAAAATATGTTGCTGAGGGACCTGTGAAAGTGACATACAGTTCTTTCATCATTTTAATGCAGGTCTTCTGGAAGTGTGAAAAAATCTACCAGATCCCAAAATCCCAACTGTGCAAACAATTATTTGTAACTACAGAGGGCATGGCACGACTGTGTCACTTCTATGATCAGGAGGAAAACACAAGCAATCACCTGCTGCTGAAAGACAATTGGTCAGGATGGGCAAGAGTCAAGCAAGAATCACCAAAAAGCAGGTCTGCAATGAATTAGAAGCTGCTGAAACACAGATGCCAGTGTCCACAGTCAAGCATGTTTTACATCGCCATGTGCTGAGAGGCTGCTGTGCAAGAAGGAAGTCCTTGCTCCAGAAGTGGCGCTCAAGGCTCTAGTGAAGTTTGCTGCTGATCACATAGACAAAGAAAAGGCCTTCTCTGGTCAGATGAAACAAAAGTTGAGCTATTTGGCCACAATTATCAAAAATATGTCGAGGCCTTTAACCCCAAGAACTACCGTCAAACACAAACTCATTGGAAACTGAAAAGTGTCATGATAAACATGCTCTTTACAAGTGTATATATTCACACCTTAATTTAGCTAAAGCAGTCATTAGCTACCTAGTTAGCTAGCATTTTCATACCATTAGTTAGAATGTTACATAGTGTTTCTCTAAGCTAACTTAAGATGTGATCTTACAAGAAAAGGAGAATGTTGACCAAGGTAGAAAGTTTGCTCAACTGTCATTGGAGCAAAGAACAAAAAGAAGCAGAACTTAGGAAAGGTTAACTGCAATATTAGACAAAATAACTGCAATCAGATATCTTTTCAAATTTGCTCAGCCCTACTCTGTACTGAGAAATGAGTGCATACAAAGGACTAATTCAGTAAATCAAAAATTAATCCATAACTTTCTGTATAGAGGTATCCTACAATAATAATATATGGTTGACACAAAATGCCATGAGACACCTGGACTCGCCTTACAGCACACCAGTATGCCACAGCACTCCACTTGGGAAACACTGAGCTAGAATAAGAGATCACGTGTAAAAGGACACAAAATATCAAAATGTGTGCAGTTTTTGTTTAAAAGTGACGGATGAAACAATATCTTCCTCTCACACCTACTGTACTGTACTGTAGCTGCATGCATATCTGTGCTTATTTGTGTCTGTGTGGCAGCAGTGACTTGTCAGCGATGGGGCGACAGATGGGAGTGTGTCCATCTGCATTTTTGTAAACGCACAAATGCAATGTGTGTGTGTTTTGTGCTTAAAACAGCGCAGTGAAGTGCTGGGTGACCTTTTGGGTTGTGTAGAGGTGGCATCACTGTGACAGTGTGACAGAGCGGGCCTCAGCCTTCCTGTAATGGATGAGCACTCTCAAGGTGAACACCTCTCCTTCCTCTCTCTTCGCTTCCCCCCTTCATCCCACGTGTCCTCTTTTCCGCTGAGAATTGCTGCGTGTGGCCCATCTCTGCTGGTTGTTTTTGACCCACTGTGTGTGTGAGCGATGGTTTTCTGTTTTTGCTGTTATGTTTAGCCTAATATTTTTACAGTGTTTCTGTTGCATAAAGAGAGGAGATAAGAGTCTATCTCACCTTACAAATGTGTCACAATATTATCAGATAACTTTTAAAATTAATGCAAAACTGAATTCATGAGAAGATGAAAAAAGAAACTCACGCTTAAACGCATCATGTGACTGTTTCATTATCAGTTACACTAAACTACTATCTATCCTGTTACATCCCATAGAGCTTATCCTGTCAATTGAATTTCTGTAGTGTTCCAACAGTCTAGCTGACACTGCCCTTTCAAAGAGGGGATATATGATAATGATGTTGAAAAGGCACACACTAATCCCTCAGAGAGCGAAGGTGGGGATGGGGGGGTACAATCTGTTCGTGTTATTGATCTAAACTGAGGGGACACGCATGGCAGGTCACAGCAACATACTTGCATGATATTGATGGGTGGGCAAGCAGCCGGCCACCCACATTTCTGAGAAATGGACCCTGCTGTTCGTCCTTTAGACTGAGCAGACTGTGGGAGACTGTATTCTTCAGCAGCAGTGGGCAGTTTGGATAAAAGGTACAATGACCGACAGTTTTCCTTGACACCACCTCGCATTTGCAGAGAAACTCTGACTGAAATAGTCTGACAGACATTTGAACCCAATTTCTAGGCTTCATTACATCTAATGTATCCAGAATCACCTGAGATCTAATGCGATTGAATAAAAAGTGGATTTTTTAATTGCCAAAATGTTTTATACACACTTGTTAATGGGTCAAAACTACCAAAGTCCAAAGTATCGTAGGTTTGATATAATCACAAGCAAATCAAGTCCAGCCTAAAGTGAAACTCAATTAAAGTAATAACTGTATACTGTATGAATATTAACGTATCAATGCATAAAAGATTATGAGCCATTACCTATGTCTATATAGGTTTAAACTAGGAATACACCAGTTGTAACCTAATATGTCTATGGCTGGATTTGTATGATCAATATGCTAAAATTATGGTCAAATGGTAACAAGAAAAGTCAGTGGTGTAATGTGAATTCATGGACAATAAATGTTAATCTACAATTTTCTACTGTGGTTCCAGTTAGGGATGTCCCGATCCCATATTGATATCGGATATCGGTCCGATATCAGCCAAAAAACGAGTATCGGATTTTATCGAACTGCATCTAAAATCTCCAATATAAGCGCTCCGATAAGCAGTCCATTTTCCGCTTCAGCACTTCTATCCATAAGTGACTCTGGTTGCTGACTATTGTTCTCTGTTTGAGTAACATCACTTGATCAAGCCTTTTCTAACATTCCACACAACAAAATAAGTAATAAAAGTATGTATGATTCGTGCTGATATCGGATCGAATCGATATCGGTATCAAGGCTGCAATATCGGTATCGTATCGGAAGTGAAAAAGTTGTATCGGGACATCCCTAATTCCAGTAAAATTTGTTCCTACAGTGCACTGAAATATCATATCACATAACATGGTTAAGCTACATTTGAGTCAAAAAAGGTTAGAAGCAAGTTGTCATTCAGGCAGTAAATGTACAGCACAAGTTACAGTGTTTCAGTGAATAAAAGCTGCACCTTCTCATGACCAATGAGAAGGTCATGAGAGTGTAGAAGCAGTACATATGCCTCCTATATTTGCATTAAAATCTTTGGAAAGACCGCAGATCATTTATTACACTTTTAAACTAATTTCATATTTGTGGGGTGAAAATGTACGGACACAGACACAAGAAGAGAAGAAGTAGTTGAACACTATCTCTGTGTGCTCAATTTCCAGTGGTAATCCAAGGTGTAAAGACACAATAAATTAGAAAAATTCAGACATACAGAAAAAATAATAGTATCTCAGATCAAGACAACAAAATGCCTGCGTCCATAATGCCAGAAAATAGGTCGCAATACTGGACTCACAGATCAGACTAAATAATTACAGTCCTCGTGGCTTTCACTGCAAAGTAACATGAGATATATGATTCATTATGTTGTTGAGGTCAGAAAAAATATGTCTCCATTCAACCATCAAAAGATTTTGGATTGAAGTGACCTTGATACTGACTGATCACAGCAGGCTGTGTAGTTCAGCAAAAAAAGACCATCATATGAGCTTTATGTCACTTCAGCTTCACAGCTACAACACATCATTCAAAGGTAATTGAATATGTCTCGGCTTTGCCTTAATTGTCCAATATGTTACTGTAAACAACTCTAACAAGATTAACATTTACACGCACTGATATGAGAAATGTGCTATACATACAGTATGTGCTCTGTAGTCATTGAGTTAATTGTCAGATCATTAAACGTTAATGACATGATTAGGGCAACGCTCGAGCTGGTTCAGCACTGCACATGAGGCCTCGCCCTGAACTGGGAAACAGCAGAGCGATTCAAAGAAGATTGCATTTGTGACAAACACCATTCCCAACTCATCCATCATGCTTGCCAAACTTAGACATTCATTATAAAGTTTGCCGATGGATGCAGCCCGTTCTGCTCGGCCATTCATTTTTTAGACCCCCTCTCCCTCTTTCTCCTCATCCCTTCTTTCCATCTCCATCTTTTTACCTTTCACTCTCCCATTTGTGCTCTTTCTGTGTGTACAGCGCGGCGTGAATGAGTTTCTCTTGTTCCTTCTCTCCTACTGTGGACTGAAAGATGCTGAGCAGCAGTGTAACAAAGGAGGCAGTGCATTAATTAAATACAGCAATTTGCTTTCCTCTCCTTTTTGTTGTGGGAACAGCGCCGCTAAGATTGATGAGGCACTGTCTAATACACAAGAAACCCACTACATCTATATCTGAGGCTGATTGTGATGGAACACCCATTGAATGGCCAGTATGTATTAAGATGTCAAGTTTTATATAATAAGCTGTGTTGGACTGTTTATACATATTTTATTTCATTTATGAATCCTTTTCCCCCTCTTTTGCATGTAAGCATATTTATTTGCCAAGCAGCAGTCACACTAATAGTGGCTTTGCAAGCAGTGCTATAGTGCGAGTGTTTCAAAAGGGAGGAGAACAAAGAGGAGATGGCTTGAAGTGAGAAAACATCAGTTAAAAATGTTACAAAGTGCCTGTCTCCAAAATATGAACTTTCTCTTCTATCTGTCCTCTTTGTTCTTTAAACCTTATTAGTTTGGCAAATGTGACACGGCTGCCATCTATATACGTTCAAATTATACACAAGTGTTTTGGCAAGTACGTCTATGATGTCCATGTATCTTTGCAGGCTCACAAGATGAAGAACTCTAAGCATGGAGGAAAAAGAGTACAACATTAGGAGGACTGAGGGAGGAGAAATGGTGTTCAAGTGCTAAAACTGCCACAGAAGAGCAAAAGGAGCCCTTCAGGGTCCACTCATTATCATACAGCCCTATATGGATTTCACATTGCAGGGCTATAATGAACATTTAATGAAGACTTTCATCAGCTATATTCACATCAATTACAGAATAATATTAAATGTTTCTGTTTTGGTAAATGAATCCTTCAGGAACTTGTCTAAAGGCACACAGACAAAGTGAAAAAGGTTCACATAGGTGTATAGCAAAACCCAACCAACAATGCTTGTCTATGCTATTAAGATGCATAATTGATATCAATATTTGAGAGTTTGGAAAGTTAAGAATAACGCTGTATTTCACTGACCACTCTGTTTGATATAGTCTGGTTTGTGTCATCTCAAACCCCTTTCACATATGTACTGCAACTCTGCAATTATCTAAACATTACCTGGAAGAGCTGTATGCATGAAGGCAAATGTCCACATTAGTTGCCCAGGACTTAACCCTATCAGCTCCCTTGTCCTAAGTGCAGGTGAGGGTATGTGTTGCTGACGTTGCACAACACAACTAATTTGTCTCTTTTCTGCTTGCCTGTATATTGCTTTGACGCTCTGATGTCACGTGCAGTACGATCTGACCAACACTCACTGGCTAAAAATATTGAAATAATGATGCATCAATAATCACATCACATCGTAGACCTCTGAATTGGAATTTAATCTAATGTGAGGTGCCATGAGATTCCCACCTCTAACCCCCATCTCAGCACACACATTCAAAAATCTCTCTGCTTCTATCTGATGAACAAATACTGTAATGTACCTCAAACATATCAACATATCAGCCATAAATATGTACTTAGTGACGGTGTAACTAGTTACATCAAAAGCAGTGCAACAGCTGCAGCTAGGATTCCATCTATGATTCAAATAATTTTCAGAAGTAAACGTACATCAATTCAATGATAACTTGTGCGGCTTTTCTGTCATTTTCTGCCATCCTCCAACTCACTGAAGTAATACTTGAAGTCCAGTGTAGTAATCTCAGAGCTTCACTGAACTCCCACCTCTCTCTCAGCAGCTCCATGTCTTGGCCCTTTGTTTCTTCGCTGTATTTCTCTTCTTTCCCTCTCTCACCTCTGGTCTCCCCTTGGTGCCGTGTTCTCTCGCCACTTCACTCTAATTGATAGGAGCAGACTTAGTTAAGATGTCACCTGAACACATCCACAAGCCTCAGACATGGCGACAGCCCACCATCGACAGCCCACCCCATGCCACACATGGACTAAGTGATGGTTAAATTGGTATTGTAGGGGGGTCAGGAGTGCCTGCGGCCCTCAGGGAACATCTGACCCTTCCTGTCACACACTTGCAAACTCGTACACACTCTCCACACTTCAGCTGGTAAAGCCGAGGCCCCACAATCCATTTACTTGTACAGCAGCTCAATTAACACCTACATTCAGTAGTGCACACAACACAGTCTTTCAAGTATGCACATAATTACACATATGCACACACACACACGGCTCACTAGCAGCACGCATTGTGATTGGTAATTGCTTCCCCAGTTCTGACCCAGCTGTCATGATCAATGGGTGTGACCAGGTGATTAGACAAGACAAGCACCCAAAGCATTGATTAAAGACATTCATTCCATGGGATATAGATTTATGAGCCCCTCCACTGCACAATGAGTCAACCCAATGGGATTTCTTGTGTAAAGGTTACAAAAGGGTAGAGAATCTTCTCCTAAAGGATTTTCATTTCTAACAGGATAGAAGTGACCTTTTCAAGAAACTTTGTCAGAATAGTGAGGGATGCAGTAATTGCAGAGCATGCATCTTTAAAATTCAGACTATGGACTCCCTTTGTTTGGCAGAAGGGTTAGGGTTAGGGGTCAGCAAAGACATACATACATTTTGCGTTTATTTCTTCTTCTCTGATGACAGGAGGCCCTCTCGTGTTTATCAGGATTGATTCAGGGAAACTGTACGGAAACTGTTCTGACCACTGGAATAAAAAGACAAGTATAAGAGTAAGAATAAGAAGGCAAGGGAGAAGGCGGGGTCTCTGCAGATGCAGGCACCTCCACACACTTCTGGTGGGTCATGCTTGAGAAAGATTATTTGAGTCTATGCATTGGTTTTTCTGAAAATCTGGCATATTTTGCCTTTAAACATGGTAGAAATGATTCAAATATAAAACAATAATTTAATGCATTTTTCTAATTAAAGACCCAATGTTTCATTAGTGGATGTGTATTTCACAATGGCAAAGACTGCAGCAAAAATACAGTTAACAATTAAAATGGACATTATATCAAGTTTGTTGTTCTTTTTTCCTTGTTTTTAGTATTTCTTATTCATATGTCCCATTCATATGAAACAAATAAAACTAGATAAAAAAGTAGATAAATCAAACAGAATTCTTAGAGTTGAAAGTCATTCTCTAATAAAAGAAAATGTCTGTTACACATACAGATAAAACTCAACTATTTGGAAAAGATGAGTTTCTAGCATTTTCAAACCACAAATAGTACATATCAGATAATATATAGCTGAATTAGGTTGGATCAATACTCTTCAGCTGTTTGGAGTAAATCAATAGATTGTAATAGAATTGTTTTTTTGTGTGTGTTTAGATGATGCTGTAGCTGAAGGTTCATTAAAGTTAGAGTGTGTGTGTGTGTGTGTGTGTGTGTGTGTGTGTGTGTGTGTGTCCCTACAGTATGTACAGTAGATGAGAGAGGTCCAAAGAGCGAATGGATGCCATTTCATTTCTTTGTGCGGTAGCCAGAGGACAAATACATAAAAAAATATTCCAAGGTTTTGTTTTTCAAAGTAAGCCTAGTCGTCTAAGACAGTCTTGCATGATATTCAGAATCAAAGTTTATTCAATAAAATATATATATTCAAATAAAAAGTTTCAAAGATAAATCATGCATGCATACTTTTAAAACAAGTTCCCTCCACACACACAAAAGGAGTCCAATCTTCTTGTGGTCTCAGCTGGGGGATGTATACGAGCTTCAGTGTTTTAACTTTCACAAGCTCTTAGCTTTAATAGTATAAAAAAAAAACAAAATTTACTCTACCTTACTGAACTAAGACAAGTGTATCCATAAAACACTTCAAACTCAAGAGAAACAAAAAAAACTTACAAGTCTTTGTTAGTCTTTCCACTGTTCAACAATCACCAACTCTGGTTTGGTTGAAAATAAATCCTTAATCCGCCGGAGTATATGTGAAAATATTGTGGCTCCCTGCTGCCTCTCTGATGCCCAATCTCCCTCTCTCTTCTCTCGGCTTCACCCATCTCCTGTCCCGGCCTGCTGTGTTTATCATCTGCGGAGTCAGAGTCCTGATCCGAGCTATTGTATATCACCTTGCCTTCAGCCGTGTTCACTGAAAGGCTGCTGAGCCTGATTCAGTTTTCCACGGTGTAAATATAAACACTTCCCCAGTGCTCCGAGCTGCAGGTCTGGCCAGACTCCAGTCATACTAGGGCCTTTAGCTACACAGCTAACTGAGCTAAAGGCAGTTAGGAGGCTAGCTACAGTCAAAGAGACTTACAATAGAAAGTATAGTGAGCAGCAGTTGGCGGTTACTCTGGTGATACACTGCTTTTGTTTGGAGTTAACTTTGACAGGTGGCCATATTTTACATGCTGGTCCTTCACCCTCAGGGTTTATATAGCAACGTCATCATGCAGAACCCAATGTCACAACACACGGGGCAAAGCCATTTTAGAATGGCTTTGAAAACAGCATTTTGACGCAAAAACCTACTGAAACCAAATTTTGAGTGTTTGGATTTGTGTACTGGGAAGATAGAGAAGGATATAAAACCTCAAATACCCAAAAATGATTGTAGGCTTCATTTAAGGATTTATTTTGACCGAATCAGTGTTGGTGTCTGTTAGAAGAACGGAAACATTAACCAAGATGATTTTGATGGGTTCTCTTTGGTTTCTGTCTGTGGAGTTTAACTTGTGAGTTAACAGGAATTAAGTTAGAGAGAAACTTGACTTCAGATGGTGTACAGTTGTATTTGTCTTTTTAATAAGGAAAGTAGGTGTAGGAATATTTACTTTCTTGACATTTTGTGAGTTTATTCTGTTTCTTTATTGGACATAGTAAACTTAATGTAGCAAACTTGTGGTTGGGATCCATGTGCAAGCTTGCACCTTGAAAAACACTGACTGCTCCCACTGTGCCACTGTCTCACATGTGCACCCTGGAGGATCTCACTTGTGAAATAACTTAGATGAGACATGAAGCATTAACCTTATTACCAAGGAGGATAGGGAAAATTAAGGAAATGGAGAGCGAAAAAGGTGTTATAATCCATTCTATAGTTCTGGGGAATGGGGAGGAGGAGGTCTCATTTATCTTATGTGAAGATACACATCCCAACAATACTTCTGTGGATAAAAACTGGCCACAAGCCTGGCCTGTTGTGCCAGTGTAAACAAAAAAAGCAAGACTTAGCATCTTCCCCCCTGCTGTTCACACGGTGATCAGCAAAAGTGTATCTCTGGAAACTCGCTGTCAGGCAGAATGGATTGTACTTAATTTCCAATAAGGTGCTTAAGAGCGATCCCTAATCATGCCTTTAATTAGAATCCCTTGGTCATTAAGGGGAGATAATTCAGTGAAAAATAACTCTGCTCTCTGTGGGAGCAGCAAAGCGGCAGACGGACGAACGGTCTGCTCTGTACACAGGCCAATTCCTCTACGATGTCACAGAAGGCCTAA
Source organism: Lutjanus erythropterus (assembly GCF_056507025.1). Taxonomy (NCBI): domain Eukaryota; kingdom Metazoa; phylum Chordata; class Actinopteri; order Lutjaniformes; family Lutjanidae; genus Lutjanus; species Lutjanus erythropterus. The sequence goes on along the minus strand of NC_139318.1, from coordinate 32,104,912 downwards.
CTACGCAGGTTAAAAAGGCTTCATGTATCTGCCGTTCACAAGACATTCAGCAAAAAATAGAATTATACTACCTAGTATTATTGTTGAGCAAGAAGAATTCCACTGATTTTACATTTAAACTCGCTTTGGCCTTCCTCTTATTGAAGTAGCCAGCAAAAACTCTAAATCCTTTCACCACCAACGACAGTAAACCAGATGAACATATACTGAGCTTGTGCAGACCCAAAATACAGAAGCCGATATTTTAAAGGCATGTTAAAGGCCCTGAAAAACTTTTTATTCCCTTTAGCTTTTTAATGTATACATAGAAATCTTACCTAAATACACAATGGCAAAACTTGGAAGAGGTTTGGATCTTTCACTTGAAAGATTTCTGTTTCTTTGTCTGTTTTTAATCTCACTGATTTAAGTAAAGAGGATTTGGTGAGGAAAAAGGTGTGTGTATTTTGTTTTCTAACTTTGTCATAAATATTTAGTGTTACAAAGAAACACTAAAGATTTTAAATCACTTTTTCAGGAGCTTTAAAGAGCAACTTTACCTAATGAAAGTCCCAGCCCATTCTCATTCCAAGGTCATCAAATACAGATGTTTTGTCACGCCCCTCAGCGTCTCATACAAGGGACGTTTTAGGTTCTGTTCAAGATGCACTGACATTTGATAAAAACTCACCTGGCAACATACTCAAAATTGCCTCTGCAGTAGTTTCTGTTCCAGTATCTCAAGGACCACATTTTGCCACAATGACACACACACACACACACACACACACACACACACACACACACACACACACACACACACACACACACACACACACACACACACACACACACACACAGATGCTCAAGGGAAAAACAATACCTGCCACACACTTTTGTGGCTGGTATGAAATCCTAGCTACAGTGGGACATCGTGTGGCACTCAAACATTTTCCTGAACACTAGAAAAACATTTCTCAGCGTAATGCATTTACTACTTCCAGTCTATCACACTAGAGGAATGTTTGGGAGAATTCAGTGTTGTTCCAGTGTGTGCTCGGTGTTATTTTTGTGTTATGTATTATCTCTATCAGTCGTGTGTCACTTGTTTTCTCATTTATGTTGTAATTGTTTGTCTTGTTTGTGCGTGTGCCTGAGATTCAATCTGTGACTGTGCATGTGTGTGTGCGTATGTGGATATATAGTGGCGTTTGATTAATAATCTTCTTTCATTACAGTAATCAGGTCTGGGATCGGCAGCGGTGGCAGGATGACTTAGAACTCTGGGTCTCGCCTCATTAACTCTCTGTGTCCAACGAGCGACACCCTCGCGACAAATTGGAATTGCCTGAGCACCCTGACTCAGACTCTGTCAGGCTCCTCTGCAGCAAGTCCAGAGAAAGTTAAGATTATATTCCTTACCCTTCAGTCTTTTGTCTCACAATAATTACTGAGATCATGTCCCAAATAACCTGACTCCTCTTCCTCAAGAGGCATTTTATTCAACATGGTACTGGTGCAGACAGTACAGTTACAACAGTCTTTTAATATTTGTGTATTTAAAAGCATTACCTGAACCCTTTTCTTTCATTTAATCCTATTCAACACTGTTAACCCAAAGTTCATCTTTCCTTTGTCTCTGCTCCTCTATTTATTGCTTTCAATTCATCTTCTTATATATCAGGTACTAAATATATTCTCGTCGTTACCGTGAATGGTCTCCTGCCTCCAATAACCCAGTGACAGTTTGTTACTTTGAACAGAACGGATGAAAACAAATGCTCCGTTTACATCAAAAACACCCTTGGTAAATACACTTCGTAGCTGTAACAGCCTGGAAATCTGGCCTCCAGCGGAGTGTGTTTTTGAACTCATTAGGCATCACTAACACCCACTTGTACATTTGAAGTGAGACACTTTTCTAAAGCTTGACCCAAGTTTGTTGCAAATTCGGAGAGCTGTGGAAGATAAGGATGTAATGAGAGTGTCTGTGTGTGATTAGATGCTGTATATTCATGTATATGAAATATCTGTGGACATGTGCTACTGTATGTGTTGGAGCCTGTCCATGTGGTTTCACATTCACACATTTTAAGATATCTAGATAGAGTGCCTGAGGCTTAAATAATGACCTGCTGTCATTTCCCTGCCCTCTGAATCCCCACTCTTAATCAGCCCCCTCCATGTGCAGTCATACAATTTAATTAGCTGCCGACCAATGTTATTACTAAAACTAATCATAAATGCCCCTACCAGACTCCAATCACATCCTGGTGTTCATTTTATTTTGCTATGGTGAAACTGGTAGATACACTGGCTTGCACCAAAGATTAATTTAATCTAAAATTCTCATCAGAATTTAGTAAAACTAGGTTTAAAATGAATAAATCCAGATTTAAAATTAAGCACGGCTCTTTCACGCAATTCAAAATGCAACTGTTTAATGAATCCAAGTTCAGTCATGTTAACAGAAATTAGAATTAAAAAATGGAGATGCTTGATTGAAGAGAAGAAAAAATTTTAAGCTAATTTAAAAGTTTGGTGCAACATAAATTCTATTCAAAATTTAGTGTGACTATATTTATAAGTTTACTCTGGGTTAAAAATTAATCCTTGTTGGTCCAACCCAGCCTTGAAAATTACTGAATTTTCATTTATTAAGCAAAATTAAAAAAACAAATATCTTGCTATAGACTGCCCCTGTGTTGTAAAGCCATATCACTCAGTGCTGGTGTGATGAGACAAGAGGGAAAAAAAACTCTGACATTATGTAAAGCGACCCCTTTGGAAATTTAAACGTGACAATAATGAGTGAACACAAAAAGAAATATTTTCATGCTTCAGAGTCAAATCATTATCAAAGCTTCATCCCTGGAAGCATTCAGACTCGACAGAGCAGGGGGCCTCTTAACCACGACAGTTCAATGTTAAGATCCTGGCTCTGCGTCCCTGTGTTGAAGCTAAATAACCTCCATATTTCCCTGTGTGGCTGACACTAATGGGAACCATGCTGCGTCGCACAACTCACCGCCCTGCCTGTGTGCGCTCACTGATGCTCAACGTACTGATTGGGTTGGTGACGGAGGTCATCCTTTTCTGTGCTGACCACAAGTTGTGAAGCAAAACTTCAATAACCCGCTGGGCTAATGCAATTAGTAGCCAACAACCATATAACTTACACAAGCAATGAGTGCTGCCCAGAGGGGATGAACACTGTTCAGGTCTGCGCGTGATAAACAATGAGGTCTTTACAAAGGGAGAATAGGGAAGGGGGGGAGGGAAGAGTAATGTTATGATTCAGTCTTGGTGTTATCAAGTCATCAGTGTGAGGTTAGGGTGAGAGAGGAAGAAAGAAAGGTGAACAGTGTGCTACAGTATCAGCGTGGGATAGGATGTTATCTCAGAGGAATTTTGTCAGTTTTGTCCTCGGTATCAGAGCTTCATATCTGATGAACACTCCACGGTTACAGTGTTCACACTGTCAAAGATATGGCACCACTAAAAGTGTTTTTTTCACTGTGCTGCTACACAAGCACAACGGGAAGATAGAGGTCAGAAATCTTACGTTTTTTGGGTTTCAGGGAAAATGATAATATTTTGTTGCACAGATCATTCAACAATGGCTGAACTATATATACTGTATGCATTTCTGCATATTTAATTGGACATACAAGTTTCAGTAGATTTAGGCAGGCCTTTTTTGAAATAACAGAATAATAATAAAAAGAAAAAACACGATCAACCTCACCTACGCACTTTTAAACAAGGTTTACTACTAGTTATAAAAGTTAATTTTCACATTTTGTGGATCGACTCTGATATCATATATGCATTTTTACTATTTCACAGCTAAGTTCTAGATGCTTTAAAGGTCATGTTTAATCAAACCATTATATGACAATACACTGGTGTAGCACTTAACATTGTGGTGTTCACTGTGGTGAGTGCATTACACTTTCTTCACATATTATTCAGAAAAAACACAAATATCTATGATAATTTAAGGAAACCGTCACCAGGCAAACATAAAGCAACTTTCCCTTTAACACAAAGCATCCAGGGGATACATAGTCTTGTCCCTCGTTGCAGTTTGACCTTCAACCTGATCACAATCAGCACCTGATGTAATTAATGAGGTGATTAATTGCTGTATTGATCCACTGATCAATCAAACAGCTCTTGGGAAGAAATTGAAACCCTACACCCAGTGTAATTACTGGGAATATTAGGAGTTTAATTGGATACTGAGGTCTATTTCTATGTAGTATGTTACTGTGAACTTTTGTGGTACAAGTTGTTAAAATAATAGTACCACTAATGTAAATAACTTCAAAGTGTGTGAATACTGTGTGAGTACATTTTGAATAAAACACTATAGTTCTAACCATTACCAAAAAAGTAGGTACACAATCACAAACCACATAATTTAAAATGTTTATTTTGTTTCCTTTTTGATTTTAGTACAAAATAAGTAATTGCACAGTTTAAGATATGGCTGGGAAAATAAAGTCAATCTTATGAACCCACGAGTACCTCAATTATTGGATTGTTATCGACACTGCACCAGGTGAGCAATTTTGGCAGCACAGGAGAAAATAAATAATAAATCCCACCTGCTGTCTTTCACAGCCAACCTTCAACTTGTAGATGTTTACATGGACTCCTGTCAGAAAGGAGAGTCGCCTAGCGAAACTAGGAGTATGAGAGATAAAGTGTGTGACAGTGAAAACATGATGGAAAACACAGGTAGTAAGAGCACAGAGGAAAACACAGAGAGGTGAAATGAGGTGGTAGTAGTGGAGGCTTGTAGTCTGGGAAGGTGACCCTGAGATACAGGCAGGGCTGTTCATTTAGGCAGGCAGGGAGCAAAGCAGTGACAGCCAGCACCAGAGTAGTCGTGGACCCATGGAGAGAGGCACTGTAGCAGATGGAATAAGAGAATTTAGATTAAACAATCCCACACTGCACAATGTCACCATGTTGATCCTGTTCTCTTATTAGAGGTGATGTTAGCCTCTTGTACCTGAAGGATTCGGTAGGAAAGAATTGGACTCCTCTGATATACAACCTTTTTAAGAGCATTATTACAAAATTCATGCATTCTTTTCAAGGTAACTGATGGCTAACTGTTTAATGATGAGGATGCAACTTAAGGGTTTTAATTATTGATTAATCCTTATTTATGTATTAATCAATTCATTGTTTAGTCTACAGCAATTTAGAAAATAGCTAAAAGAACCCATCGAAATAGCCTGAAGAGAAGTCTTCAATTTACTTTACTTTACAAAAAACCCCAAAGATATTCAACTTACAGGGTTTGTACAGCTTTTTAATAATATAATCAAGCACCTTTAAGTTACCTTAACTAAAAATTCAGACTTTCAAAACCTTTTCCATCACAACTAACATGTTATCTTAAATGCAATTAAAAAATCCTTTATACCCCCAGCAATCAATGTATACTATCACTTTGTTTATTATATTTCATGTTAAAACTTTGTATGAACCCTGACATAACAATATATAAAACTGAGAAAATCAGCAAATCTTCTCATTTGAGAAGCTGATATCAGGGAATGTTTGGCATTTTTTTGATAACTAACGAGGGCTACAGACTCTATTAATCACATAATTATTTCAGCATTAAACTTTGGCTGTGCATTTTTGCATGACATTTCTTGCATTCCTGTGTTTAAGGAACACATGTATCCAACACTGAGTGCTGTCAGCAAACACACCTTGAGCACCTGATCTGTTGGAAATACCACAGAAGCAGCACAATTCTGCTCAGATAAGTTGCACCACTATCTACAACAGTGATCAGTGTCTTTGGATGACTTCATGAAATCATTATTGAATGTTGTCTTTTCTGCATTATGTGAAATGTGTGCATGCATTGTCTTTTGTTGTCATATCCAGTACGTGCATCATTTCCTGTGAATCCTTTGAACATGGCTATGCAACCCAGCCAATAACAATGCAAACTACAGTATCAGAGACAATTACAGAATGTAAATCTATTGATCTATTGATTGTACCAGCTGAGTATTTTTGTCACCTAACGCTAGGCTTGGGGAGTAATAACTATAGGCTATGGTGGTGATACCCAGCAGCATGGGCATCAGAAGCTTGGACACAATGCATTCTGGTAAATGTAGGCACTACTGGCATGACTCTGCAAGCAGGAGAAATGTCAATACAGCATGTACTTTGGAACTTATTGCTTCAATTGACTACATTTACCACCTGATTGGACATCCACCTTAAAAGTGATGAATTTCCCCTTTAAAAAAGGAATTTTCAAGTAGAATACGCAAGAACTCAGCAATTTCAAATGCTTGGCTGGGAAGTCATACAAGCCTTACAGTAGACAATGACCCCATGTGGAATTCAATCTGAGCATGAAAAAGAGACAGAGTAAGAAGAAAAGACTGAGATCAGACTGAGTGTGTCCAGGGTTGACCAAACTCATCAATACTGAATAACTGGACTTCTAATTTTTACACCTCAGTCTCATTCCCCATTCCAAGGGCACATGGGCTACTCAGAGTGTGATTGCAGTGTGGCTGTAGCAGTGATGCTCCCTCCATTGTGGCTGGACCGGCCAGCTGCCTGATGTATTATATCTTCTGATTACCACCCACCATACACACTGATAAGATCCCAGCTGGAACAGGACAGGGGCCAGAGTGCCAACACTCAGTCTGTATGTCTTTTGTAAGCCAGTATCAGCATGCCTGTGCATATGAGCATGTTTGTCTGCTGGCTACTCAAACATCAGCACGCCTGAATGTATTAGTGAAGACCGCCTGACGTCAGCACTTCACATCTGGACAGTGAGAAAAAAAAAGGTGAATACGAAGACACCATTACTCATATACAAGCACCTGAACAGAGGTGCTCATGCACACACAATCCATATACTCAGCCTGTCAAACGTGCATAAAACACAAATAGATGCAGTTCAAACACTTTATTCTTGTCAAATGTACCAAAATAAATACATTTTAGTACATTTTGATTTTGGAAATTTAGATGTCCACAGTCTTGACAATAAAATAAACGCATGTTAGTGAATGTTAACAGAAATATTATGATGTAAGTGGGGTGAAATGTGTTTTCATGCTTTTTGTTATGTACAACATTTATTTTTTTTCCTTTCATGTAACATATAACCATTCTGGATATTTTTGATATAATGTTTTTTCTATTTTGTTTCTATTTGAGGTACTATTATCCCTGTGCTGAAGGATTTCCCAAATGCTTGGAAGGGGAGAGGGCAAGAGGTGTTGTGAAAGCCCACCACTAAATGCCACTACACACTGGTCCTTTAATAATTTGAAATGAACTATTGTCTCAGAGGTCTTATCACTATATTACAGGCATTTTAATGTTGTGTTCACTGCTGAATGTCATTAGATTATATAGGTGCCCTTTTTGGGATTTTAATCCACTAATGGAAATAAAATAACAAATAATCTGAACACTCCATCACCAGGGTTGCTTAAGTTTAGCACTTTGGTTGTCTCAACTGTCCATACAGAGTGAAATGGTAACAATTATTAATGTAATAATAAAAAGGGAAGACATGGCGGCTTCACTCGTGAGTTAGCCATATATTGGAAGTAACCAGATGGTCTCATTGTATCCACACTGTTCGCTGTTGTTGCAACTACCAAGCTGCAGAGATCATTTTGCTTTATTATTGCCATCGTTGTGCTTCTTGTCATGACAGAGCCATTTTTCAACAAGACTCTCTCTTCTAACTAATTCATTTTCTAGAAACAGAATTTATCTCCCATTACTCTGCACATACAGAAACACAATCATATTTTCTCTTCAATGAAAAAGAGAGGGAAAAGGGCTTTTGTTGCCAGAGAATGTCTCATCCTTTTTTTTCCCGATGGCGAGTTCTTGATGATCACCGCTGTATGTAAACTGTCTGAATTTATAATGTGGCACTGAGGGATGCATTAATTTTCTTGGCCACTTGTCTGATTCAATATTATGTGTTTAGCTGAGAATGCTGCCTCTTCTTCTCACTTGTGTTACAAAACTCCTCTGGGAAAACAATTATTGTGCCAAACTCACCTCTGAAAATTTCAAATAATGACTGAAAATAGATGTACAGATGTTTATCTCTCCCTTCAGTCTGATGTTGATATGACACTTGTCTGTATGTCGCTCAAAGGTATTCTGCTCTTTTCCCACAGGAACATGTGTATATGATAGCTGCTCTGCCATTGATGATGTACACAAACCTCCCTTCAAGAGTATGAACACACACATACAAACACATACATTCATGCACGTCAATGCAAAAAACATCCACACGGATCATAAATGCCACACAGGTATAGATGGATTTTTTTTTACATCAACAGCCCGTAGCCATTTTTTCCTCATCTTTCCCTTCTTCTCACTCCATCTTTTCCTCATCCTTCTTTCTGTCTTTCCCCTCATCTCCTGAACCTCCAGAGGGTTCCTCCTGATTCATTATTTCCTGTCAACATGTGTCTCCTGAGGCCTGCCATGCACTGGAGCCCCTTCTCTAACTTCAGTTGAGCTGGTAAATTGATACACATCCCCTCTTCCTCAACAGCTGAACCCAATGTGATCTCACTTTAACTTTTAAACAGGTAAGAGGTGCTTTTTATTGAATCATGTGGAAAGGTTTGTGCTCTTGACTCCCGGTTCATCTTGAGGTGCTGCCAGCTGCATATAGCTTTAACACTTGAGCAGGGACCAAAATTAGCACCAGGCAACAGCCATATGCTGGTAAAATATGCAAATTGCTAGTAGATTTGTCTCACTTACCAGCCAAAAACATGGGAATCTTTTGAGCGGCTGGCAATTTTAACCTCCCGAGTACCTGCTGAGGACAATGCTACAACTGAAAAGTTCCCCTTTATTTCAGTGGCATTTCTCTATAACAATAGGAGAGTTTTGAATATATGGCTATATCAATTTTGACCACTTGGTCTTCTCCTCTAGTTTTTAAATGAGAAATATGTAATATATTTATTGTACTAAATCATGCAATAACTGTGATATGTCATAACACACTAAGTACACATGCTAAATTAAAATACTGGCTTCTCCGACAACAATGCTACAGCCAGCATGTTCTCCTTTGAAATTTCCATTCTGGGCCGGAACAGCTGTTTTTCTTGGTCTGTTTTATGTTTATTGAGGATAAAATTAATGCTGAATATTTGCAGAATGAGTAAGTATCTGTTTATGAGTCATAAGAAATCCTCATTAATCTTTTAAAAATCGCAGATATTTATAAATGGTGAAACCTGGCAATATGCTAATGGAGTCTGGCAGGCAGTAATGCAGACAATTACTAAACTCCAACTTCAGAATGTGTTTTTTGGAGTAGGTTTTCGGAATAGCAGGCTTAGCTTTACATTGACACACAATTGACTCTTATAAACAGCTGATCATCTTATAATGTATAGGACTTGTCATCATTTGTCATTGTAAAAATATAATCTTCCACTCATCTTGCACTTTTGTTCAATGTCCCTGCATCCTGCAGGCATCCTGTCTGCCCTTCGGGTTTGGGGAGGAGGGGACGGGGGGAAACAATTCGCTCCAACCATAGATTATAAATTAAATAAATCCTCAATCTATTTAATATACTGTCTATGGCTGTGATGTGCATTTGGACTGCAGTACTCATTTCTAAATGCTGCGGTCTTACATATTTCTCCTTTGAATTGTGACAAATCCATTTGCCCCTCTCAAGGCCCTCCTTGTAACAGCAGCTATTTGGAGGTAGAGTATATCAGCAGGTTGCACCAAAAATGGTGGTTTGTGGAATTTGAGCTCATTTAAATGGCATCATAGCACCCCAAAAAGATTAAGCTGGAGTAGAAGAAGAATATTAAGAGCATAGTTTTGATGCCAGAGTTATGTAAATAAATGACATGGCTTACTAGGCCTACATAAGAGTGACCAGCACACTGCCTTGGCTTAAGTCATGTCAATTTATATAGCCTACATAAATATTAAAAAAGCAGCAACAATATGTTATGGATGTAAAGTTGTCACCTTTCTTAGAGCATAAAGAGATGTTTCAATACAGACCATGGCAGGTCACTGAATGGTTGAACAAGTATAAAAATGATGTGAATCATAAGCTATGGCCTTAATAGGGGTTTTCTGTGTCTCAGACTGTGGGCCTCCCCTGTATTGAGTTAAAAATGCTTACTTTTGCTCAATTCCTGGATATCTATGGGATCATAATTATGTTATTTGTTCCCACCGACACTCAGCAATTGAGCCAAGATAGCTTAATATTGCTGTTTTACATAACAACACGAAAATACACCAAATACATAAAAAGGTCTGTCCAAGGGCTTCTCTTAGTTTCTGACTCTGGGAAAACAGTAAAATTCCCCAATACTGTCTCTCTGAACTATCTCTTTAACTAAATCATACACATTTAGGCCATTCTATGTGATTTACTTTTTATCACTAATATAATAACTTGAAACTGTTTGGAGTCCCCTAGGGAGGCCCGCCTCCCACTTTAAGAACCTCTGATCTATGCCAAGGAGCACTGAATCTGTTCTGGAGGCTTGTCATGACACTTTCTGAATGTCTTAATTTGTCAGCCTTCTGTACTTTTATATACATAGATGTGCGCAGGCACACACAGAGACCAAAGAAACAAGAACAAATGCCTTACTCTGCATCTTGTTTTCTTGCCCCTCCTGGTAAAAGGATCCATTGATTCTGTCAAGCCTGCATCAGTCCATCACATCTCTGCCTTTAGTTGGTATTTGCTTTATCTGGGGACATGAAGAGAAGAGAGGGAGGGAACAGATCAGATGTGATTTATCCGGTGTTGGACAGCAAGCTAGTAAACTATACATGCTGAAGAGGATCATGAGGTCACAGAGGCGAAGGTCACAACTGTATAAATACTGACACGGCAGTCCTAGACATGATTGGTGTGTGAAGAATGGGAGATGTGATTGTGAGTGTGGGAGACATGGAAATTCAGTATTTAAAAACTGTGTTTTAAAAGCAGATCCATACTCACCTCCTTTTACAGCTTTTTTTTAAAAATATATTACCATACCTCTCCATTCTTTTAATGTAAGAATACAATATTAACTTTTGAACATTATCATATCATAACCACAGAGCTTTCTATAAAGACTGTCACTTGTTTCTGTGAGTTATGGGCAGTGGCAAACCAATCTGGCACCAGGTTCTTGGGGTCAGACACCTTAATGATCTGACCTGAGACCTTGGACTGACATGTTGGTGATTGAGGTAAAAAACAGTGGCAGTGCCAGTGTGAACTAGGTCTGTGCAGTTTGAGAGGTTATCATCACAGTATATAGGCATAGGCATAACAGGCATAACTGTATTGCAGTGGTTCTCAAATAGGGGTCTGCATACTCCCAAAGGTCCGTGACACTCTGCCAGGGTCTCCAATAAAAGTTTTCAGATTTATTCATTTAAATTTTCATGATACACTTTTCTTTTTCCTACACAAGCCAAGTGTTTTTCAAAAGTGCCAACCTTTTCCCAACTATTTCTAAGGATGACTGTAATATATTTAACAAACCATCTGGTAAGGTCAACCATTAATCACAACATTACTGCAATATAGCCAAGTGCAATATCCAAATCACAGAACTAGAAAAGAATTGCAATTTGACAAAGCAGCATTATTATGAAATACTGTAGTGCTGCAGAGATGCCCCAGCCTAAAAATCTTGTTCTTCAGGTGTAAGAAAACATACTTGCTTGGGACAGACCCCAACAAATATTGCATCATCAAGATTTTAAGTGTTTCTTCCAGTAAAAATGAAAGGTATGATGCAAATATGATCACACACACTAATCATATTGCAATCGCAATTTCAGTCAAAACAAGCACAATATGATTTATTTTTATACCATTTCATGCAGCCCTAGTTCTAATCTAACAATCTTTGATTATTAATAAATATAGCCTAAATCTTCCTCCTGCCAGTCAGGCATGTGTTAACCATTGATGCTGGAAACAGGCTAGGCCTATTATTGTTCCTTTAATGCTTTTTATTGGGCCTGTTTCGTATTACTATAATTTTAATGCGTCAGCATCTCACTAATAGATTTTTCTTGTGTTGTCCTATAAAATAACTAAAACTATATATATTCCAAGGGGCATGCATGAGCATCCTTAGCTGAGAAAAAACTGAGAACCTCTGCTGTATTGTATGCATTTTGGAACTGATATGAAATTATGACTATTATGACATACAGAAGATTAATTCAATTACTTTGGATGTGACATTTCTGTCGATCAGTTATATCATAGTGTTATCAGATTTAATCTGCATGTATCCATTAATTTATTCATTACATCAGTGTCCAGATCATTTTCCTCAAAGTTAACTATAATGTAAAAAGGTAAGGTAAAGGCAGTATTATACTGGGGCTATGATTGGGGTTTTAGGTATCAGACACTTCCACTGGAAAAACAACAACTAGGCCTACAAAAAATGCTGTACCAAAGGTTAACAGTGTCACATATTCAGGCAGGAAAAATACCAAATTTAGAAATTAATATGTGAACAGCTAGCATTTTTCTCTCGAAGAGCTGCCAGCATTTCTTTGCCAAGCACAAACTGGAGATCCCCTGCCAATGCAATGTAAACGAACTATTTTAATGTCTTTCTAGTGTGAATGACTGCAATGACTCCAACTTCCCCTGACATTGTTTTAAGTACAGCTTAACATTTAACATCTTTATATCCTTTGACATTTGGCAACTAAACTGTTTCTCTCCCCCTTTTTCTCCCCCCTGCCTCCGACTGTGTCCTAGCAGTCCTGTGGCTGTGAAGGTCGGCCTGTCTCTTTTCACATACGACCCCAACTGACTGTGCTGCCTTTGGGGCAAGAACCGTAAAGAACTGCAGGTTTGTGTGCACATACTGAACACTTACATGTATGTATTTGCGGGTGCTGATGCATGTAGGTACAGTACAAGGCATGAATGAATGAGCTGAGCTAATTAACAACAGGAACATCCTAAACCCGACAAGGTACCAAACGCAGTTAAAAAAAAAAAAAAAAAAAATCCATACAATATATATGGGCTGATATTTGTTTACAACATAACCATAAACACACAACCTAAAACTATTTTTGAAGAGGACTGGCTGATCTTTTATTTCAAAAATATGTGATATGTTTGAATTTAAATCATACTCTAATGTCACAGTCCAGGCATGCACTATTTGTACTATGGCAGTTATGGATACTGGTAATAAAAAATATCTTGACATGTATGGCTGATTGTTTGCTAATATAGTTAACCTTTTCTTTGTTTATTTTTATCATTTCAAGTCTCTGAGAATATCAGGATGATGGCTTGTGTGTACTTTTTTCTTATTTGTGTTTTTGTATACTTGTTCTAAAAATTCAAAATAAAATATAATAATAAAAAAAAAGCTGTGTGTATGGAATGGGACATTTTCCAGTATAAAATTAAACTTGTCAGTGCTCTCTGGTGGACAGACTGTTTTAAAAAAGACTGCCAACATATATTTGGCATACCTTGACTGTAATTTCTTGTTATTTACTAGCCTACATATTTGCCAGCACCAATATATTTGTAAAAAGATAATATCAGCCACTAATATAAGCTGGCTAATCTATTGTTCAGGCTCTAATAAAAACCATGGATCAAAGCAAAAAGAAGAATGAATTGGTATTCTTTTAAAACAGCCATCTAACCAAACAATATTAAAATGCTGATATTAATAAAAAAAAAAATAGATAAAACATAAAAAAGGATATGTTCTTGTATACATTTTCCTCTGTGTATAAATGTAAAAATGTTTACAAACATTTCTATTCTTTTATATGCTTACTTCATTTAATATTCAAAAAATATTCCATACTTGTGGTAGCACCAGGCAAGGCATTTGACTAAGGAGCGATGGACAATATTTAATTTTTGCAGATGTAGCTGATACATGCACACATTTTTTCCCACTTAATTGCAGAGAACATCAGTAGTCTGTAGTTTTAAATTAACATATTATTATGCTCACTCTTATCATGATGGCCTACTGACAGATGCAGACACAAAATATAATGGGCCTAGCAAGACCATATTCTTATCTTAAATTTCTTTACTGTTTTTTCATACAGTGGGCTTGTCATGTCGGATTCAACAAATGCTCCTAACTTCAGATAACTGTGTAAATAAGCCGCTTGTGCATATTTCTGTGCATGTATCAGAAAGTATTCATTCATGAAAAGGGCATCAAAGAGTAAAAAGAACTTTATGAGTTTAGCGATTAAAGTCCTGCTTTCAGACATCCATGAAGGAAAATCTGTCATTTTAACAGCATCAGCAATGGAATTAAGGGACCTGTTAAAGACAAGAAATAGGAAAAACGAGTGCTGTTAATGTCATGTCGCCCAAGGGTCAAACTGCCACTGAAAGAAAGAAGAAATATTTTCGATATGAAAATGGCTTAAAAAGAAACATCTCACCAAAGCAAGCAGATCCAATGACAGGGGATCAAGGGGAAATATCAATCAGAGAGATGGAGGACAGAATATGCGCCATAATAGGTCATGTTGCACTGGGATTATATCAGTTTTAATGATTTTATCTTTACCCTTAAAAAATTGTAAATTGGAATTGGCCAAGACAATTGCAATCTGTGCATCTCTGCCTAAATCACTCATACAAACCACTTACGAACAAATCTGTTCAAGTGTTTTTTGCATGAGGCCCAATGCTTTTCAAAATGTACACATTCACTGGACAAAACAAAAAAACTACTGCTGAGAGCTTTGTTATCGCTGGTGCTTTTTTCTCTTTGTTCTTCAGAAATTCATCGTAATGACTGGGATCACAGCTCCTAAGATGGAGAATTAAATTTGTATTGTTGAAGAAATGCGATTTGGCTCATTCTCACAAACACTGACACTGAGCAATCATTGTAGATAGCAATTCTGCTATCCATTTTAGCTTTTCACTATACCTCCACACCGCAGACATACTCTTGTCAAGTGTGCATAATTTAAGCCTCATCTTATCGACCTGTCATGTGGGCAGGAAAGTTCATTTTGGGCCCATACCTACCTTTCATTGTGCATGTGCTGATACTATTTTGTATCCCTAAAAGTAAACGTGTGGGATCCAGAAATAGTGTAGAAAGTCCAACTCATATCAACCAACAGAGCCTCTCTTTAGAGGAAATTGTTGTTCTTGCACAGGAGGTGCAGAATTGCCACAAGCGACTGAATGGTGTCTTAAATTAAATTAGCCTGGGAGAAGATAACACATTTGGTTACCATGCTGCTCTGGTCCCAGGGGACCCAATGTCCAATGAAACAAATAGTTCAGTGATATCAAGTGAAGAGACAAACAGAGCTAACAGCAGTCTGCAGGGACAGTCTGAGTATAGGAAGGGGACCCACCAGCCCCATCTATATCTATAGAGGGTGTATGTATGGTACAATATCATTTGTTTCAGGGTATATTCCAACAGCTCCATGTTGTGTGTTAGATACCAATCTTTCAATCTACAGCCACATGTTTATTCATTAAAATTCAAACTGAAAACAAATGCTTGCAAGCATTAGGATTAGTTCTCGTGGACACTATTTCTTAAAGCCATACAAATTCAGTACAGATATACTGTCTACCTGAGCAGGCAGGCAGTGTAAGCATATCATCTGAGTGATCCCAGTCATGAAAATTGAATTGCACTGCTGGACCATGACTGACACACACCCTTCTGTGCCTTTCCATCCACTTCATCGCAGTTGCATTCATTGAAAGAAATCCAAATTTCACACAGGCACAAGTAAGGGGCACAGAGAAGATTGTGCAACATAAAGCTCCAAAGTGCAATATGAGAGAGAACATTTGGCCTGCCGAGCACCTGGTGTAAATAAATTCATACACCTTGTTAACAGCTTTATGTGTGATGAATGTAATTTGACTAAAAGATTAATTTCAAAGAAAAGCACCAAGATATTAGTTTCTCAGCAAACACCCACAGTATGCTGGAAAAGAATTATGCAGCAAAAATTACATTATTATATTAATGTTAATTCAGATTGTGTAGATAAGAAGGTACAATGAACATGCAAAGATGTCCTCCAATCCTCAGTTATCAAGAGGCAAAGCAAAGTTCAGTGGTCTGACATGAAGGACTTACACAGTAGTGATTACACTATTCTTCATCTTCTGAAATGCTGTTACCATATCATATTCCTATACAATCTGCTATCATCTATTTCTGGTTAGAGCTTACATTCTTAAGAGGAAATGTTTCACTACATTATATTGATCTAACATTATTGATTATGATATACACTACCGGTTAAAAGTTTTAGAACACCCCAATTTTTCCATTTTTTCACGTGAAAGCACAGAAATAAACAATTGAAGTTAAAAAAGAAATCATGGAATCAATTTATAAACCAAAATATATTCTAAACTTCTGACTCATCAAAGTAGCCACCTTTGGCAGATATAACAGCTGAACACACTCGTGGAATTTTTTCTACAATGGAAATCAAATATTCTTCAGAAAGTTCTTCCTGACTCTGTTGCAGAAGTTCCCATAAATGTGTGGCACTTGTAGGTTGCTTTGCTTTCACTTTTCTGTCCAGTTCATCCCAAACCAGCTCAATGGGGTTTAAGTCTGGAGACTGTGTTGGCCACTCCACGTTTTCAAGCTTACCATCTTGTTCTTTTTTCCTAAGGTAGTTCTGGACTTATGTTTAGAGTCATTACCTTGCTGTAGGATGAACCCCTTACCAACTAGGCGCATACCAGAGGGTACTGCATGGCGCTGCAGAATGCTGTGGTGGCTGTTTTGGTTCAGGGTGCCTCTCTCTCTGTACAAGTCACTGACCCTGGATCCAGCAAAACAGCCCCAGACCATCATGCCTCCTCCTCCATGTTTGACAGTTGATGTCATACACTGAGGAACCATCCTTTCACTTTTACTCGACGATATACAAAAATCCTGTGTGATGAACTGAAGATTTCAAATTTTGATTCATCAGTCCATAACACCTTCTTCCAGTCTTCAGTAGTCCATTGGCAGGGTTTCATGGCCCAGGCAAGCCTCTTTTTCTTATTCTGACGTCTCAGTAATGGCTTTCTTGCTGCAACTCGACCTGTCAAACCTGCAACTCGAAGTCTTCTCTTCACAGTTGAAACAGAGACTTGTTTACTATGACCACTATTAAGCTGTACTTGAAGCTGTTGTCCTGTGAGCCGCCTATCATACAAGCTGTTGACTCTCAGAAACTTGTCTTCTGATTCTGTTGTGGCTTTGGGTCCGCCAGACCTCTTCCTGTCAGAGTTTCCCCCAGTTTCTGAGTGCCTTTTGATGGTGAAGGAAACTGTATTCACTGACACCTTGACTTTCTTCGCAGTTTCTCTGTAGGAAAGACCTACATTTTAAGTGTTGTGATGGTCTGTCTCTCTTCTATTGTTAATTGCCTATTTCTTTCCATTTTTATAGAAACACACTACTTTCTACAGTACAATACTGTTCAAATAATGTTCATGAGGGTATGGTATCACAGTGCGTTCCAACACTACTTTTATGCAGACAGAGGGGATTGTAAGGAATCAAGAAAAGTTGGGACTGTGGGAATTAGTAGCACCAACTTTCAAAGCTTGATCAACCTCCATTGAACAGATTGAGATGAGTTGACAAACAATCTCAAATACAGAAGGCTTTTAAATTACGATGTTAAGATGGTAGAGGGCTCAGTGGTCGATGACTCAGGCTCATCTTGCTGGGGTCAGATCTAAACTTTCAGACTCATCAGTTGAAGCTGCAGTCTGCGCAACATGCTAACTTTAAGTGCGTTACCACACTAACTTCTGCTTGTTTACAAATGAGGCTGACAGGAATTTGGTCTTGAATAGGAAAAGCAGGCACATTACAGGTCAGGTGGGATCACCAAAGTCACCAGGAATTCACCTGACTAAGAAATCAGCAGCCTCACTGGGATTGCCATTCATAAAGCCCCACCACTGGAGCGCATAAAACCTGAGCTGAATAAATTTAATTAAATATATAATAGCCAAATGGTGTCTACTAGCCACCAGAGGGAAACACCCTAACCTTTGTTAATATCCGCTCCCTGAGTCCCAATATTCATTTGTAGAATCGGCACTACAAAGTAACTACAAAACTGCTTCCCTCAGGTTTGATTTGACAGTCCATCTCTCAGAATCTGTCTGTAGAGGCCCAGTGTATTCTCCAGAGGGTATTTGTTGATCAGTGGCACCATTCTGTCATTCAACCATACAAGTGATTTACCTGAAGACAAAGACTTGAAACAATACAGTCAGTGCCCATCAATCTTTCCCTCTGTCACTCTTCTGGTTCTTCAAGGAGTTGTGTCTACAGCCACCACTTAAAATATTACAAACACATATCCAAAGTTTAAAAAAGTCCAATGGATAGGGTCCATGAGTACAGTTATTTAAATAGAGTGGAGGGGTCATAAAAAAGTAGGAAAATAGACACAGAAACACAGATTTTTGTTTCCCTAACACAAAAAGGGGAATACATAAACAGCAAAACAAAAATAAACAACAAAAACAGCAATATCTACACCAGCTATCGGCCTGGCTCATACTGGCCCAGAATTTCACAAACTGTGCGTTTCTACTTATCGCCGAAGTGTCTCAAATACATTTGTAAATTGAAACTGCAAAAAATACACAGCATGGTGCATTTTGCAACTGGACTTGGGTTGCATATTTTGAGAATTTCCCTGATAGCTGAAAACAAAGTTGAAAACAATCATTTATTGTTAACATCCCTAAATTTCCAACTTTTCACTGGTTTAAATGACTGTTTTGCAGAACCGCATCATGGTAGTTTTCCTGAACTTTTCTCAAGAGGGGGAAAACTGCTTACGTTCTATTGATTTCTCTTTTTTTTAATTCCCCTTTCCCATTCTGCAAACTCTTCACTTTTTTCTGCCCATCTGTAAGTCCTGCATTTCCCACCAGTAGATAACAGTTATCTGCACAATTATTTGTAGCGAAGTGATGGTCAATAGAGCTAATATAAAATGGTTAAAGAACAAGCAGCCTGATACCCAAAAACACATTAGCATGAGTGGGTTTGAAGGCAGAAGCCACCAGGATGACTATTAAATGAGATGGGGTGTGAGAGACATGGAAATGTATTCTGAGTGTGTGGCTGGTGGCATTACCACCTCCACCACCACCTGTCAACACACACTCCATGTGCACACACACACACTAACATAAGCACAGTCACATGACAGAGAGAGGGAGAGAACTACAGAGAAAAATTGCATGTAGCCAACACACAGGCACACACCAGTCAAATCACTCTGCCTTACAAACAGTTACTTTACACACAGAGGCACTAGTGTGTGTCTGGTCCATCTGCTGAGAGAGGACAGCAAAACGAGACCATGTAGGAGAGGAGAGGAGAGGAGAGGAGAGGAGAGGAGAGGATGACAGTAATGTGTTTCACTGTCACTGTTGAGAGAGCATAAAGCATTCTAATTGAAGATAACAGAAAACTGATAAACCTGCAGAGTAACATGAAGATAAACAGCCTTATGTCTCAAATACATGCTTGTGCCCGCAGAACATTATGGTAGTTCAGAACCAAGCGCATGAAATATATAAGTACATTCTACATCACAGACATTTGCAGACAAGCATATCCACAAACAAACAGAAAAATGTGTGCATGAAAGCAAGTAGCACCAGGCAACCAGCCTGCATGACAGAGACATCTCTGTCCATGAAACCTATATTCAAAACTGAAGAGAAATTTAAAACATTATACAACTACAGCAAGATGGAGGCATCGCGTACAAGTAGAAACAACTTTAGAGCTGAAATAAGTTAAATTATTGACTGGTCGATCGACAAAAAAAAAAAACAATCTGCAATTCTTTTGATTATTGAATAATTTTCTGGCTCAAACTTCTTATGATATGCTTCTTTTTTGTGTGTCATACCATTGTAAACTACATATATATTTGAGTGTTGGACTGTTCATTGGACAAAGCAAGACATCTGAAGACATTAGCTTGAACTCTGGGATACTTAGATGGACATTTTCTCACTGTCCAAAACCAAGGTCCAACCCAAGGTACATGAACCTTGCTGTTATACTGTGTATATATATTCTGGGAATTGATCGGATAGTTGAATACATTTTGTTATGTTTTGTTTTTATTGCATTTGGCATCTAATTATGATTACTAATTTTATTTTTTTTTAAGACACAGAGCCGAACGCAACTGGCTCAAAGAACCAAAACTAAGGTATACCCACCTTTGTGAGCTACATACATTCTTGGTAGCTGAGGCAAACTGCCCACTGTCCACATACACTGCAAGTACAGCAAGGCGCACCATGGGACAGCAGGCTAAGGGCTAGGGTTTTCCACTGGCAATTTTGTTTCTTAACCTTTCTGGGTGACAGAAGTGGTGTGGAAGTATAGGGCAGCTGCGGACAGCTGAGGATGTTGGCGCTAGAAGTGGACTTGGAGAGAGCAGCTTGTATGTGGAGAAGCTGGATCAACAGAGAAAACAGTCTTGCAAGTACTCAGTACCATAGAAAAAAATATGTCTTACCTTGTACTTATAAGATTATAAGGCCTGCTTTTACCTTGCTGGTTTTAGCCTATTAGCCTTTTGATAACTTGGGTTCCACCTCCAGCATTTTGCTGTATTTAATGTTTTTTTTTGTTTTGTTTTTTACAGAGAATGCTGTATGTTTTTCGTTCTAGCTTGTTTGGAGCATGTGTAGTCCCTCAAAATGGAGTGCCGGGTACATGGGAAATGTTCGTACCGAGTGTGAGAGGGAGTGTGGCTGTGCTGACAGGGTGAAGGGGGAAAAAAGACAGAAATAGAGTTGTTTGTGAGTTTATTTTGAGCTCCATTACCCCTATTACAGATGAGTATCTGCTCTCCACCCTCTTCTAAATGCTGAGGATGCAGGTGGCCCACTGAGGAAAGCACCTATTAATCTCTCCCTGGCCATCTACCTATCTGTCTGCCCATTTATTCATCAGCTCTTCTGATGACAATCCACCCTGTCCATTCCACTATTCTTCTGCCTCTCCTCCATCTTTCAGATAATCACTCCATCAACACATCCATCTGTGCACCCATCCAGCAATTCATCTACCCATCCATTTATCTTCCCATCATTCATCCATTTGTCTATCATCTATCCATCCATCCATCCTAACACACACGCTTGCTTCCATCAGCTTCCAGCAGCTCCATCAAGACTGCATCTCAGCTGTTTAAAGTGCCTCACATGAATACAACAGGCCGTTCTGTTAGTCGTCCAATCAGACAAACGGAAAACAAAGGAGCTTTTCGATCAATAGACGGGCCAAACTGTAATCACTCCTGTGACTCCATAGTTGTGGGAAAATGCAAAATACAGCAACAGGGGAAAACAATTAAAAACCTTGATAGACAACAACGTACCGACACAGTTCAGAGGCGTGGGTGATAACGTTGATTACCAAGACAGTCTCGTCTTTGAAATCAATTACCAGTTTGCAGATATCCTGTAATTGAAATGGATTAGTGTTCAAGGATTATTCTCCAGTGCCATGTACAGTAAGACACTGATTGTGTAAAACTAGACACACAGAGTATTTACAGATTAAAGGAACAGTTTGATATTTTGGGAATTGTGCGTATTTCCTTGATGAAAAGGTAGATACCACTCTCATGACACATACACTAAATAGAAATATCAAACTACCATGAGAAGGTGATTTGCTTAACTGAGCACAAAGTCTAAAAATGGAAGAAAAGTGCAACCAGCAGCTCTGTCCAACATAATATTGTCAAAAATATTGATATATCAATGAATAGGGATGTCCCGAAACAACTTTTTCACTTCCAATACGATACCGATATTGCAGCCTTGAGTATTGGCCGATACCGATATCAATCCGATACGATATCAGCACGAATCATACATACTTTTATTACTTATTTTGTAGTGTGGAATGTTAGAAAAGGCTTGATCAAGTGATGTTACTCAAACAGAGAACAATAATCAGCAACCAGAGTCACTTATGGATAGAAGTGCTGGAGCGGAAAATGGACTGCTTATCGGAGTGCTTATATCGAAGATTTTAGATGCAGCCCGATAAAATCCGATACTCATTTTTTGGCTGATATCGGACCGATATCCGATATCAATATCAGATCGGGACACCCCTATTGATAAATATTGATACCAAATATTTGAAAGGCATTCAATACTCTCTTTTTGCTGTATTGATACTCCAGTAACAGGTACCATTTCCTTCCTCTGTTTTGTCTTCAACGGTGTGTTGACACACATGGCTACAGTGAAACACAGTCCTGCTCCCTCTCTCTTACCCACAGTTCTGTCTTCTTCTCATCACTCTTCTCATTTACTATATCCCTTTTCATTCTAATGTTCTCTTGTTTTGTGCATATAGGCCATGTAGCAACTGACTGACACTTTTAGTTGAATGTACTGAGCTTAATTTGACACATATGGATTGAATGCCAATCACCGGTGAGCACTTGCTGAAAAAGAGAACTGACAGTCAGCACTTTGATATGTTTTCAAAGCAAGAGGTGACTAGCACACACTGCAGGTGCCTCAATTAAAAAAAACTACATTTAATATTTTAGATTTTATATATCAGGGGAAACAGTCTTGAAAAATTACAAAATATGCCAAAGAAATACTGTACAAAGTGCATGACAAAGGAAACAGTCACAAAAAAAGTAACCAAGAGAGACTCGATAGACACACACAAAACAAGTAAACACAAAATGTAGATCGGCATACAATCATAATGCACACTTAGAGCAGTTTAGTCATTCAGTTACCTGAGAGTTTAAACGTGCAGTAGATTGTGTTGGACAAGCCTGGACAATTTTTTCCTCAATAGATTAAAAGTAGTTACTATGCATACATAGTTTATTCAGATCAGAAACTGATAGATAGAAAATACAGTGAGTTGATTATCTGCATTTTGTCATCTTTAAAAGGTGAACAACAGACGCGTACACTGTTTTTAATGAATGAACTTAAATTGGAGGAGCTTTTTTTTCCAACATGATGTTCCCCTGAGGTGATGTGCAGTGTAGGGCTGTCTGTCTTACCAAACTGCCAGCTGCTGTTCAGATCAACTGGATCACAGTAATTAGTCAGATTCTCTTTAACAAGCACTCCTCGTATTTCTGGTGGTGAATCAAACTGTGTCCAACATCACTGAAGAACATCTTGAAGTAACTCCAGCATCATCAAAGTTTCAGGGAATTAAAGGTGAGAGAATGATAACTATTGGAGGGCTACTATTACTTTTTATTATTTTGTAAAGAATATTAACTGGCGACTTGTCCAGGTTGTACCCTGCCTCTCACCCAGCGTCAGCTGGGATAGGCTCCAGCCCCCTGTGACCCTTCAAGGATAAGCGGTTATGGACAATGACCAGGGTTTTCAAAATGGCATCTAGGAACCAACAAGAGTCCTTGAGTGGGTTGTAGGGAGTCCCCAGCAAAAGAAGGAATGGAATATTTTGAGTTTTATTATGTTTTTTGGAAGTTTGAATAACAAGGGAGGAAATAGGGTTGGTTGTTTTGATTGATTGCAATTTATAGTGATTCTAGTTTGATCAGTGATAGACTAGGAATCCTTTATTATCTTCGATCCCCAAAAATAAAAATAAAAAATACTCAGGATTCCTTAAGACAGAATCCTTTATTATAAATTGGGGGTTCATGGTCTAATGTGCATCTGTTGTGGGGTCCTTGACATCACAATGTTTGAGAAGCGCTGGCTGTGAATGATATCACCCTCGAGAGAATAAAAACAAAATATTTATTATTTGCAACATTTAGACAATTATGACTTTATTGAATTCTGATTGATTCATCCTCTGTTCTCTCAACAGAACATCTACATTTGTCTACAAAGGTGAACCTCACTGGTAATATTAGAGGAAGAGGAGAAACAAATGCAGAGGGAAGAGCTTAGCCGCACATGTCATTCTCTGACACCCCTCCAGGCCAACCATTAGCAAGCAAGAGGCAATCACCATTTCATCAACGTTCACTGCACGGCCTCTCCCCCTCTCTCTTTTATTCATGTCTTCTTTCTTTTTTGTTTTGTTTTTCCTCCTCCATTTCTCATTTTCATTCCATTTTCATCACTCTTCTCCCTCTCGGAGCTCTTCTCTCCTTCCCTTGGTTGACAGTAGCGGTGGATGCATCAATTCATCTGCCTCTGTATGCGCTGATGAATGTTAATTTGAGTGAAGAATGCAACCCCATTGTGTAAGATTTTGCATGTACGTGTGACTACCACAGGTGTGTATGTGTGTGTATGAGTGTGTGCTGATGTTTGTGCGCATGCAGCCACCTCAGGGTGACCTGATGCACCCTGATGGCAGCAGAGGAGAGCATGGCGTCCAGCAGCGCAGCTGTTATGGGATAATGGAGGATGTATCACTCGTTTCTCTCATTATAGGTCTCTATCACCGTCTCACATAAACACACAGCTCTTACCGCTCCCTTTCCTCTCACTCACACAGACAGACAGACAGACAGACAGACAGACAGACAGACAGACACACACACACACACAGACACACACACACACACACACACACACACACACACACACACACCTGTATCCAGTCCCTTCCCTCCCTCTCTGAGAGGCTTCACTCACCACCTTATCGGCTTAAACCAGCTCTGACAGTGCTGGCCCCACTCACACACACCTTGTCTCGGGGGCAGACCACATTATGAAACAATTACTCCCTTAATTGACAGTTAATTAATCTAAAGTCAATTTGACCTTGCCAGGCTAACCTTGAGATTGAGAGCCGTGGTACTCATGACACTGAGGTGAGGAACTGGGTTGATGGTGGGATGGAGGGAGCAGAAGATGAACAAGCAGGGAAGGATGGAGGGTAAATGACAGACTGATGTCAGCTTATCTCTACACCAGCGCAGAAATCACTCGCAGTATCTTCTTGTCTGAGTGAAGATAGACTGCACTAGTGTGGGATATGTTTCTGTGTGTGTAATGGGGCCTGTTTGTGTGTGCAACATTACACCTTATCAGACAATTGCCAGCTGATTCTGCTGAGTTGATCTTTTAGGTGTTAATTACGGCTCTCATTTGAAAACTCGGCAAAGCCTCAGTTTTCATTCTCTCAGGCAACCATCTGGGCTACAGTGTGCTTTTGTGTGTGTGTCCAAGTGTCTTTACGTGGAAGGTGCAATTACCAGAAAACTTATTATTACAGTTGCTTTTTTTTTTTTTTTCTCAAGTTTGTTTTTATCCCCTCTTGGGTCTATAGTTGTAGGGAAGTTCTGCAACAATTCCTGCCTACATCAAACACAGAGCCAGGTTACACTCATTGATGAATGTATCCAGTGGATTAAGATGATGGTGTAAAATACACTGTAAATACACTTAACACTGTACTTTTAATCATACCTAATATCTAACAATACCTAACCCATATTGAATAAAGAAACATGGGTCAATACAACAGTATATTCTGTTAGACAATTTGTCTACTCAAGATTTTGTGGGGCTATTTATACAAAAGTTACTATCATTTAAAGTTAAAATAGACAACTTTTTTTTTGCTTTAATTTATCATCATGATGCTTTGATTTCACAGTGTAATGGCTATAGAGTAATGAGATCATCCATGTTTAGATTGTCTGCCACTAGGCACGATTTTTCCCGGAAAATAATGTCTCCACAGTCAACTAAACTGATAAACAAATTCACACATTTTGTCTGAATGTTTTCTTATAGCTTTAATCCCTCTTCCATCGTGACGCAAACCCGTGTTGTAGTTGGACTACTTGTTTTTGAAACGCAATAGGCTAACATTACTCTATGCTATTACTATATAATGTACGTCAATTTACCTCTTAAGTGAACATGCTTCTTTCGGCTCTCTTATTTCCAAAGTGGTGTTAATAATTTCTCTAAAGAAACAGAAAGTGATCCAGTGTTGCGTACACGTCCCTGCAACAGAGGCACAAACAATGACACCACTCGGAAACAGTCTGGGGAGAGTTAAAAGTTGCCCGTTTCCACTTTAATATCTCTGGCTGTTTTACGCAAGTAGTGGAATGGATCATCATTGGTTTGTGGTCTGGTATGGCTCACGAGCCGCAATTTGGTTCACATGTGATCCGCAGACCAAATAAAACCATTGGTTTGATTTAAAGGTGTGAAATACAGTTTCACTCTCAATGTTATTTCTTAATGTAATAATACTCAAAATCTCAATGCAGAGTTGCAGTGAGAAGACAGGACAGAAGTGCTATGTGTTTTATTTTGATGTGTGCTATATACATGGAGTCTAAAAAAAAAAGAGCGACTGATTTAAAAGCAGTTGCTTTCACCTCCATCGAATGAAATCTTGACCATGACTTTGGGCATTTTCACTGGTCTAACTGGGAAACTGGGCATGCTTGTCATCATAGAAGTAGATCATAAGACTGCAGTGTCTATTGTTACTTCATTGATATATACTGCCTTGACTCTGACACACAGCTCTGCTAAGCTCACTAGTGCAGCTCTGTGTCTGTTGATTGGCTTATTATTCGTGACAATCAGTAGTGTGATGAACTTGATTTCTCAGGTATTTAACGAACTGCACTGACAAGAAACAGACAGTCCCATCTGCTTATTTTATTCCATAGAAAGTTTCTCAGTTGGATTTTCTCAAACACTGCATGATGATATGTATTGCTTGCTATCATGGCACAAACCTTGACATTATTCATATCACCCAATTCTGTCACACAAGTTATTGGTGGGAATAAGGGAGCAAATGCTGGTAAATAAAATGTAATCACATGTGTAGTTGCACCAGCATGTGTGTGTCCTCACCAAATATATTAGTGTAATACTGCATTTGTATTAAAAATGCACTCAGCATATGATGTCAAGCAATTCCAGAAGCACAATGACAAGGGCAATTGTTTATCCTGCTTCAGCCATCTCTACATCGTTGTAACTGTCAAATTAAAAGTTCAACTTCCTGCCATGCAGCTGAACAACAGTCAACACTCATCAAAACAATATCAGAGCCAACCCTCAACACAAAGACCCCCGTTTGGGTTTAGTCCCTTTTCTTCAGAAGTGCCTCCACATTTTCTGTATCAAAATCTATGGCGTGCTGGATAAATTTGTCTCCACTTTGTGTTGCTTTGACAAGACAGAGCTCCGGCTTCATGGCCGACTGAATTTGTGTGATTAAAGACGACAAGCAAAACCATCTGCTTGTCACATCCATCTGTCATCACCCAGCGTTCGCCATCAGCCGCACATCACTCAAAAACAACAGCAAGTTGTGGAAAGAGAAAGAGAGAAAAAGAGAGGGGGCCCGTACGCTGCAACGCCTCAGAGAGAGAGGGGAGAGAGAATGAGGGAGGGAGGTGAGGAGAGAGGAGGGGGAGAGGGAGGAACTGGAGAGACCAGGAGGTGCAAGAATGAGAGTTGGAGGGTGTGAGTGAAAGTAAATGAGGGAGCGAGGGTGAAGAGATGGAGAGCAGGGGTGATGGAGAGAGGGGCAAACACAGCAAGAAAAAAGAGGAGACAGATGGAGATTTTCTGCTGCCCATCTCTGAGCCAACCTGTTGATGTTGCCCCGTTGTGCCCACAGATTGTCTTATAGCAACAGAAAGTGTCCTGCCAGCTCCCACCAGCCAATGATCGAATATCACCAGAGCTTTATACTCTCTGCTTCCCCTACTTGTCATCCTCCTACAAGTAGACTTCTCAAACTCCTTTTACAACAATAACAAAACACATGATCTATTTGCAGAATAAAGTCCAAACAATATTAAGGGGGAAAGGTTTGCAAATATTATGCATATATAGGCTTTTTAGAACGTTGCCTTGTCTTCCTGTGCATTAAAGCATCTTAAATGGTTGCTTGCACATTACATTAATTTCACTGATTAGCAACTTATATTTTTTCCCCACACATGTGCACTCAATGCACATCTACTTGCTTACTTTTAAAATCAAAATTCACTATTGAGTAGACGTACAATTTGAATTAATATCCAAACCTTTCATTGCATTTTTGTAGCCAATGAAACTAAATGGGCCAATGAAAACAGAAAAAAAAATGGAGCAGGCACAGATTTGAAGAGGTGATTGGGACCACTGACAAAAAGGGTGCAGAAGTTATTTAGACTGAAGATTTGGAAAAACATAAACCCTTTACCGTCGATTGCTGCTGTTAAGAATGCATTAAACATCAACTGTTACAATGAAACTAAAATTAGTAGAAGTTTTTGTTTTGACAAGAATACTTTTTGCTTACACAAAAGGTATTTTTAACAAGTAGTTTTATTTAGAATTGCGCAATATTTGAGCAATGCAACAGTACTTCTGCTTGAGTACAGATTTTCAGGACTCTTCCTACTGCTAACAAACAACAAATGTAATGTCTACCCTTCTATTACAGCTGTATATTATATCTAACGCTTCTGTATTATTAAAATTTTCCATCTCAACCTTTAATATTTTGTGATTGTATATTTCTTGTAAACAAATGCAGGCACATCGGTACACTTCCTTGTAGGTCTAACTAAGATGAATTCTATCGGTCTTTTTTTTGCTGAAAAATAATTTTACAACATATTTTTTAACTTACTTACTTATGTAATAGTTGAGTCTTGTTTGATGAACTCAAATGTATTTTGAGTAACTCCTTTTGATGACCTCACTTAATTTAAGGTGCCGATTTAGAGTCAAGTCAAAGGTTGTCCCAACCTAAGTTCAACAACAGCAAAGTGAGACAGATGCACGGTCTGTCCATGTCCACACAGTCCTGAGTGGAGTTCTAATCAGGCAAAATCAAGTCAAATCAAGTCAAATCAAAATCTGTGTGGGTGAACCATAAGTGTGTAATGGTCTTTAAATAGGACAGTTAGTGCAGTGTTTTCTATTAATTAATTAAACTGTGGTGGGCCTCCAGAGTATAATTTGTCCTGTCACAGTTTAATTATGAACCCAAAAATATTTTTACACTTCTCATAATAACATAAAAGCTCTCCAACATTGTGTTTTGTGCCAGCAAAGCTTCACTCACTCCAAATTGGCCAGTAAACAAATAACAATACCACAGAAGTGCAAAAGAACTTTTCAAGCTGACAAAACAATATCTTTTGATCAACTAAGAACTTCTACAGTTTGGTTCAGCCCACCCCAAAAATGTTTTTGGTTGAAATATGTCTATTTTTGACTAACAGCTACAACAATGACAATGTGTGCTCAGTCCTCATCCAGTATAGGCCTACTTTTTATTTTCTAAAAAATAAACCAGTTCAACACAGAGAACCACTTTTGCTTCACTTCACTTATGGCTAAAATGTACGCTCTAACCAAATTTTGTGAACTGCGCTAAACTGTCTTGCTTACCATACATACATACAATCTATACAAAGAGCACAAAATTGTTTATAAGAGTACAAAGTTCTTCATTGATCTTGCCTCTGGAGGACCATGCGAGTCCGAGTTCCACCCATTACATTCTCAGAAAACCTTGTGGGAACACTGTGTTGATAATGTGTATTTTTCTTTTTGTCAAAAAATACCATGAAAAGATTAAAACAAATAAAATATTCATACTATTGGATGTTCCTTTATTAAAATGATCATGGGCACTGTAGTTTTTTTTTTTTTAGTTAATCTTAAATACACAACTGAAAATAATCCCAAACAAATATTTACTCCTGCTCTGTTGAAAACTACAGTCCCCAGGAAATCAGAGACATAACCCTTTTTAATTAATAAAACTAACTAAAACTAACTATATTTTAAAAGTAATAGCCTGCAACACTTTCCTTACATATACATGTATAACATGTTAAAGCTCATATAAACATAATCCTTTTCAATCATCACTTATGACCCACTAGAAGTATTTGGCGGTGGCTGTATCTGCAGAGACCCTGCCTTCTGCCTGCATTGCCTTATTTTTTCCTCATTGTTTTGGTGTGCTCGGGAGATTTCACCAACCAAACATGTTGGCATTTGACATGTTGATAAATTTACAAACAGCTCAGACAAATCCTACTGACTCTACCTACTCCTACCTTTAAATATATTTGAAACATTTTTAGGAATGGCTAGGCTTGGGACTAAGAGTCTAACAGCGAAGTCAAAAAGTACTGAGAAACAACAGACTAAAATATCGTTGGTTTTGATATTTTTATGGCTGGAAAATATGATGTGGTAATGTTTTTTATTACAATGCATACATCTTCTCTTATAAAATCAGGAAAACACTAAAGCCCCAGAATGCAATAAAAATGACTCTGCATTTCTTATTCTGCATGATATAAGGAAAAGTAAAATCTCCAGTGAAGGTGTTTTTTGTGCAGAGGGCATTTTGTTGTTTCAGTGCGACTTGCTCTCCATGTCTTTCCCCATAATTTCTCAGTTTTCAGTCATTCACCCCTTTCTCACTTCTCTTTTTCTCTCCTTTCACCTCAACAATGTCCTCTCATCCTTAGATAAAACACAGTCAGCAAAGGGCCCTTTGGGAGTTTGTGGGAAAGCCAGCCCTCATCTTTCATCTTCCCATCCTGGCCCTGTTCTCCCCCTCTCCCATCTCTCCACCTCCTCCTCTGTCTCTTTTTCCACTCCTCCTCCACCCTTTCTCTCTCTCCCCCAGCCACATTCACTCCATCTTTCGCTCTCTCCCTCCCACCAACTATCTTCAGGATTATCGATTTAGCGTAGGCTGTGATTGAGTCTCACTGGGTGTAATGCAGGCCCTAAGGTGTCTTCTGAATGGAGAGCATCATGAGTTATGGACTAACTATAGTCACTCTTCCACAACACTTGAATCACAGGCAGACACGGTCTACACACACACAGAAACTCCTTTCCCCAACACACATAAACCCTTGTGTGCAAAACAAGGACACACACATCGATCATATGAAGCTCACTGTCGACATAACTTAATTTCAACGGCGGTATAACTTAAAGGTGTCATTTTATAATCTCTTGTGCTTTGTTTTCACTCATTTGCATTCAGATAAATCACACCCAACACTGACCTCTGACATTTTTTTTTCATTTTCATTGCAATAAAGGTAAATCACACACTCTTCTTGTCTAACATCACATCAATGATTCAGCAGCATGAAATCCCACAGATGTACACAGTGTACAAATTAATCTACAACACATTCACAATAATGCCAGTGGTATGAAAAAAATGAAACCTTACTCACCATTAAGAGGAGAAGCTGGCAAGTGTTGGTGCCGAACCATCTTTAGATAACATCCTTCAGTCATTAGTGCACTTTGTTGCAGGTAAGGTTTCTCTTGAAGCACAGCAGCTGTCCTTTTTACACTACTTCACTCTGTATTTCAGAGAGAGATATTGTATGTTTTTTACTCCATTACAAAACAAACAATACAAATGCAACAAGTACATAGTTACTACTTACATTTCAGATTAAAATATTCCTCTAAACCATATAAATAGGTCTCAGAACTAATGTTATATCTATTTATCGTCTATATAATCAAGGTCTGGAACAGGTTTTTCTTCCTTCACTTTGAAGTTTCTGATTTTTACAAAAGATCAACATCTTCTCTTGGAGTAGTATGTAAAGGAGGTATGGAAACTGTATGCAACCAGTGCAAGTATATCTTATTTCTTTTACTTCTTAAAATGCATTTTTCTCTCTTCTTTAGATATGTGTCTGTTTGTAATTTTAGGCAGCTAGCTATACACAGCTGTCTTTAATTTCAGTGTTGGGTAGCATCCTTTTACAAGCCCTCAGGGTTTTTTTTTTCATCCCACCTGTGCATTTTTATGTTATTATATACTGCTTCCTTTTGTTTTGATTGTATTATATGCACAAATAAATGAATAAAAAACAATGCGGGGTAGCTAACGTTTGGTCCAAGGCAGACAGTGATAAGAAAAACAACGTTCAGCATCTGCCTCAGCAACAAGCTAGCGATGTTAAACGGTCTGTATCCATGTTGCATAAAGTCAAACATGATAACCGTTTACCTCACTGTTTACCACCTGGTTAAGTTGACAGTCGGTCATTCCCAACATCACCCGGACCATACTGAGGCTGTCTGTATGGTCGAGAAGGTGACCTAGTGCACCTGACCAACTGTGGCTAACGTCAGTGTTGCCGTTAAAATTAGCCGTTGTTAGCTTACCAGGGACTATCAACGGCTAATTGCCCTCACCTGTTGAACTCGCCTCGAGCCAAACGGTCTCCTCGGGTGCTGCATTATTTGCCTCCTACTGATGTAGAAATTGGGCCAAGAGAAAAAATAATGTCGATTTTTTTTTATGTTAGTATAACGCTGGTTACACTACTTTAGGGTTGTAAGTAAAGGAAAACCAAAGAGTTTCATCTGTGTGTAACTGTGTGGTCCACTTTCATGTCCGTTTCAACAGTGCTTAACAGTGAAAGACTACAAACATGGCACGTCTCTTCGCTCTTTATATCACTCCGCCAATACTAACTCCATAGGCAAGGTGCGCCCTATTATGTAGTTCCTCGTGCCACTAATTAAACTATGCCAATTATCCCAACAAACTACAGAAAAATAGGTAATCTAGGAAATAAATCATCACAAAAATAAAAAAAAATAAGCCTATTAAGCATATGTGATTATTTAAATAACAATATATTGTTTATTATTATTTAATTATAATACTTATTTTATTTTATTTTTAAAACAGAAAAAAACACAGAACTGTATTTAAAAGTTTCAGGAAGTTTCAGGAACACTCACTTCTATTAATTATTCATAATTAATTCACTGAAGTCAATTGTTTTACACAAACATACTGCAGGTATTGTGTAGCCTTTTGAATTAATTATGCAATTTATTAGTTACTCTGTTGTTCTGTTGTTATGCACTGATTATAATATGACATATCCATTAAAATATGTCAATTAGACAGTGGGTGTCACTTATAGTTCACCCAAACATGAAAATTCAGTCATTCACCCTCACCCTCATGCCAAATGTAGGTCAGGTTTAGTTTTTTTTAGTCCACAAAGCACTGCTGGAGTTTCCCAAGAAAACAGTGATGGAGAATCTCCCAAACAATTTAGGTGAATAGTGAATGGTTCTGAAACGGGAAAAACAACCAAAAAAACAAAACACAAAATGCCTCCATACTGCTTATCTGGTGTAATCCAAGTCTCCTAGAGCCCCAACATGCCGTTCAATTGTGTGCATGCATGTCACACACACACATAGTTCAGACGGTGTGCATGCATACATGAATGTTGTTCCAAGTTAAGGATCTACGGTGAAGATTTAGGCTACAACAAATGATGATGTCTGTCAAGTCAGCTTGACGCACATATATATTTTAATTTAGTTTTTTCCATTTGAAAACTGGTCACCATTCAATTAAATTGCTAGGGAGATTCTGTTTCCTGTGAAACACCTGCAGTGTTTTGCGGACTGAACAGTAATAAATTAAAATTTTTATATGATATTTAACTGCACATTTTCACTTCACATTGTTGTTGTTTTCTTGTTTGTCTGGATAAAGTAGTTTGTTGTTTGTTTCCTGTTTTTTGATGGGATAATCTTAATATAATTTAAATGTTTCCTAAATGTTGCTATATACATTAAATACTGACTACATATGAAGCCACAAGCACTTCTGGAGAGATTCAGCCTGTGACATCTGGGTGGGAGAGTGCATCCCACTAAAGCAGAATTTTTCAAAAAATGGTTTGTGAGTATAGCGCTAGAGCTAATGTGTGATTCTAACTATAACCATTTCAATATGTCTAGCACTAACCAAACACTCCCTACAACACAGATGTTCTCTGCAAATTGACAGAAAGATTTTCTTTATGTGAATTCTCTCACATAGTGCCTTATAACTGAAAGAGAGTTTTAAAGGGAAATTAAATTGGACTTTTTTCCTCTGAATGGGATAGGCTACAGAACTTTGTCAGAGATTTAAGTAGAATCAAAAAATGGTATAATGTGAAAAAGCTATAAGTAGTCAAGTGAAGTTCATTTTGTATATCTTCATATCCCATGCAATGTCTCAAAGTATGGCCCAGTGACTGAAAATTTAAACTTACACCAATTTTATCTTAATATTATCGACTAAAAATGAACACAAACAATGTTAATATAGGGTGTTGTTGTGTTTTACAACTGTCCTCAAACCACATGGCCCAATGCGAGCACCTTGTTACTAACCAATAAAATAGTTTCCAAGCCTTCTGCAAAATAGGAATAGACCTTTAAAGAAACAGACTCCAAAATTTATCATGCTAATGCCATACCATACAAAAAATCTGTAACATTATTAGATGCTACTGTGATAATGTTATTATTTAGAGGTGCACTTTCATTTGAAAAAAAAAAATATTTAAAGAATAAGTCAATATGACTTACTATTACAGTCTTGTCCTTGTCAGCAAAAATATATCAGTTATTTTATAAAATATAAAAAAAATGTTACAATTGCCCCCAGTCTCCCCCACTGTAGGAAAGAAATACAAATACAGTGAGAGTAATAGAGGTAAGCAGCAATCTGAAAAGGTAAATTTGAACCCAAAAAACTTGAGGTAAAGAGTACAACTGAAATGTTATTGATGCACATGATAGCATGAACTACTAGGTCTTTCTATGAATTCAATTGAATGCATCTGATATAACAGAATTGATGTGAGGGGGGCAGTTTGACCTTACTTCTTTACACAGCATACCAGACTACTGTATGAGGGAAAGGTCTGCATAATCGATTAAAAGGCATTTATTTTAGCATAAGCCTGTCGTATTTGCTGCTGATGTTTCCAAATGCATGCTAGCTTTTATCCACACATTAACTCTCCCCTCCTCCTCGAGCATCCTCTGCGCCCCAAAAACAAGACACTCATTGTAATTCGTGAATCCTATTAGGATTGGCCCCAGAGTCGGCCTCTGCTTAGCAAATAAATAATGGTAATGATGATGATCCCTCATCTTGTCACTGGGGCTCTCCCCCGGGGGCCTCGCAGTGCAGGTGGAGGGAGCCTCTCCTGGCCTAATTGGTTCCAACCCTGCAGTCTTCTCTCCAGCCTTTTCTCTCTCCCTCCCTCCTTCACTCTTTCTCTCTCTCTCTGGGCCCTGGGACACACTTGGTAAACTTGTCTTTCTCCTTATACGTGTGTGTGTCATCACCACCTTTAATGTATTCTTGCACAAGCATGAAATCACAGGTATACACCAGCACTTTCTCTCTCTCTGTACTGGTCTAACATGGACAGTTGAGCTGAAAACACACACACAAACACCTATGGACTGTGGGAGAGAGCGGGGCAATGTCACATGGGTAAATTATCACACTGAATATATCTCCTGCACTGGAGGGCGCTATCTGAAATATCCTCGCCGTATTTTTCATATTTTTCATTTAAAAAAGTTAAAAAAGAAAAAAAAAAACCGGGACTATCTATATAATAAAACTTTAATAAGTACATATGTTCAATGATATGAATTTTGTACAGAATAGAGGTTTTGATCGTGTTTGAACACAAAGTATCATCATTGTAAAAACAGAGTCCTCCTCTCGTCATCCCAGAGTGTCGTGTGTTGCATCCTGTCAGCTTGGAGTGCGAGCGGTAGCAACTTGCTCAATTATGCATTATCCTGCTGCAGCCCTGAAGACGCTAAAGCTGATGCTTGTTAACATGGATCCTGCTTCACACAGAATTAGAGGTAATAATTAAATTGCTAGCAATGATTTGGCCACAAAATGCTTGAAATACACAAGAGCATGCATGATAAGGATCTAAAAAAGTAAAAAGATCTTTCATGACAATTATAGTTTATTGTTGGATTATACAAACATAAAAAGAAAAAGAAAGTCAAAATAGTTTGAAAGTAATAAGTAAAGACTAACAAGGAAAAATGTTAATAATATACAAAACATCTGTCTGACTAAATCAGACTAACCTGCAAAAATTAGTGTGGAAAGCCTTTGTTTTTATACATATTCTTATTTGATGAAAAATAGAATGTGACAATTAACCCTGCATAGTGTGACAACTTACCCAATGATGGGGCGGCTTGTCACAAATGCATATTCTGTAATATGTAACAACTGTGCATCGAAAAACGAGTCTTGCAGTCCAAATAGCAAGTTGGAGCCATAAACAGTATATTTAATAGATTGAAATCCTATTAAATATATGATTTATTGTTAATTAATTTCTAGTGACATGTTAATTTTGTTTATTACAGTAAATATATTACAAAATTATCCTTTAAGCATTTATAACTATATTAAAGTGAGAAGTAAAAATCTAAAGATTGCACGACAATGTATTATTTCATGTAATAACTGAGAAACTGTGATGTACTGAGACCACAAAATTGAAGTGAAAGCAAAAAGGTGTGACAACATGCCCTGGTCTCCCCTACTGTGGAACACGCTGCCAATATCTTGCCACCATCCTCCTCTTTGGTCTCTTTTTGGCATAAACACCTTGAATTGTTTAATAGTGGAAGACAGGGAACAGTTTCCATCTCTTAACTTGTCTGCCGAGTCTACAAATCTGACCCTTGACCTCCACTGAGCCTATCTCCAACCATCATCATATCTCATTACCTCCCCACTTGAAAAAAGACGGCGTTTTATAACACACAAGATTGCAAAGTCATTCTGAATGTATGAGTAATGGAGATTAATAATCATACAAATCAGATTGGATAATTGAATTTTGGCGCCTCAATGAAAAATGGAAGGAAATAAAAGAAGTGTTATTTTGCAACAGTTATTAAAAGAATCATGTCAGGGCTTTAATTTAACACTTCAGAGGTTCTGTCAGGAAATATGGGATTTGATACACACTATTCACACTAATGCACGCACACTCACACACACACACACACGTCACAAAAACAGAGAAAGACAAGAGAGCAAACGAGAGTAAAAAAAAAACTTTCTAAAAATAAATGCAGTCCTTGAGCTTCGTAAAAGGTCTAAAATGTTGTTTTGTTGCTTTGAAGAGAGAAGAGAGAAGCAGCTTTAGCACTGGCCTGTGGAAGAGACTTTCTGAAACATTTCTCTAAAAATCAATACCTTCTCTGCTAGGCAAAGAGGATCTCTAATATAGTTTTATGTTATTATTTTTCCTCACACATTGCCACATTTCTCAGTGGCTGGCGGAGGGAAGATGGATTTTCTCTTCGACTGGATGCTAAATGTGATTCTGAACGTGGTGGGTCAATGAGATGATGCAGAGGCTGCACTCTTAAAAAGGGATGCGTCACTTTCTGCACATCCATAAGTGCAGTTTGACACCTCGCAAACTTGTATTCCCTCACAGCGCTGTATAATGCTGTGCAAATGTGCAGAAAATGACATGTCACACATGTTCTGCATTGAAGTGACAAGCTGTATCTGGCCTCAAACTGCACCCGTGGGTGTGATACTTAACACCTCAGAATCACATATTAAGAAGAGGGGAATTATGGAAGTTTTTACTGTAATTTAATCACTGCTGATACTGATTACAGCCTATCAAATGCCTACATCTGGTTGTATGGACAGAAAATAACCTGAACACCATGGAAATGTGGGATCGATTATGATTTTTTGATCAAATTAATCAGACCGGAACCTCTGCACAGCTATTTAAAAATACATGATCATTAAACTTAAAATGAACAAATTTCCTCCCTGTCTCAAGCCTGTGATCCTTTGGCCCGGACAGACAGTACGACAGATTCACTGTTACTCACAATAAACACACAGAGGGTCCCCGAGGTGTGTGAAGTTGGTTAAGTGAGAATTTCAGCGTGCTTTGCTCTATAACTGGTACAACAGGGACCTCTGTTGGGTAAAATTATCATGACACGTAAACAGTGTTTCAGTACAACACATTCTAATTCTGTGATATATTTGCTGCAATACATCTTGATTTTACATGTGAAAATTCAGCTTTTTCATGTAATCTTTTGACTCTTTTTCTTTACTTCTCTTTATTGCACCTTGCTGGTTCTTAAAAGAATTAGAACTGAGATCTTTTACTTTTACTTATCAATTCTGTTTAATTAATTTATTAATTTATTTAGTTAAATAGTGTTCAAAATATTAATGCATTTTCTGATGGCCTAAATGTCCTGCAATATTACTGACTGTTATGAAAATTGGTTTGTGAAAACCTGTTTTTATGCACTTGGTATTTTTTTTTATCTGCCCAAACGTCTTTCTAACAGATGCCAAGTTTGAGGTCCAGTGTATAAGATGTGATAGCCATAAGTATGGTTTCATTAGTGTATAATCACCTTAAAATAATAATAATAATAATAATCTTTGTGTTAATTCAATCTTAGAATGAGCTGTTTATATGCACAGAGGGAGCAGGGCCTCTTCTAATGAGGCTTCCATGTTAACAAACAGCAAATTTCCTCTGTCTTGCAAGCCAGCTGCCATGTTTCTACAGTAGCTCAGTAGCCTTTTGTGATTTTTGTGACCAACGTAGGTGCTGTTTTCTGTGTTTTCTATCTGCAAGTATATTTAATAGTGAACAGCTTTGAGGCCTGAAAAGGGAAGTTAATGTGGAAGGGGGCGATTCCACTGGCTGCAAAAAGAAGTCAGATTGTATGGACTCTTATAGCAAAATGATGCTACTTCTCCCTTGATGTATGACCTCAACAGTTTTCTAATGAGTTTAAAGTATCAGTGACTAGTTTCAAGTCTTCTCCTATACAACATGGTGTTAATTTAGTAAATTATGGTCTCATTTGGAGTAAAATAGACAATAAGAACATGCTTTAGGGCAGGGCTACATTGTAGTTCACAAGTCATTCTCAGTGATTCCGTCCAGTACAACACACAGGGCTCTGGAAACTCAAACTGTAAATCTCTACAGTGTTGATCAAATATAGATCAAGATTCTGTTACTACATCGCCTGTTTCTTGTCTAAAATGTTTAATGTTCTGTTTTGTTGTAATACAAGAAATTTTGTGGCCAGCCAATCCACCTTTATTTCCGGTTGAACCTAACACTGCCCAAGTCAAAGTATGCCACCCACCAGCTCCACACTCTCAACAGTACTGCACGTGCTCTAGTTGTGAAAAAACAAGATGGTGGCCACCATAATGCCAAAGTTGTGGCTTCAAAACTGGAGTCTACAAAATCCTACACACTGGTCCTTTAACTCCTTTAACTAATGATGTCTTCCTGGCTTTTCTTATTACATATGTCTTTGGCATTGTGAAACCTGAGCTTGACAGCTCAACTAGTTTCCATGGAGACGTGCATGTACTTTCAAACTGTTTCCATGGTTGAGAATGAACTGCTGAGCTCGACTTTCAAGCCAACCTGGATGTGAAGACGCAGAGGTTCAGAATCGTGCAAAGGTCTGAACACGTGTAGAATGTTTCCATGGCAACGGAGCAAACTCAATTTGCTCTTGGGGACCATGGGATACTGCTAAAAGCTCCAGAGCAAGCGCACATGGGAAGCCTTCAAGTCTTTCTGACAGAAAGGATTCAGGAAATTGTGTGGCAATATAAGGAGCGACAAGAGACGGGGCTTCAACTCCCATGTGTAACTTATTATTGATATATTATTATTACTTGGTTTGATTTTGGAAAAGATTATGGTTTGGGTTATTATATACTGTTTATCATGTGTTGGAAAGGCTTTCTGTCAGAAAGGCCTGAAGGCTACCTTTGCATGAGCAGAACAAGTGAGAAAGTGAACCTTGAGTTGATTCATTAACTATGAATGTTGTTTCTTTTTATATCCATTAAACACATTTAGTACATTTCAATTTCAATTATATTTTTTGTTTGATTATAATGTGAGAAAGTAAATAAAATTCAAATACAACTCAAAGTTTACCCGCAGAAGTTTTGCTGTCGATGTGGTGTCTCAACTAAAAATGAAATTCTCCTGAACTGAACATATTCATTGCCCCAGCATCATGCCGTCGCCCCCTCCATGCCCTTGCCCTCTGGCGCATATATACAGTATATACAGACACACACATATAAAATCATCCACCCACAGAAATCCACAAACATTTTGGCAACCCTCCTCCGTCCTGCCTGTCTGGAGTGGCAGGGTCAGGGGGTCGGGAATGACAACATGGCAGCTGTGATATCTTCCACGCGGTCCCTCGGTCCAGAGCGGCATGAAGCAGAGGCTGTTTCCCAGGAGGAAGTGACCCGTGTCTGAAGGGGTGCTCTGTTGTCCAATCAGAGGACTGCTGAAGCCTGGCGGCGCTACCTGCCCGGGCCACGCTGCTCCTTTCCTCTTGACAGACAACAGAGAAGGAAGGAGGCGTGACCAGGGAGCTCATCATCTGCATTCGGACGAGGTGGATGAGTGTGAGAGGGAGAGAAAGAGACAAACACAAACACAAACACAGACGTAATGAAAAATCAATCTGATCTATAAAAATGAAAGTACAAGCATTAAAGGGTTTTATCTAGAACACACCCGGGTGTGTTCTGCCAGGAACCCTTTTATATTCCAAAGGTTTTATCTAGAATCCACCCAAGGGGATCTGCTAAGAACCCTTTGATATTATGGCACAATCATCTTACAAAGAACCCTTGACAAACCCTTACTTTAAAAAGAACCCTTTTGGAGCCTTTGTTTCTAAGATTGAAACAGAAGTGAACCTGTGTCTGTCTGTCTAGGTGTCCAGTTATTCAGGCATGTAATGAAATATCTCTTCAGACCTACAGATGCCATTCTCTGCATTCCTGATCTCTGAGCCGTCCCTTTACATAGCAACCCATCCCCACAGTGTTTCCTATGGCTAATTACACTGCACTCAGGGTAGCTACAGAAAATAGCTCTGCATCCTTTTGAAGTTCTGGAAATGCCTCCGTCTCGTTTGAATCTCTCATTTGCTCCCTGACATGTAAGGAAATGAAAGCCATTCTTCCCTTCACTATGAATGATGCCAATGACTAAGTGATGACAAATTCAGAATTTTTTTTTTTACAGATTCACCTCTCTTGACACTTCTTCTACACAAATAACAAGTCTGTATAATGAAACTCAAATAAAGTTCATCTAAGAAAGTTTTTTTTTTTTCCCACTGCTGTCATGAGGGTAACTGATGGAAAGTTTTATCTAGAACCCACCAAAGGTGTTCTACCATACACCTGTGTAAATCGCAGGGGTTTAATCTAGAACACATTCAGGGGGTTCTACTGAGAACCTCTTTATATTTCGCCTGTAGTGATGCAGCTAGCAATGATTGGGTTGCCAGAGCTGAAGGGAGCAGCAGCAATAGTGACACAGTAGGCTACAGTGACCAAGAAAAGTTTCTGATGCCTCAGATGAAGCAAAAGCAAGGA
Organism: Lutjanus erythropterus; assembly: GCF_056507025.1. NCBI lineage: Eukaryota > Metazoa > Chordata > Actinopteri > Lutjaniformes > Lutjanidae > Lutjanus > Lutjanus erythropterus. Next base: position 32,063,522 of record NC_139318.1, on the reverse strand, counting down.
TGACAGTTAAAAAACAAAGATTTAAAGTGAGGACAAACACAGATAACCATTAGTCTAACTTTTCCTCCTTGGAGAGTTTCTGCTCTTGGTCTCTTCAGTGGTGGCACAAAATGTCCAAAAACATTTTTACTGAACATCAGAGCAACTGAACAGGAGGAGCTGACATAATTTCCAAACCGACCTTTAATGGTAATCACAAATGCATACCTAATACACAATGTACACTGAAGCTGCACACAGCTGCAGTGCCACTACATCAGATACAAAATATGCTAAAAAAAAATAAAATCAGTGAAGTGACCTGCGTTCTGCACACTCATGTTGATGATGTGTAAACACTTGAGCAGAATAAAATGTCCTCAACCGCGGTAATATTCAGTTTACTAGTTTGTGTGGACCAAACCATAAACCATTATAACCATAACCATTCATCACAATATATTCTGCACTCAAGCTTTTAAGGTCATGTGTGAAGTTTACAAATGAGCAAAGCAAAAAAAAAAAAAAAAAAAAAAAACCCAAAAAACGTGTGTTGTAAATTCAAGTATAAAGTGATATTGCTGCTTTGGATCAAGAACAAGCGAGTCTGCCACAGGCGCTGATGCTGAGTTTGATGTGTTGCCCGCCGGTCCTCCTCAAATCTCCTGCAGCAGGTTGGCGGGGAAGAAGCCGAGTTTCCGTCCTGTACTGACCTTCAGGTAGCCGTTTACCTCTTCACCTTTCTTCACCACAATCTGAGGACACACACAATGAACACTGTTAAACTGTTAGACCGGGACAATTTTTAATTACCTTAGGCAAGTGTGGGTGATGTTTTCCTTGATGTACCGAAGAGTATTAGTGCCAGGCATGAGATGAAAAGAACTAAATTTGAAATGTCAAGAGTAAAATTGACATGCCATTTCAACTTTACTTTACTTCTCTTTACTTCTTCTTACTCTGATTATTTATTTTTTCTTATGCCTGGCATTAATGCTAAACTTATTCTCAACATTTCAACTTTATTCTCAACAAAATAATCTATACCGGTGCTAGTTGGCACACAACAAGAAATCTATTGAAAGCACACAATAATTTTGAGCTAAAATTAATCTGCGCATCAATATTTGAGATGTGCAGCGCAGTGCATTTGGAGCCTGTGGGAGGAATTTTTTCACAACATTTGAGTAAACACTGGAGCAAATGATATAATCTCAGTTTTAACATATTGTATCTCTGCTGTGGAAACTCCAGCTGAGGAAGAACAAAATACCATCTACCATCTACCATGAAAGTGAAGTACCACCCCCCACCCTTTGAGTAGATTTAAGTGTGTCAAGTTGAGGTTTCTGGAGAAAAAGTGTGAAAAGATTTTGAAGAGTGTGTACAAAATCAGGATCTAGCACTTGAAAACTTAAAAAAAAAACCCTGCTATGCTGATTTGTTAAAGCCACTATGTGTAGCCGAGTTTGGCACCACATGGTGGTAACAGAGTAAAGACACTGTAGCTGACAGCAAAGCACGCCGCTGAATAGTTTTCATGTCTTCGCATAAGGAACAAGAATTTAAAGTCGGGTTTCAGGTTAATTTACAGCGAGGGTTAAATTTAAGCAGCTGCGAGGTTGAACGAGGTTAGATGTTACTGACTGAACATAAATCACTGATAGTGAAACATTGGTCTCTTCATGTCGGCATGACGCATGCTTGTGTGTGTATTCATGTGTGTGTGTTTCATAGCTGTCATGTTACCTCACATGATGACTGTATTTAAATGAATAACAACACTATTTTTAATTAATTAAAGTGGAAATCACAATGTGTTTTATTCTAATTTACTTTTAAATAATGGTGTTATTTGTTATGGTTGTTATTTGTGGTGATGACTTCATTTTTTGGGACACATTTCAGACCAGAAGACCAGTTAGCTGGTTAGAGTTAGGCGTGTAGTGGTTATGGGTAAGTCTCCACAAACTTAATCACGTGTTAACCTGGTCTTTCTTCAGAGTGATTTGGCCCATCTCTCTGTTGCCGACAAAGGAGCGTGTCACCTTGTAGACCCTCTCTCCCGCCCTCACTCGGATGATGTAGTTGGCAGGTATGAAGCCCGTCCTCTCTCTGATCTTCCCCTGGTGAGGCAGAAACTTTAAATGTAGATTTCCTAGATTGCACAATGTGAACATCAAGTTTACACATTGTTCAGTGCGGCTGTGAAACCTGAGCGACTGACAGAAACAGTTGGCAGGATGATGAAGGAGACAACAACAATCACTGTGGAAGACAAAGCTGCAGGTGTGGTAGCCTCGTCTCACACACAGTTTCACCTACAAGAATTTATTCTGGAGAGTGTTCAGTCACACCTGGCCAAGACAACTATTTACTTTACTTTTCTTCATTTGTTTATTTGATAAGCACACTGCACATTAATGAACATGAGTATAGAAATAAAAGATGTGAACAGGGATTTATGAGAGTTTAGCAAAATGCCTAATTTTGCCTAATTTACATCTGTAAGCTTTTAGACTAACAGTCTAAAGAAGTAAATGAATGATCTATCTGCTGTTCCAGATTTATTCAGAATGTAATTTTGGCAGATAGTTTGAGAGAATTATAACAGAGCCACAATGTTTTTTATAGTTTCTTACAGTACAGAAAATTTAATGTACTGGCCAGTGACACCGCAGCAGTGTGATGTCCATTCACTCAGATGTCAGTCTGAATCAAACAGCTTACTATAAAATATATAAGCTTATTTGCCCTTTTGTTCAGATGCTGCAAACGATTAATTTATGTTCCTGACCTTTTAAAGAGTATCACTTTGAAATAGAGGTTCAACATTTCAGATTGCAGCTCTTAGTCTCGCAGTTTACCTTAAATTTTTTGCCCTTTGATTGCTGATTAACTTTACAACATAAATACTGAACACAATGTTCTATAAAGTAGCCGTGCAGCTTCCGTGCAGCACATGAACGGACCATGATTGTCCAGGCTCAAAGGAAAAAAGAAAAGATAATCAACTAATGGCAAAAATCCCAGACCTACATTATGACCAAAACCTCCTTAATTGATCCTCAAGCCATCTGGATGTCTGTAAAATGTCATAACGTTTGGAGAGCAGACATGACTGAAATAATCACCTCGACATCAGTGTGAGTAAAATTAGAAACCAAATCTGGAACTCACCCTCCACCACTCCTCGTTGGAGTCATCTATTACTGTGATGCGGTCACCAGCACTAAGGAACAAACAGGATGTGATTATTTTTAAGATTTTAATATTTAAATATTAGCTGATTACTCAAGCGAGTGTGTTAGTAAGTCAAGCAGAAAGAGACACTCGGAGGGATGATTGAAGGTGTGGAGAGGAACTTACTGAACATCCAGGTCGTCTTTCTCTATGGCTTTGAAGCGGTACAGAGCCAGATAGTAGTGAGACTGACTGAACACACCGATCTTCCCGGGCTGAGGCTTTTTAGTCTGATAAAGACAAACACACAAAGCATAGTACTGACTTTACATCACCAGTATTAAGGAAGTATCTCTGTCCATGGATGGATTATGAGACAGGGGGCCTCTGGGCACAGACATAGTCTGATGAAAGGCTTCGTAGCCCTCCAACAGGAGCGAGACAAACAGATTAAACATTATTCCTGTCATTTTGCATCTCCTTGTGGCCATTTTGTGTCTTTTTGTAGTTGTTATCTATCTCTTTTTAGTTACTGTGTGTCTAGTTGCAGTTGCATTGCAGTTGTTTTGTGTCTTTTTTTTGTGTGTCTCTCATTTTGGTCGTGTGTGTGTTTTTTTTTTTTTTTATCATTTTGTGTCTATTTTGTTCATTGCAGAACTCATTGCAATCATCTTGTGCCTTTCTGCAGTTGCCGTGAATTATTTTGTAATCGTTTGATTGAGTTTCCTGCAAAAAATGTCACTGTCACTTCAGACTCAGACTCTGGACCACCGACCCTCTGACTACTTGAGTCACTGGTCCTGTGCCCAGTAGGCTTGTTCAGTAATCCATCCATACCTTCATTGCAGTTAGTGTTTCACATTCATCAATTATAATCTTGTTTGCCATTATTATTGTCATTCATATTGTGATGTTTTTCACTGATATCATCGTCATCATCACCATCAACATCATCATCATCTCTGACCTTGTCATCAGCAGGAGCCTTGTCTCCTTTTTTGTCTCCTTCTGTGTTTGCTGATACACAACATGATAAAAATGAGACAAACAAACAAACAGAGAGAATATTATTCACCTTCATCCTGCATCTCCATTACTGTGGAGAACATTTGATGGTATTTCTGCTTCTACCAAAAAACTTTACAAGGGCTGGACCAAAAAACAAACTGAATGTAACAGTGAGAAAGAAGATCTGCATAGTGTCATGATTTTTATTTAACAGGGACCTTTGTCGGGTTTTTGGTAAACATTAAAGAGAAACAGCGAGCATGGCGTCGTAGAGAGCGAGTGAGGTGGCATATAGCAAAGGTCCTGAACCTGGAACATGAAGTTAAACTTGTCAAACAGGATATTGTATCTCTCTACCCTTTCCGATACTGACAGCTGCTGCATGTACTTACCTCCTTCACCTCCTTCATCCTCCTGTTTGGGCTGGGAGTCATCATCCTCCATCATCATCATCATCTGAACAATTCAGGATAAACGGCAGATATACATTTATACTGAACCCCCTGTAACAGATTTTATAACTGAATTGTGCTTAAAGCCGGATTAAATAAGCATAAAAATTAATTTGAAGAGGACAGTAGGAGAAAGGGGTGAGTAAAACAATTACTGTGACATCAGATAAACATTTATAGGAAATAATTCAAACCTGATGACCTAGAGTCTTGTTTAAATCAGGGTCTCATTGTGTGTGTAATAACTACTATCTGATGACAGCTCTATGAAGTGTCTTTAGTGCATTCACACTCACATTCTTCTTGTCCTCTGACCCTTTCTTACGCTCCTTGTTGGCCATGATCACACCGATGCGCAGAGTCTCAAACACAGGATCAGTGCGGTTTGACTGTGCTGCCAATCAATAAACAGGGACGACAGAAAGAATCACTGATCAATTTTACTGAAACAGCAGTAAAATTGATGATTACTGTAGAGGATTTTAAGGGCTGAATAAAATATATAATACATACAAATAATGAAGTGCTTAAATAAATTATTAAATATATAATTATATAATAAATAAATGTTTTATTATTGCTTATTGTTTATTTATATATACTTTTACAATTTATCCATTGTGTAACTTGTTTATCTATTCATTTATTTAGATATTTCATTCATATGTATTTAGTTCCCACTCATAACCCTCAATGTGTTACATTTGATTTTGTGAGCCAGTTTTTCCTAAAGACTAATCTGAATACCTGATATGATACTAATACCACCTTTTGCAGCTTTTGAACAAGAAAACATTAATGAGTCGAAGTGGAAAAAGTGGACAGAAATGTTCATATCAGCATTCATACAAATAACAATTTAAGCTGATAAAAATGAACTTCCTGTGTGCAAGTCTACATACATGTGATGTATAAGGTAATATTTACCAAAATGAATGTCCAAGATTAAGACAAAGAATGTTTGATTTGGTTTTAAGGTGGAATTTCTGTTTATGTATAAAAATGTTGGACTCACAGAAGGGCAGCAGCTGTGAGACTGTGGCATTCTGCTGACTGCTGTAGAGAGGAGAGCTGTAGGCTCGTCTGAATCCTGGAGGCTAAAAGAAGAGCAGACAGGAACATGTACTCTAAATATCTGAACCAATAAAATCTCTGTAGAGGAATTTTGAATTAAAACCAGCAGTACTCTGTAATACGAAGCTCACAATTTTGCCAAAACACCTCTGGAACTCAACGTAGGACTGACACTGGTGGTGGATGCTGGTTTTGCAGTTCTTACATCTCAGTGCAAACTTATTGTTTACTAAAGGGGGAAAAAACAAAAATCACATTTAAAAAAGTACATTTTTAAATGATCATGATGCACTGAAGTCTACTTATTTTGCAGAAGAACAAAAGAGACGTACAAACTATCATGCGTGCACAGACGTCACAAAACTTCGGTTTTTTGCAGTAGTGGTCCTTGAACTTGTGAGGTCTGTCGTTGACTGGTTTGACTGGTTCCGCAGGAGGTGGTTCATCTTTATCTTCCTCCTCTACCTCCTCATCATAGACGAAATACAGCTGGAGATAAAGGTGAAGAAGGAGGTTCAGAGACACATTAAGACAAAACACAAAAAGATCATTTAACATGAAACACAGTGGACATAACAGTAGACTGGGCTCACCTGTATTCATGTCCATGAAAAATAACTTCTGTAACAAGTGTTATAGCTCTAATCTCTCTCTCTGTAAACATTTACAAAACAAAATATCCCAACACACCCATTTTAACCAAGCTATCACAACATTATTAATTATATATTTTGCCTCTGATTGGCTAATCCTAACTTGTCCCTAACCTTAACCAACCTAAAGAATCGAGGCATTAATTGCTAGCCAATCAGAGGAAGAGTTCTTACATGTCGGAAAAATAAGGCATAAAATACAGGCCTTAAGTGGTGAAAACTGTGGTTCACTTTGATGGAAAGTTTGTCTGTTTTGGGAGACGAGTGGGTACAAAGTAATAATATAGCAAATTAAAAATTCATTCATTACTTTTGGTTACAGTTTTAGTAATAATGTGTGGTTGTCACAAAATCCCGTGGCCTCACGGCAAGTCCAGGCGCAGCACGCCATTAAGGAAACACTGATGTATATCATACACAGCTTTATCTGCAGGCAGAGGTTTGGACTCGAGTCACATGACTTGGACTCTGTTTGAACCAATCTGACGGCATCCATTCAAAGTTGCAGGAGAAAAGTACAAGAACTAATGTTACTTTACTGAGCTCCAGTTGAAAAAAATTAGATCAAAGATCATTTCATTCATGTACAAAAAACTACGCAGTAGTCGACAAAATGCTTTGAAAATGTTTGAAAATGACCAACTGAGCGAACTAAAAAACATCCAACTTTGTTTGACATTTCAAGTTGCACAAAAAAAAAGATTAAGTCGAGGCTGTGTTGTTAAAATGGCATCACATTACAAAACTCATAATTTAGGACTTGGATTTGACTTGGGACTTGTCTGTCTTGAGGGCAAGGACTCGAGACTTACTTATGACTTACATAACAATAACTCGGTCCCACCTTTATCAGCCACTGTGTTTTTAAGGAAGCCTGCAAGGTTCGTTTATACATCATTGTACAACACAGGGTTGTGCAACGACATGCAAGTTATTGTCCCTTTATATTACTCATAAAACAAACACTGTATAAATGAATGAGCAAATAAGTCATCAAAATAAACTATTATTTATGGAGGCAGACTTTAACCTGAGGAAAGGTGCTGCTCTGTAGTCAGGTGGTGCAGCGGCGGATACTTCAGAAGTCTAAACGAACTGAATAAACCCTCCTTAACGATTCAGTTTTGAGATGCACTGCATTGTTTTTATTTAATCCAAACAGTATCCTCCACCGCCCACAGCCTGACACATCTATATGAGAATGATTCTATTAATACTGAACCGCCCTCCGGTCTGAGTCATATGGAGTCTGTCTGGTGTTCACACAAACTGTAGAGCCAGATCTCTGAATAATGACATCAAACACACACTTATCAAGACTAATGTGCGTCTTTTTATGCTTTTATTTTGCTCAAATTCATAAATTAAAGTCATAAAGTAATCCTGCATGATACTGGGAGTTTTTCATGCACGCACACTCACACACACACACAAACACACACACACACACACACACACACACACACACACACACACACACACACACACACACACAAACCACAGGTGGGACAGACTGAAAGGGCTTAGATCTCAAAATAGCCTTCAACGGAGACCAGCAGAATTCCCAACTGAATGTAACAAAGCTTGACATCGCTCCACCTAAATATACTGCAATCTAGTCAAACAGAGCCATAAGGATGTCACACACACATTCACAGCTTTGTATACACACACACACACACACACACTCAGAGGGATGCCTGACAGACCGAACTGGCTCCGACTCTCCATCACTGGCAGGATTAGAGGTGTCCTGCAGCCGCCAGGCTGTGGATTTACACTACAATAACTGATAATACCAGGGACAGTTCACACATTACAGCACCGTCACTCTGCAGCTCTATTTAGCTGTCAGGACTCCTAAACAAACCGACAGTCCCACAATGCCTCAGTGCAGTCGTCAGCTTAGAGTTGATTTATTCAAACCCACCATGGCAATATTTCACAAATCAAGAGAGCAGAAAAACAGATGATGTGATATCTGTCTATAATCTGTCCCTGCAAAATAGTTATTATTCATTCAGCTCATGTATTATACCCAAGTGTTGTATATAACACTGTTTTTGTGAGAAGCTGGAAGGGAACTAGAATGAAATTTTGTTGTACAACCCTGAGTTGCAAGGTGACAAATAAATACACCTTGAACATTTTGAATCAAGTATTTAAACATATG